>NW_027184615.1:0-308914 GCF_032405125.1 Capricornis sumatraensis | reverse complement strand
CGAGAAAATCCAGGAAGTTCTCCCTTCCAGGCGAGATGAGGCCTATTTCCGATGAGGCTTCTGGAGACTAATGACACCTAACCTCTGGACCTTCGAAAGGGTCTTTCACACCCTTGCTGCAACTCAAGAAGTTCACCGCCATACCCGTCTCCACTCGAGAGGAAGCACGATGGTCCCGCCCACATCCAGAGGAGCCCCGTTTCCCCCTCGTAGCTCGAGATGAGGGATCCTTTCCCTGCTTTCAACGGGAAAGAATTCCCGGCGTTCCCGTTGCATCTCAAGAGGAGGCACTCTCAACAGGAAAGGCGAGAGGAACTCCATGGTCGTACCACCATTCCAAGAGTCCCCCAGATGTCTCAGTCCATTCCAGAGGAAGCTCTTTGCCCTGCACTGGCTCATCTTTCACGCCGAGGATCGACTCACACCACGGTGGCACGTGGGACAGCCCTGTGGGAAAGCCTCGAGGGAAAGCCTCGAGGGAAAACCACAGATCCTTTGATCCACGCCACGGGAAGCGTGACATTGCTGCTACAGCCTGGAAGGAAAGCGCACGTGCATGCCCACACTCGAGATGAGGCCTGTCTCCCCTGGCGAGACTCCAGAAGTACCCAAAGATCCATATCAGCCCCTGAAAGGAATCCTCGGTTCCGGCCCTAACTCCACACAAGGTTTTTGGCCCCGGTATCGATGGGAGAGGTATCCCGAGAGGCTCCCTAGCAAGTCGCATGGGGACTGGCCTCTCCTGAGGCCACCAGGGCGGGTCCCTGAGGTCCCCGTCGTAACTCGAAAACACCTGCCGCAACTCGAGAAAATCCAGGAAGTTCTCCCTTCCAGGCGAGATGAGGCCTATTTCCGATGAGGCGTCTGGAGACTAATGACACCTAACCTCTGGAACTTCGAAAGGGTCTTTCACACCCTTGCTGCAACTCAAGAAGTTCACCGCCATACCCGTCTCCACTCGAGAGGAAGCACGTTGGTCCCGCCCACATCCAGAGGAGCACCGTTTCCCCCTCGGAGCTCGAGATGAGGAATCCTTTCCCTGCTTTCAACGGGAAAGAATTCCCGGCGTTCCCGTCGCATCTCAAGAGGAGGCACTCTCAACAGGAAAGGAGAGAGGAACTCCATGGTCGTACCACCATTCCAAGAGTCCCCCAGATGTCTCAGTCCATTCCAGAGGAACCTCTTTGCCCTGCACTGGCTCATGTTTCACGCCGAGGATCGACTCACACCACGGTGGCACGTGGGACAGCCCTGTGGGAAAGCCTCGAGGGAAAGCCTCGAGGGAAAACCACAGATCCTTTGATCCACGCGATGGGAAGCGTGACATTGCTGCTACAGCCTGGAAGGAAAGCGCACGTGCATGCCCCCACTCGAGATGAGGCCTGTCTCCCCTGGCGAGACTCCAGAAGTACCCAAAGATCCATATCAGCCAGTGAGAGGAATCCTCGGTTCCGGCCCTGACTCCACACAAGGTATTTGGCCCGGGTATCGATGGGAGAGGAATCCCGAGAGGCCCCCTAGCAACTCGCATGGGGACTGGCCTCTCCTGAGGCCACCACGGCCGGTCCCTGAGGTCCCCGTCGTAACTCGAGAACACCTGCCGCAACTCGAGAAAATCCAGGAAGTTCTCCCTTCCAGGCGAGATGAGGCCTATTTCCGATGAGGCGTCTGGAGACTAATGACACCTAACCTCTGGAACTTCGAAAGGGTCTTTCACACCCTTGTTGCAACTCAAGAAGTTCACCGCCATACCCGTCTCCACTCGAGAGGAAGCACGATCGTCCCGCCCACATCCAGAGGAGCCCCCTTTCCCCCTCGTAGCTCGAGATGAGGAATCCTTTCCCTGCTTTCAATGGGAAAGATTTCCCGGCGTTCCCGTCGCATTTCAAGCGGAGGCACTCTCAACAGGAAAGGCGAGAGGAACTCCATTGTCGTACCACCATTCCAAGAGTCCCCCAGATGTCTCAGTCCATTCCAGAGGAACCTCTTTGCCCTGCACTGGCTCATCTTTCACGCCGAGGATCGACTCACACCACGGTGGCACGTGGGACAGCCCTGTGGGAAAGCCTCAAGTGAAAGCTTCGAGGGAAAAGCACAGATCCTTTGATCCACGCCACGGGAAGCGTGACATTGCTGCTACAGCCTGGAAGGAAAGTGCACGTGCATGCCCCGACTCGAGACGAGGCCTGACTCCCCTGGGGAGACTCCAGAAGTACCCAAAGATCCATGTCAGCCCCTGAGAGGAATCCTCGGTTACGGCCCTGACTCCACACAAGGTTTTTGGCCCCGGTATCGACGGGAGAGGAATCCCGAGAGGCCCCCTAGCAACTCGCATGGGGACTGGCCTCTCCTGAGGCCACCAGGGCGGTTCCCTGAGGTCCCCGTCTTAACTCGAGAACACCTGCCGCAACTCGAGATATTCCAGGAAGTTCCCCCTTCCAGGCGAGATGAGGCCTATTTCCGATGAGGCGTCTGGAGACTAATGACACCTAACCTCTGGAACTTCGAAAGGGTCTTTCACACCCTTGCTGCAACTCAAGAAGTTCACCGCCATACCCGGCTCCACTCGAGAGGAAGCACGATCGTCCCGCCCACATCCAGAGGAGCCCCCTTTCCCCCTCGTAGCTCGAGATGAGGAATCCTTTCCCTGCTTTCAATGGGAAAGAATTCCCGGCGTTCCCGTCGCATCTCAAGCGGAGGCACTCTCAACAGGAAAGGCGAGAGGAACTCCATGGTCGTACCACCATTCCAAGAGTCCCCCAGATGTCTCAGTCCATTCCAGAGGAAGCTCTTTGCCCTGCACTGGCTCATCTTTCACGCCGAGGATCGACTCACACCACGGTGGCACGTGGGACAGCCCTGTGGGAAAGCCTCGAAGGAAAGCCTCGAGGGAAAACCACAGATCCTTTGATCCACGCCACGGGAAGCGTGACATTGCTGCTACAGCCTGGAAGGAAAGTGCACGTGCATGCCCCGACTCGAGACGAGGCCTGACTCCCCTGGGGAGACTCCAGAAGTACCCAAAGATCCATGTCAGCCCCTGAGAGGAATCCTCGGTTCAGGCCCTGACTCCACACAAGGTTTTTGGCCCCGGTATCGGCGGGAGAGGAATCCCGAGAGGCCCCCTAGCAACTCGCATGGGGACTGGCCTCTCCTGAGGCCACCAGGGCGGGTCCCTGAGGTCCCCGTCGTAACTCGAGAACACCTGCCGCAACTCGAGAAGATCCAGGAAGTTCTCCCTTCCAGGCGAGATGAGGCCTATTTCCGATGAGGCGTCTGGAGACTAATGACACCTAACCTCTGGAACTTCGAAAGGGTCTTTCACACCCTTGCTGCAACTCAAGAAGTTCACCGCCATACCCGTCTCCACTCGAGAGGAAGCACGATGGTCCCGCCCACATCCAGAGGAGCCCCGTTTCCCCCTCCTAGCTCGAGATGAGCGATCCTTTCCCTGCTTTCAACGGGAAAGAATTCCCGGCGTTCCCGTCGCATCTCAAGAGGAGGCACTCTCAACAGGAAAGGCGAGAGGAACTCCATGGTCGTACCACCATTCCAAGAGTCCCACAGATGTCTCAGTCCATTCCAGAGGAACCTCTTTGCCTTGCACTGGCTCATCTTTCACGCCGAGGATCGACTCACACCACGGTGGCACGTGGGACAGTCCTGTGGGAAAGCCTCGAGGGAAAGCCTCGAGGGAAAACCACAAATCCTTTGATCCACGCGATGGGAAGCGTGACATTGCTGCTACAGCCTGGAAGGAAAGCGCACGTGCATGCCCCCACTCGAGATGAGGCCTGTCTCCCCTGGCGAGACTCCAGAAGTACCCAAAGATCCATATCAGCCCGTGAGAGGAATCCTCGGTTCCGGCCCTGACTCCACACAAGGTTTTCGGCCCCGGTATCGACGGGAGAGGAATCCCGAGAGGCCCCCTAGCAACTCGCATGGGGACTGGCCTCTCCTGAGGCCACCAGGGCGGGTCCCTGAGGTCCCCGTCGTAACTCGAGAACACCTGCCGCAACTCGAGAAGATCCAGGAAGTTCTCCCTTCCAGGCGAGATGAGGCCTATTTCCGATGAGGCGTCTGGAGACTAATGACACCTAACCTCTGGAACTTCGAAAGGGTCTTTCACACCCTTGCTGCAACTCAAGAAGTTCACCGCCATACCCGTCTCCACTCGAGAGGAAGCACGTTCGTCCCGCCCACATCCAGAGGAGCCCCCTTTCCCCCTCGTAGCTCGAGATGAGGAATCCTTTCCCTGCTTTCAATGGGAAAGAATTCCCGGCGTTCCCGTCGCATCTGAAGCGGAGGCACTCTCAACAGGAAAGGAGAGAGGAACTCCATGGTCGTACCACCATTCCAAGAGTCCCCCAGATGTCTCAGTCCATTCCAGAGGAAGATCTTTGCCCTGCACTGGCTCATCTTTCACGCCGAGGATCGACTCACACCACGGTGGCACGTGGGACAGCCCTGTGGGAAAGCCTCGAGGGAAAGCCTCGAGGGAAAACCACAGATCCTTTGATCCACGCCACGGGAAGCGTGACATTGCTGCTACAGCCTGGAAGGAAAGTGCACATGCATGCCCCCACTCGAGACGAGGCCTGACTCCCATGGGGAGACTCCAGAAGGACCCAAAGATCCATGTCAGCCCCGGAGAGGAATCCTCGGTTCCGGCCCTGACTCCACACAAGGTTTTTGGCCCCGGTATCGACGGGAGAGGAATCCCGAGAGGCCCCCTAGCAACTCGCATGGGGACTGGCCTCTCCTGAGGCCACCAGGGCGGGTCCCTGAGGTCCCCGTCGTAACTCGAGAACACCTGCCGCAACTCGAGAAAATCCAGGAAGTTCTCCCTTCCAGGCGAGATGAGGCCTATTTCCGATGAGGCGTCTGGAGACTAATGACACCTAACCTCTGGAACTTCGAAAGGGTCTTTCACACCCTTGCTGCAACTCAAGAAGTTCACCGCCATACCCGTCTCCACTCGAGAGGAAGCACGATAGTCCCGCCCACATCCAGAGGAGCCCCGTTTCCCCCTCGTAGCTCGAGATGAGGGATCCTTTCCCTGCTTTCAACGGGAAAGAATTCCCGGCGTTCCCGTCGCATCTCAAGAGGAGGCACTCTCAACAGGAAAGGCGAGAGGAACTCCATGGTCGTACCACCATTCCAAGAGTCCCCCAGATGTCTCAGTCCATTCGAGAGGAAGCTCTTTGCCCTACACTGGCTCATCTTTCACGCCGAGGATCGACTAACACCACGGTGGCACGTGGGACAGCCCTGTGGGAAAGCCTCGAGGGAAAGCCTCGAGGGAAAACCACAGATCGTTTGATTCACGCCACGGGAAGCGTGACATTGCTGCTACAGCCTGGAAGGAAAGGGCACGTGCATGCCCCGACTCGAGACGAGGCCTGACTCCCCTGGGGAGACTCCAGAAGTACCCAAAGATCCATGTCAGCCCCTGAGAGGAATCCTCGGTTCAGGCCCTGACTCCACACAAGGTTTTTGGCCCCGGTATCGACGGGAGAGGAATCCCGAGAGGCCCCCTAGCAACTCGCATGGGGACTGGCCTCTCCTGAGGCCACCAGGGCGGGTCCCTGAGGTCCCCGTCGTAACTCGAGAACACCTGCCACAACTCGAGAAATTCCAGGAAGTTCCCCCTTCCAGGCGAGATGAGGCCTATTTCCGATGAGGCGTCTGGAGACTAATGACACCTAACCTCTGGAACTTCGAAAGGGTCTTTCACACCCTTGCTGCAACTCAAGAAGTTCACCGCCACACCCGTCTCCACTCGAGAGGAAGCACGATGGTCCCGCCCACATCCAGAGGAGCCCTGTTTCCCCCTCGTAGCTCGAGATGAGGGATCCTTTCCCTGCTTTCAACGGGAAAGAATTCCCGGCGTTCCCGTCGCATCTCAAGAGGAGGCACTCTCAACAGGAAAGGCGAGAGGAACTCCATGGTCGTACCACCATTCCAAGAGTCCCCCAGATGTCTCAGTCCATTCCAGAGGAAGCTCTTTGCCCTGCACTGGCTCATCTTTCACGCCGAGGATCGACTCACACCACGGTGGCACGTGGGACAGCCCTGTGGGAAAGCCTCGAGGGAAAGCCTCGAGGGAAAACCACAGATCCTTTGATCCACGCGACGGGAAGCGTGACATTGCTGCTACAGCCTGGAAGGAAAGCGCACGTGCATGCCCCCACACGAGACGAGGCCTGACTCCCCTGGGGAGACTCCAGAAGTACCCAAAGATCCATGTCAGCCCCTGAGAGGAATCCTCGGTTCCGGCCCTGACTCCACACAAGGTTTTTGGCCCCGGTATCGACGGGAGAGGAATCCCGAGAGGCCCCCTAGCAACTCGCATGGGGACTGGCCTCTCCTGAGGCCACCAGGGCGGGTCCCTGAGGTCTCCGTCGTAACTCGAGAACACCTGTCGCAACTCGAGAAAATCCAGGAAGTTCTCCCTTCCAGGCGAGAAGAATCCTATTTCCGATGAGGCGTTTGGAGACTAATGACACCTAAACTCTGGAACTTCGAAAGGGTCTTTCACACCCTTGCTGCGACTCAAGAAGTTCATCGCCATACCCGTCTCCACTCGCGAGGAAGCACGATGGTCCCGCCCACATCCAGAGGAGCCCCGTTTCCCCCTCGTAGCTCGAGATGAGGGATCCTTTCCCTGCGTTCAACGGGAAAGAATTCCCGGCATTCCCGTCGCATCTCAAGAGGAGGCACTCTCAACAGGAAAGGCGAGAGGAGCTCCATGGTCGTACCACCATTCCACGAGTCCCCCAGATGTCTCAGTCCATTTCAGAGGAACCTCTTAGCCCTGCACTGGCTCATCTTTCACGCTGACGATCGACTCACACCACGGTGGCACGTGGGACAGCCCTGTGTGAAAGCCTCGAGGGAAAGCCTCGAGGGAAAACCACAGATCCTTTGATCCAGGCCACGGGAAGCGTGACATTGCTGCTACAGCCTGGAAGGAAAGCGCACGTGCATGCCCCAACTCGAGACGAGGCCTCACGGCCCTGGGGAGACTCCAGACGTACCCAAAGATCCATGTCAGCCCCTGAGAGGAATCCTCGATTCCGGCCCTGACTCCACACAAGGTTTCTGGCCCCGGTATCGACGGGAGAGGAATCCCGAGAGGCCCCCTAGCAACTCCCATGGGGACTGGCCGTTCCTGAGGCCACCAGGGCGGGTCCCTGAGGTCCCCGTCGTAACTCGAGAACACCTGCCACAACTCGAGAAAATCCAGGAAGTTCTCCCTTCCAGGCGAGATGAGGCCTATTTCCGATGAGGCGTCTGGAGACTAATGACACCTAACTTCTGGAACTTCGAAAGGGTCTTTCACACCCTTGCTGCAAATCAAGAAGTTCACCGCCATACCCGTCTCCACTCGCGAGGAAGCACGATGGTCCCGCCCACATCCAGAGGAGCCCCGTTTCCCCCTCGTAGCTCGAGATGAGGGATCCTTTCCCTGCTTTCAACGGGAAAGAATTCCCGGCGTTCCCGTCGCATCTAAAGAGGAGGCACTCTCAACAGGAAAGGCGAGAGGAACTCCATGGTCGTACCACCATTCCAAGAGTCCCCCAGATGTCTCAGTCCATTCCAGAGGAACCTCTTTGCCCTGCACTGGCTCATCTTTAACGCCGAGTATTAACTCACACCACGGTGGCACGTGGGACAGACCTGTGGGAAAGCCTCGAGGGAAAGCCTCGTGGGAAAATCACAGATCCTTTGATCCACGCCACGGGAAGCGTGACATTGCTGCTACAGCCTGGAAGGAAAGCGCACGTACCTGTCCCCACTCGAGACGAGGCCTGACTCCCCTGGGGAGACTCCAGAAGTACCCAAAGATCCATGTCAGACCCTGAGAGGAATCCTCGGTTCCGGCCCTGACTCCACACAAGGTTTTTGGACCCGGTATCAACGGGAGAGGAATCCCAGAGTCCCCCTAGCAACTCGCATGGGGATTGGCCTCTCCTGAGGCCACCAGGGCTGGTCCTTGAGGTCGCCGTCATAACTCGAGAACACCTGTCGCAACTCGAGAAAATCCAGGAAGTTCTCCCTTCCAGGCGAGATGAGGCCTATTTCCGATGAGGCGTCTGGAGACTAATGACACCTAACCTCTGGAACTTCGAAAGGGTCTTTCACTCCCTTGATGCAACTCAAGAAGTTCTCTGCCATACCCGTCTCCACTCGAGAGGAAGCACGATGGTCCCGCCCACATCCAGAGGAGCCCCGTTTCCCCCTCGTAGCTCGAGATGAGGGATCCTTTCCCTGCTTTCAACGGGAAAGAATTCCCGGCGTTCCCGTCGCATCTCAAGAGGAGGCACTCTCAACAGGAAAGGCGAGAGGAACTCCATGGTCGTACCACCATTCCAAGAGTCCCCCAGATGTCTCAGTCCATTCCAGAGGAACCTCTTTGCCCTGCACTGGCTCATCTTTCACGCCGAGGATCGACTCACACCACGGTGGCACATGGGACAGCCCTGTGGGAAAGGCTCGAGGGAAAGCCTCGAGGGAAAACCACAGATCCTTTGATCCACGCGACGGGAAGCGTGACATTCCTGCTACAGCCTGGAAGGAAAGCGCACGTGCATGCCCCCACTCGAGACGAGGCCTGACTCCCCTGGGGAGACTCCACAAGTACCCAAAGATCCATGTCAGCCCCTGAGAGGAATCCTCGATTCTGGCCCTGACTCCACACAAGGTTTTTGGCCCCGGTATCGACGGGAGAGGAATCCCGAGAGGCCCCCTAGCAACTCGCATGGGGACTGGCCTCTCCTGAGGCCACCAGGGCGGGTCCCTGAGGTCCCCGTCGTAACTCGAGAACACCTGCCGCAACTCGAGAAAATCCAGGAAGTTCTCCCTTCCAGGCGAGATGAGGCCTATTTCCGATGAGGCGTCTGGAGACTAATGACACCTAACCTCTGGAACTTCGAAAGGGTCTTTCACACCCTTGCTGCAACTCAAGAAGTTCACCGCCATATCCGTCTCCACTCGAGAGGAAGCACGATGGTCCCGCCCACATCCAGAGGAGCCCCGTTTCACCCTCGTAGCTCGAGATGAGGGATCCTTTCCCTGCTTTCAACGGGAAAGCATTCCCGGCGTTCCCGTCGCATCTCAAGAGGAGGCACTCTCAACAGGAAAGGCGAGAGGAACTCCATGGTCGTACCACCATTCCAAGAGTCCCCCAGATGTCTCAGTCCATTCCAGAGCAACCTCTTTGCCCTGCACTGGCTCATCTTTCACGCCGAGGATCGACTCACACCACGGTGGCACGTGGGACAGCCCTGTGGGAAAGCCTCAAGGGAAAGCCTCGAGGGAAAACCACAGATACTTTGATCCAGGCGACGGGAAGCTTGACATTGCTGCTATAGCCTGAAAGGAAAGCGCACGTGCATGCCCCCACTCGAGATGAGGCCTGACTACCCTGGGGAGACTCCAGAAGTACCCAAAGATCAATGTCAGCCCCTGAGAGGAATCCTCGGTTCCGGCCCTGACTCCACACAAGGTTTTTGGCCCCGGTATCGATGGGAGAGGAATCCCGAGAGGCCCCCTAGAAATTCGCATGGGGACTGGCCTCTCCTGAGGCCACCAGGGCGGGTCCCTGAGGTCCCCGTCGTAACTCGAGAACACCTGTCCCAACTCGAGAAAATCCAGGAAGTTCTCCATTCCAGGCGAGAAGAATCCTATTTCCGATGAGGCGTTTGGAGACTAATGACACCTAACCTCTGGAACTTCGAAAGGGTCTTTCACACCCTTGCTGCAACTCAAGAAGTTCACCGCCATACCCGTCTCCACTCGAGAGGAAGCACGATGGTCCCGCCCACATCCAGAGGAGCCCCGTTTCCCCCTCGTAGCTCGAGATGAGGGATCCTTTCCCTGCTTTCAACGGGAAAGAATTCCCGGCGTTCCCGTCGCATCTCAAGAGGAGGCACTCTCAACAGGAAAGGCGAGAGGAACTCCATGGTGGTATCACCATTCCAAGAGTCCCCCAGATGTCTCAGTCCATTCCAGAGGAACCTCTTTGCCCTGCACTGGCTCATCTTTCACGCTGAGGATCGACTCACACCACGGTGGAACGTTGGACAGACCTGTGGGAAAGCCTCGAGGGAATGCCTCGTGGGAAAACCACAGATCCTTTGATCCAGGCCACGGGAAGAGTGACATTGCTGCTACAGCCTGGAAGGAAAGCGCACGTACCTGTCCCCACTCGAGACGAGGCCTGACTCCCCTGGGGAGACTCCAGAAGTACCCAAAGTTCCATGTAAGCCCCAGAGAGGAAACCTCGGTTCCGGCCCTGACTCCACACAAGGTTTTTGGACCCGGTATCGACGGGAGAGGAATCCCAGAGTCCCTCTAGCAACTCGCATGGGGATTGGCCTTTCCTGAGGCCACCAGGGCTGGTACCTGAGGTCCCCGTCGTAACTGGAGAACACCTTCCGCAACTCGAGAAAATCCAGGAAGTTCTCCCTTCCAGGCGAGATGAGGCCTATTTCCGATGAGGCGTCTGGAGACTAATGACACCTAACCTCTGGAACTTCGAAAGGGTCTTTCACTCCCTTGCTGCAACTCAAGAAGTTCTCTGCCATACCCGTCTCCACTCGAGAGGAAGCACGATGGTCCCGCCCACATCCAGAGGAGCCCCGTTTCCCCCTCGTAGCTCGAGATGAGGGATCCTTTCCCTGCTTTCAACGGGAAAGAATTCCCGGCGTTCCCGTCGCATCTCAAGAGGAGGCACTCTCAACAGGAAAGGCGAGAGGAACTCCATGGTCGTACCACCATTCCAAGAGTCCCCCAGATGTCTCAGTCCATTCCAGAGGAACCTCTTTGCCCTGCACTGGCTCATCTTTCACGCCGAGGATCGACTCACACCACGGTGGCACGTGGGACAGCCCTGTGGGAAAGCCTCGAGGGAAAGCCTCGAGGGAAAACCACAGATCCTTTGATCCACGCGACGGGAAGCGTGACATTCCTGCTACAGCCTGGAAGGAAAGCGCACGTGCATGCCCCCACTCGAGACGAGGCCTGACTCCCCTGGGGAGACTCCACAAGTACCCAAAGATCCATGTCAGCCCCTGAGAGGAATCCTCGATTCTGGCCCTGACTCCACACAAGGTTTTTGGCCCCGGTATCGACGGGAGAGGAATCCCGAGAGGCCCCCTAGCAACTCGCATGGGGACTGGCCTCTCCTGAGGCCACCAGGGCGGGTCCCTGAGGTCCCCGTCGTAACTCGAGAACACCTGCCGCAACTCGAGAAAATCCAGGAAGTTCTCCCTTCCAGGCGAGATGAGGCCTATTTCCGATGAGGCGTCTGGAGACTAATGACACCTAACCTCTGGAACTTCGAAAGGGTCTTTCACACCCTTGCTGCAACTCAAGAAGTTCACCGCCATATCCGTCTCCACTCGAGAGGAAGCACGATGGTCCCGCCCACATCCAGAGGAGCCCCGTTTCACCCTCGTAGCTCGAGATGAGGGATCCTTTCCCTGCTTTCAACGGGAAAGCATTCCCGGCGTTCCCGTCGCATCTCAAGAGGAGGCACTCTCAACAGGAAAGGCGAGAGGAACTCCATGGTCGTACCACCATTCCAAGAGTCCCCCAGATGTCTCAGTCCATTCCAGAGCAACCTCTTTGCCCTGCACTGGCTCATCTTTCACGCCGAGGATCGACTCACACCACGGTGGCACGTGGGACAGCCCTGTGGGAAAGCCTCAAGGGAAAGCCTCGAGGGAAAACCACAGATACTTTGATCCAGGCGACGGGAAGCTTGACATTGCTGCTATAGCCTGAAAGGAAAGCGCACGTGCATGCCCCCACTCGAGATGAGGCCTGACTACCCTGGGGAGACTCCAGAAGTACCCAAAGATCAATGTCAGCCCCTGAGAGGAATCCTCGGTTCCGGCCCTGACTCCACACAAGGTTTTTGGCCCCGGTATCGATGGGAGAGGAATCCCGAGAGGCCCCCTAGAAATTCGCATGGGGACTGGCCTCTCCTGAGGCCACCAGGGCGGGTCCCTGAGGTCCCCGTCGTAACTCGAGAACACCTGTCCCAACTCGAGAAAATCCAGGAAGTTCTCCATTCCAGGCGAGAAGAATCCTATTTCCGATGAGGCGTTTGGAGACTAATGACACCTAACCTCTGGAACTTCGAAAGGGTCTTTCACACCCTTGCTGCAACTCAAGAAGTTCACCGCCATACCCGTCTCCACTCGAGAGGAAGCACGATGGTCCCGCCCACATCCAGAGGAGCCCCGTTTCCCCCTCGTAGCTCGAGATGAGGGATCCTTTCCCTGCTTTCAACGGGAAAGAATTCCCGGCGTTCCCGTCGCATCTCAAGAGGAGGCACTCTCAACAGGAAAGGCGAGAGGAACTCCATGGTGGTACCACCATTCCAAGAGTCCCCCAGATGTCTCAGTCCATTCCAGAGGAACCTCTTTGCCCTGCACTGGCTCATCTTTCACGCTGAGGATCGACTCACACCACGGTGGAACGTTGGACAGACCTGTGGGAAAGCCTCGAGGGAATGCCTCGTGGGAAAACCACAGATCCTTTGATCCAGGCCACGGGAAGTGTGACATTGCTGCTACAGCCTGGAAGGAAAGCGCACGTACCTGTCCCCACTCGAGACGAGGCCTGACTCCCCTGGGGAGACTCCAGAAGTACCCAAAGTTCCATGTAAGCCCCAGAGAGGAAACCTCGGTTCCGGCCCTGACTCCACACAAGGTTTTTGGACCCGGTATCGACGGGAGAGGAATCCCAGAGTCCCTCTAGCAACTCGCATGGGGATTGGCCTTTCCTGAGGCCACCAGGGCTGGTACCTGAGGTCCCCGTCGTAACTGGAGAACACCTTCTGCAACTCGAGAAAATCCAGGAAGTTCTCCCTTCCAGGCGAGATGAGGCCTATTTCCGATGAGGCGTCTGGAGACTAATGACACCTAACCTCTGGAACTTCGAAAGGGTCTTTCACTCCCTTGCTGCAACTCAAGAAGTTCTCTGCCATACCCGTCTCCACTCGAGAGGAAGCACGATGGTCCCGCCCACATCCAGAGGAGCCCCGTTTCCCCCTCGTAGCTCGAGATGAGGGATCCTTTCCCTGCTTTCAACGGGAAAGAATTCCCGGCGTTCCCGTCGCATCTCAAGAGGAGGCACTCTCAACAGGAAAGGCGAGAGGAACTCCATGGTCGTACCACCATTCCAAGAGTCCCCCAGATGTCTCAGTCCATTCCAGAGCAACCTCTTTGCCCAGCACTGGCTCATCTTTCACGCCGAGGATCGACTCACACCACGGTGGCACGTGGGACAGCCCTGTGGGAAAGCCTCGAGGGAAAGCCTCGAGGGAAAACCACAGATCCTTTGATCCAGGCCACGGGAAGCGTGACATTGCTGCTACAGCCTGGAAGGAAAGCGCACGTGCATGCCCCCACTCGAGACGAGGCCTGACTCCCCTGGGGAGACTCCAGAAGTACCCAAAGATCCATGTCAGCCCCTGAGAGGAATCCTCGGTTCCGGCCCTGACTCCACACAAGGTTTTTGGCCCCGGTATAGACGGGAGGGGAATCCCGAGAGGCCCCCTAGCAACTCGCATGGGGACTAGCCTCTCCTGAGGCCACCAGGGCGGGTCCCTGAGGTCCCCATCGTAACTCGAGAACACCTGCCGCAACTCGAGAAAATCCAGGAAGTTCTCCCTTCCAGGCGAGATGAGGCCTATTTCCGATGAGGCGTCTGGAGACTAATGACACCTAACCTCTGGAACTTCGAAAGGGTCTTTCACTCCCTTGCTGCAACTCAAGAAGTTCACCGCCATACCCGTCTCAACTCGAGATGAAGCACGATGGTCCCGCCCACATCCAGAGGAGCCCCGTTTCCCCCTCGGAGCTCGAGATGAGGGATCCTTTCCCTGCTTTCAACGGGAACGAATTCCCGGCGTTCCCGTCGCATCTCAAGAGGAGACACTCTCAACAGGAAAGGCGAGAGGAACTCCATGGTCGTACCACCATTCCTAGAGTCCCCCAGATGTCTCAGTCCATT
This sequence comes from Capricornis sumatraensis, assembly GCF_032405125.1. Classification (NCBI taxonomy): domain Eukaryota; kingdom Metazoa; phylum Chordata; class Mammalia; order Artiodactyla; family Bovidae; genus Capricornis; species Capricornis sumatraensis. The sequence continues at coordinate 294,883 of NW_027184615.1, read as the reverse complement.
CCAGAGGAACCTCTTTGCCCTGCACTGGCTCATCTTTCACGCCGAGGATCGACTCACACCACGGTGGCACGTGGGACAGCCCTGTGGGAAAGCCTCGAGGGAAAGCCTCGAGGGAAAACCACAGATCCTTTGATCCACGCGACGGGAAGCGTGACATTGCTGCTACAGCCTGGAAGGAAAGCGCACGTGCATGCCCCCACTCGAGACGAGGCCTGACTCCCTTGGGGAGACTGCAGAAGTACCCAAAGGTCCATGTCAGCCCCTGAGAGGAATCCTCGTTTCCGGCCCTGACTCCACACATGGTTTTTGGCCCTGGTATCAACGGGAGAGGAATCCCGAGAGGTCCCCTAGCAACTCGCATGGGGACTGGCCTCTCCTGAGGACACCAGGGCGGGTCCCTGAGGTCCCCGTCGTAACTCGAGAACACCTGCCGCAACTCGAGAAAATCCAGGAAGTTCTCCCTTCCAGGCGAGATGAGGCCTATTTCCGATGAGGCGTCTGGAGACTAATGACACCTAACCTCTGGAACTTCGAAAGGGTCTTTCACACCCTTGCTGCAACTCAAGAAGTTCACCGCCATACCCGTCTCCACACGAGAGGAAGCACGATGGTCCCGCCCACATCCAGAGGAGCCCCGTTTCCGCCTCGGAGCTCGAGATGAGGGATCCTTTCCCTGCTTTCAACGGGAAAGAATTCCCGGCGTTCCCGTCGCATCTCAAGAGGAAGCACTCTCAACAGGAAAGGCGAGAGGAACTCCATGGTCGTACCACCATTCCAAGAGTCCCCCAGATGTCTCAGTCCATTCCAGAGGAACCTCTTTGCCCTGCACTGGCTCATCTTTAATGCCGAGGATCGACTCACACCACGGTGGCACGTGGGACAGCCCTGTGGGAAAGCCTCGAGGGAAAGCCTCGAGGGAAAACCACAGATCCTTTGATCCACGCGACGGGAAGCGTGACATTGCTGCTACAGCCTGGAAGGAAAGCGCACGTGCATGCCCCGACTCGAGACGAGGCCTGACTCCCTTGGGGACACTCCAGAAGTACCCAAAGATCCATGTCAGCCCCTAAGAGGAATCCTCGGTTCCGGCCCTGACTCCAAAAAATGTTTTTGGGCCCGGTATCGACGGGAGAGGAATCCCGAGAGGCCCCCTAGCAACTCGCATGGGGACTGGCCTCTCCTGAGGCCACCAGGGCGGGTGCCTGAGGTCCCCGTCGTAACTCGAGAACACCTGCCACAACTCGAGAAAATCCAGGAAGTTCTCCCTTCCAGGCGAGATGAGGCCTATTTCCGATGAGGCGTCTGGAGACTAATGACACCTAACCTCTGGAACTTCGAAAGGGTCTTTCACACCCTTGCTGCAACTCAAGAAGTTCACCGCCATACCCGTCTCCACTCGAGAGGAAGCACGATGGTCCCGCCCACATCCAGAGGAGCCCCGTTTTCCCCTCGGAGCTCGAAATGGGGGATCCTTTCCCTGCTTTCAACGGGAAAGAATTCCCGGCGTTCCCGTCGCATCTCAAGAGGAGGCACTCTCAACAGGAAAGGCGAGAGGAACTCCATGGTCGTACCACCATTCCAAGAGTCCCCCAGATGTCTCAGTCCATTCCAGAGGAAACTCTTTGCCCTGCACTGGCTCATCTTTCACGCCGAGGATCGACTCACACCACGGTGGCACGTGGGACAGCCGTGTGGGAAAGCCTCGAGGGAAAGCCTCGAGGGAAAACAACAGACCCTTTGATCCACGCTACGGGAAGCGTGACATTGCTGCTACAGCCTGGAAGGAAAGCGCACGTGCATGCCCCCACTCGAGACGAGGCCTGTGTCCCCTGGCGAGACTCCAGAAGTACCCAAAGATCCATATCAGCCCCTGAGAGGAATCCTCGGTTCCGGCCCTGACTCCACACAAGGTTTTAGGCCCCGGTATCGACGGGAGAGGAATCCCGAGAGGCCCCCTAGCAACTCGCATGGGGACTGGCCTCTCCTGAGGCCACCAGGGCGGGTCCCTGAGGTCCCCGTCGTAACTCGGGATAACCTGCCGCAACTCGAGAAAATCCAGGAAGTTCTCCCTTCCAGGCGAGATGAGGCCTATTTCCGATGAGGCGTCTGGAGACTAATGACACCTAACCTCTGGAACTTCGAAAGGGTCTTTCACACCCTTGCTGCAACTCAAGAAGTTCACCGACATACCCGTCTCCACTCGAGAGGAAGCACGATGGTCCCGCCCACATCCAGAGTAGCCCCGTTTCCCCCTCGTAGCTCGAGATGAGGGATCATTTCCCTGCTTTCAACGGGAAAGAATTCCCGGCGTTCCCGTCGCATCTCAAGAGGAGGCACTCTCAACAGGAAAGGCGAGAGGAACTCCATGGTCGTACCACCATTCCAAGAGTCCCCCAGATGTCTCAGTCCATTCCAGAGGAACCTCTTTGCCCTGCACTGGCTCATCTTTCACGCCGAGGATCGACTCACACCACGGTGGCACGTGGGACAGCCCTGTGGGAAAGCCTCGAGGGAAAGCCTCGAGGGAAAACCACAGATCCTTTGATCCACGCCACGGGAAGCGTGACATTGCTGCTACAGCCTGGAAGGAAAGCGCACGTGCATGCCCCGACTCGAGACGAGGCCTGACTCCCTTGGACACACTCCAGAAGTACCCAAAGGTCCATGTCAGCCCCTGAGAGGAATCCTCGGTTCCGGCCCTGACTCCAAAAAATGTTTTTGGGCCCGGTATCGACGGGAGAGGAATCCCGAGAGGCCCCCTAGCAACTCGCATGGGGACTGGCCTCTCCTGAGGCCACCAGGGCGGGTCCCTGAGGTCCCCGTCGTAACTCGAGAACACCTGCCGCAACTCGAGAAAATCCAGGAAGTTCTCCCTTCCAGGCGAGATGAGGCCTATTTCCGATGAGGCGTCTGGAGATAAATGACACCTAACCTCTGGAACTTCGAAAGGGTCTTTCACACCCTTGCTGCAACTCAAGAAGTTCACCGCCATACCCGTCTCAACTCGGGAGGTAGCACGATGGTCCCGCCCACATCCAGAGGAGTCCCGTTTCCCCCTCGTAGCTCGAGATGAGGGATCCTTTCCCTGCTTTCAACGGGAAAGAATTCCCGGCGTTCCCGTCGCATCTCAAGAGGAGGCACTCTCAACAGGAAAGGCGAGAGGAACTCCATGGTCGTACCACCATTCCAAGAGTCCCCCAGATGTCTCAGTCCATTCCAGAGGAACCTCTTTGCCCTGCACTGGCTCATCTTTCACGCCGAGGATCGACTCACACCACGGTGGCACGTGGGACAGCCCTGTGGGAAAGCCTCGAGGGAAAGACTCAAGGGAAAACCACAGATCCTTTGATCCACGCCACGGGAAGCGTGACATTGCTGCTACAGCCTGGAAGGAAAGCGCAAGTGCATGCCCCCACACGAGACGAGGCCTGACTCCCCTGGGGAGACTCCAGAAATACCCAAAGATCCATGTCAGCACCTGAGAGGAATCCTCGGTTCCGGCCCTGACTCCACACAAGGTTTTTGGACCCGGTATCGACGGGAGAGGAATCCCGAGAGGCCCCCTAGCAACTCGCATGGGGAGTGGCCTCTCCTGAGGCCACCAGGGCGGGTCCCTGAGGTCCCCGTCGTAACTCGAGAACACCTGCCGCAACTCGAGAAAATCCAGGAAGTTCTCCCTTCCAGGCGAGATGAGGCCTATTTCCGATGAGGCGTCTGGAGACTAATGACACCTAACCTATGGAACTTCGAAAGGGTCTTTAACACCCTTGCTGCAACTCAAGAAGTTCACCAGCATACCCGTCTCCACTCGAGAGGAAGCACGATGGACCCGCCAACATCCAGAGGAGCCCCGTTTCCCCCTCGAAGCTCGAGATGAGGGATCCTTTCCCTGCTTTCAACGGGAAAGAATTCCCGGCGTTCCCGTCGCATCTCAAGAGGAGGCACTCTCAACAGGAAAGGCGAGAGGAACTCCATGGTCGTACCACCATTCCAAGAGTCCCCCAGATGTCTCAGTCCATTCCAGAGGAACCTCTTTGCCCTGCACTGGCTCATCTTTCACGCCGAGGATCGACTCACACCACGGTGGCACGTGGGACAGCCCTGTGGGAAAGCCTCGAGGGAAAGCCTCGAGGGAAAACCACAGATCCTTTGATCCACGCCACGGGAAGCGTGACATTGCTGCTACAGCCTGGAAGGAAAGCGCACGTGCATGCCCCGACTCGAGACGAGGCCTGACTCCCTTGGACACACTCCAGAAGTACCCAAAGGTCCATGTCAGCCCCTGAGAGGAATCCTCGTTTCCGGCCCTGACTCCAAAAAATGTTTTTGGGCCCGGTATCGACGGGAGAGGAATCCCGAGAGGCCCCCTAGCAACTCGCATGGGGACTGGCCTCTCCTGAGGCCACCAGGGCGGGTCCCTGAGGTCCCCGTCGTAACTCGAGAACACCTGCCGCAACTCGAGAAAATCCAGGAAGTTCTCCCTTCCAGGCGAGATGAGGCCTATTTCCGATGAGGCGTCTGGAGATAAATGACACCTAACTTCTGGAACTTCGAAAGGGTCTTTCACACCCTTGCTGCAACTCAAGAAGTTCACCGCCATACCCGTCTCAACTCGGGAGGAAGCACGATGGTCCCGCCCACATCCAGAGGAGTCCCGTTTCCCCCTCGTAGCTCGAGATGAGGGATCCTTTCCCTGCTTTCAACGGGAAAGAATTCCCGGCGTTCCCGTCGCATCTCAAGAGGAGGCACTCTCAACAGGAAAGGCGAGAGGAACTCCATGGTCGTACCACCATTCCAAGAGTCCCCCAGATGTCTCAGTCCATTCCAGAGGAGCCTCTTTGCCCTGCACTGGCTCATCTTTCACGCCGAGGATCGACTCACACCACGGTGGCACGTGGGACAGCCCTGTGGGAAAGCCTCGAGGGAAAGACTCAAGGGAAAACCACAGATCCTTTGATCCACGCCACGGGAAGCGTGACATTGCTGCTACAGCCTGGAAGGAAAGCGCAAGTGCATGCCCCCACACGAGACGAGGCCTGACTCCCCTGGGGAGACTCCAGAAATACCCAAAGATCCATGTCAGCACCTGAGAGGAATCCTCGGTTCCGGCCCTGACTCCACACAAGGTTTTTGGACCCGGTATCGACGGGAGAGGAATCCCGATAGGCCCCCTAGCAACTCGCATGGGGACTGGCCTCTCCTGAGGCCACCAGGGCGGGTCCCTGAGGTCCCCGTCGTAACTCGAGAACACCTGCCGCAACTCGAGAAAATCCAGGAAGTTCTCCCTTCCACGCGAGATGAGGCCTATTTCCGATGAAGCGTCTGGAGACTAATGACACCTAACCTCTGGAACTTCGAAAGGGTCTTTCACACCCTTGCTGCAACTCAAGAAGTTTACCGCCATACCCGTCTCCACTCGAGAGGAAGCACGATGGTCCCACCCACATCCAGAGGAGCCTCGTATCCCCCTCGGAGCTCGAGATGAGGGATCCTTTCCCTGCTTTCAACGGGAAAGAATTCCCGGCGTTCCCGTCGCATCTCAATAGGAGGCACTCTCAACAGGAAAGGCGAGAGGAACTCCATGGTCGTACCACCATTCCAAGAGTCCACCAGATGTCTCAGTCCATTCCAGAGGAACCTCTTTGCCCTGCACTGGCTCATCTTTCACGCCGAGGATCGACTCACACCACGGTGGCACGTGGGACAGCCCTGTGGGAAAGCCTCGAGGGAAAGCCTCGAGGGAAAACCACAGATCCTTTGATCCACGTGACGGGAAGCGTGACATTGCTGCTACAGCCTGGAAGGAAAGCGCACGTGCATGCCCCCACTCGAGACGAGGCCTGACTCCCCTGGGGAGACTCCACAAGTACCCAAAGATCCATGTCAGCCCCTGAGAGGAATCCTCGGTTCCGGCCCTGACTTCACACAAGGTTTTTGGCTCCGGTATCGACGGGAGAGGAATCCCGAGAGGCCCCCTATCACCTCGCATGGGGACTGGCCTCTCCTGAGGCCACCAGGGCGGGTCCCTGAAGTCCCCGTCGTAATTCGAGAACACCTGCCGCAACTCGAGAAAATCCAGGAAGTTTTCCCTTCCAGGCGAGATGAGGCCTATTTCCGATGAGGCGTCTGGAGATAAATGACACCTAACTTCTGGAACTTCGAAAGGGTCTTTCACACCCTTGCTGCAACTCAAGAAGTTCACCGCCATACCCGTCTCCACTCGGGAGGAAGCACGATGGTCCCGCCCACATCCAGAGGAGCCCCGTTTCCCCCTCGTAGCTCGAGATGAGGGATCCTTTCCCTGCTTTCAACGGGAAAGAATTCCCGGCGTTCCCGTCGCATCTCAAGAGGAGGCACTCTCAACAGGAAAGGCGAGAGGAACTCCATGGTCGTACCACCATTCCAAGAGTCCCCCAGATGTCTCAGTCCATTCCAGAGGAACCTCTTTGCCCTGCACTGGCTCATCTTTCACGCCGAGGATCGATTCACACCACGGTGGCACGTGGGACAGCCCTGTGGGAAAGCCTCTGGGGAAAGCTTCGAGGGAAAACCACAGATCCTTTGATCCACGCGACGGGAAGCGTGACATTGCTGCTACAGCCTGGAAGGAAAGCGCACGTGCATGCCCCCACTCGAGACGAGGCCTGACTCCCCTGGGGAGACTCCAGAAGTACCCAAAGATCCATGTCAGCCCATGAGAGGAATCCTCGGTTCCGGCCCTGACGCCACACAAGGTTTTTGGCCCCGGTATCGACGGGAGAGGAATCCCGAGAGGCCCCCTAGCAACTCGCATGGGGACTGGCCTCTCCTGAGGCCACTAGGGCGGGTCCCTGAGGTCCCCGTCGTAACTCGAGAACACCTGCCGCAACTCGAGAAAATCCAGGAAGTTCTCCCTTCCAGGCGAGATGAGGCCTATTTCCGATGAGGCGTCTGGAGACTAATGACACCTAAACTCTGGAACTTCGAAAGGGTCTTTCACACCCTTGCTGCAACTCAAGAAGTTTACCGCCATACCCGTCTCCACTCGAGAGGAAGCACGATGGTCCCGCCCACATCCAGAGGAGCCCCGTTTCCCCCTAGGAGCTCGAGATGAGGGATCCTTTCCCTGCTTTCAACGGGAAAGAATTCCCGGCGTTCCCGTCGCATCTCAAGAGGAGGCACTCTCAACAGGAAAGGCGAGAGGAACTCCATGGTCGTACCACCATTCCAAGAGTCCCCCAGATGTCTCAGTCCATTCCAGAGGAACCTCTTTGCCCTGCACTGGCTCATCTTTCACGCCGAGGATCGACTCACACCACGGTGGCACGTGGGACAGCCCTGTGGGAAAGCCTCTAGGGAAAGCTTCGAGGGAAAACCACAGACCCTTTGATCCACGCGACGGGAAGAATGACATTGCTGCTACAGCCTGGAAGGAAAGCGCACGTGCATGCCCCCACTCGAGACGAGGCCTGACTCCCCTGGGGAGACTCCAGAAGTACCCAAAGATCCATGTCAGCCCCTGAGAGGAATCCTCGGTTCCGGCCCTGACGCCACACAAGGTTTTTGGCCCCGGTATCGACGGGAGAGGAATCCCGATAGGCCCTCTCGCAACTCGCATGGGGACTGGCCTCTCCTGAGGCCACCAGGGCGGGTCCCTGAGGTCCCCGTCGTAACTCGAGAACACCTGCCGCAACTCGAGAAAATCCAGGAAGTTCTCCCTTCCAGGCGAGATGAGGCCTATTTCCAATGAGGCGTCTGGAGACTAATGACACCTAACCTCTGGGACTTTGAAAGGGTCTTTCACACCCTTGCTGCAACTCAGGAAGTTCACCGCCATACCCGTGTCCACTCAAGAGGAAGCACGATGGTCCCGCCCACATCCAGAGGAGCACCGTTTCCCCCTCGTAGCTCGAGATGAGGGATCCTTTCCCTGCTTTCAACGGGAAAGAATTCCCGGCGTTCCCGTCGCATCTCAAGAGGAGGCACTCTCAACAGAAAGGCGAGAGGAACTCCATGGTCGTACCACCATTCCAAGAGTCCCCCAGATGTCTCAGTGCATTCCAGAGGAACCTCTTTGCCCTGCACTGGCTCATCTTTCACGCCGAGGATCGACTCACACCACGGTGGCACGTGGGACAGCCCTGGGGAAAGCCTCGAGGGAAAGACTCGAGGGAAAACCACAGATCCTTTGATCCACGCGACGGGAAGCGTGACATTGCTGCTACAGCCTGGAAGGAAAGCGCACGTGCATGCCCCCACTCGAGACGAGGCCTGACTCCCCTGGGGAGACTCCAGAAGTACCCAAAGATCCATGTCAGCCACTGAGAGGAATCCTCGGTTCCGGCCCTGACTCCACCAAAGGGTTTTGGCCCCGGTATCGACGGAAGAGTAATCCCGAGAAGCCCCCTAGCAACTCGCATGGGGACTGGCCTCTCCTGAGGCCACCAGGGCGGGTCCCTGTGGTCCCCGTCGTAACTCGAGAACACCTGCCGCAACTCGAGAAATCCAGGAAGTTCTCCCTTCCAGGCGAGATGAGGCCTATTTCCGATGAGGCGTATGGAGACTAATGACACCTAAATTCTGGAACTTCGAAAGGGTCTTTCACACCCTTGCTGCAACTCAAGAAGTTCACCGCCATACCCGTGTCCACTCAAGAGGAAGCACGATGGTCCCGCCCACATCCAGAGGAGCACCGTTTCCCCCTCGTAGCTCGAGATGAGGGATCCTTTCCCTGCTTTCAACGGGAAAGAATTCCCGGCGTTCCCATCGCATCTCAAGAGGAGGCACTCTCAGCAGGAAAGGCGAGAGGAACTCCATGGTCGTACCACCATTCCAAGAGTCCCCCAGATGTCTCAGTCCATTCCAGAGGAACCTCTTTGCCCTGCACTGGCTCATCTTTCACGCCGAGGATCGATTCACACCATGGTGGCACGTGGGACAGCCCTGTGGGAAAGCCTCGATGGAAAGCCTCGAGGGAAAACCACAGATCCTTTGATCCACGCCACGGGAAGCGTGACATTGCTGCTACAGCCTGGAAGGAAAGCGCACGTGCATGCCCCCAGTCGAGACGAGGCCTGACTCCCCTGGGGAGACTCCAGAAGTACTCAAAGATCCATGTCAGCCCATGAGAGGAATCCTCGGTTCCGGCCCTGACTCCACCAAAGGTTTTTGGCCCCGGTATCGACGGGAGAGGAATCCCGAGAGGCCCCCTAGCAACTCGCATGGGGACTGGCCTCTCCTGAGGCCACCAGGGCGGGTCCCTGAGGTCCCCGTCGTAACTCGAGAACACCTGCCGCAACTCGAGAAAATCCAGGAAGTTCTCCCTTCCAGGCGAGATGAGGCCTATTTCCGATGAGGCGTCTGGAGACTAATGACACCTAACCTCTGGAACTTCGAAAGGGTCTTTCACACCCTTGCTGCGACTCAAGAAGTTCACCGCCATACCCGTGTCCACTCGAGAGGAAGCACGATGGTCCCGCCCACATCCAGAGGAGCACCGTTTCCCCCTTGTAGCTCGAGATGAGGGATCCTTTCCCTGCTTTCAACGGGAAAGAATTCCCGGCGTTCCCATCGCATCTCAAGAGGAGGCACTCTCAACAGGAAAGGCGAGAGGAACTCCATGGTCGTACCACCATTCCAAGAGTCCCCCAGATGTCTCAGTCCATTCCAGAGGAACCTCTTTGCCCTGCACTGGCTCATCTTTCACGCCGAGGATCGACTCACACCACGGTGGCATGTGCGACAGCCCTGTGGGAAAGCCTCGAGGGAAAACCACAGATCCTTTGATCCACGCGACGAGAAGCGTGACATTGCTGCTACAGCCTGTAAGGAAAGCGCACGTGCATGCCCCCACTCGAGACGAGGCCTGACTCCCCTGGGGAGACTCCAGAAGTACCCAAAGATTCATGTCAGCCCCTGAGAGGAATCCTCGGTTCCGGCCCTGACTCCACACAAGGTTTTTGGCCCCGGTATCGATGGGAGAGGAATCCCGAGAGGCCCCCTAGCAACTCGCATGGGGACTGGCCTCTCCTGAGGCCACCAGGGCGGGTCCCTGAGGTCCCCGTCGTAACTCGAGAACACCTGCCGCAACTCGAGAAAATCCAGGAAGTTCTCCCTTCCAGGCGAGATGAGGCCTATTTCCGATGAGGCGTCTGGAGACTAATGACACCTAACCTCTGGAACTTCGATAGGGTCTTTCACACCCTTGCTGCGACTCAAGAAGTTCACCGCCATACCCGTCTCCACTCGAGAGGAAGCACGATGGTCCCGCCCACATCCAGAGGAGCCCCGGTTCCCCCTCGTAGCTCGAGATGAGGGATCCTTTCCCTGCTTTCAACGGGAAAGAATTCCCGGCGTTCCCGTCGCATCTCAAGAGGAGGCACTCTCAACAGGAAAGGCGAGAGGAACTCCATGGTCGTACCACCATTCCAAGAGTCCCCCAGATGTCTCAGTCCATTCCAGAGGAACCTCTTTGCCCTGCACTGGCTCATCTTTCACGCCGAGGATCGACTCACACCACGGTGGCACGTGGGACAGCCCTGTGGGAAAGCCTCGAAGGAAAGCCTCGAGGGAAAACCACAGATCCTTTGATCCACGCGACGGGAAGCGTGACATTGCTGCTACAGCCTGGAAGGAAAGTGCACGTGCATGCCCCGACTCGAGACGAGGCCTGTCTCCCCTGGCGAGACTCCAGATGTACCCAAAGATCCATATCAGCCCCTGAGAGGAATCCCCTGTTCCGGCCCTGACTCCACACAAGGTTTTTGGCCCCGGTATCGACGGGAGAGGAATCCCGAGAGTCCCCCTAGCAACTCGCATGGGGACTGGCCTCTCCTGAGGCCACCAGGGCGGGTCCCTGAGGTCCCCGTCGTAACTCGAGAACACCTGCCGCAACTCGAGAAAATCCAGGAAGTTCTCCCTTCCAGACGAGATGAGGCCTATTTCCGATGAGGCGTCTGGAGACTAATGACACCTAACCTCTGGAACTTCGAAAGGGTCTTTCACACCCTTGCTGCGACTCAAGAAGTTCACCGCCATACCCGTGTCCACTCGAGAGGAAGCACGATGGTCCCGCCCACATCCAGAGGAGCACCGTTTCCCCCTCGTAGCTTGAGATGAGGGATCCTTTCCCTGCTTTCAACGGGAAAGAATTCCCGGCGTTCCCGTCGCATCTCAAGAGGAGGCACTCTCAACAGGAAAGGCGAGAGGAACTCCATGGTCGTACCACCATTCCAAGAGTCCCCCAGATGTCTCAGTCCATTCAAGAGGAACCTCTTTGCCCTGCACTGGCTCATCTTTCACGCCGAGGATCGACTCACACCACGGTGGCACGTGGGACAGCCCTGTGGGAAAGCCTCGAGGGAAAGCCTCGAGGGAAAACCACAGATCCTTTGATCCACGCGACGGGAAGCGTGACATTGCTGCTACAGCCTGGAAGGAAAGTGCACGTGCATGCCCCGACTCGAGACGAGGCCTGTCTCCCCTGGCGAGACTCCAGATGTACCCAAAGATCCATAGCAGCCCCTGAGAGGAATCCTCGGTTCCGGCCCTGACTCCACACAAGGTTTTTGGCCCCGGTATCGACGGGAGAGGAATCCCGAGAGGCCCCCTAGCAACTCACATGGGGACTGGCGTCTACTGAGGCCACCAGGGCGGGTTCCTGAGGTCCCCATCGTAACTCGAGAACACCTGCCGCAACTCGAGAAAATCCAGGAAATTCTCCCTTCCAGGCGAGATGAGGCCTATTTCCAATGAGGCGTCTGGAGACTAATGACACCTAACCTCTGGAACTTCGAAAGGGTCTTTCACACCCTTGCTGCAACTCAAGAAGTTCACCGCCATACCCGTGTCCACTCAAGAGGAAGCACGATGGTCCCGCCCACATCCAGAGGAGCACCGTTTCCCCCTCGTAGCTCGAGATGAGGGATCCTTTCCCTGCTTTCAACGGGAAAGAATTCCCGGCGTTCCCGTCGCATCTCAAGAGGAGGCACTCTCAACAGGAAAGGCGAGAGGAACTCCATGGTCGTACCACCATTCCAAGAGTCCCCCAGATGTCTCAGTGCATTCCAGAGGAACCTCTTTGCCCTGCACTGGCTCATCTTTCACGCCGAGGATTGACTCACACCACGGTGGCACGTGGGACAGCCCTGTGGGAAAGCCTCGAGGGAAAGCCTCAAGGGAAAACCACAGATCCTTTGATCCACGCGATGGGAAGCGTGACATTGCTGCTACAGCCTGGAAGGAAAGCGCACGTGCATGCCCCCACTCGAGACGAGGCCTGACTCCCCTGGGGAGACTCCAGAAGTACCCAAAGATCGATGTCAGCCCCTGAGAGGAATCCTCGGTTCCGGCCCTGACTCCACCAAAGGGTTTTGGCCCCGGTATCAACGGAAGAGTAATCCCGAGAGGCCCCCTAGCAACTCGCATGGGGACTGGCCTCTCCTGAGGCCACCAGGGCGGGTCCCTGAGGTCCCCATCGTAACTCGAGAACACCTGCCGCAACTCGAGAAATCCAGGAAGTTCTCCCTTTCAGGCGAGATGAGGCCTATTTCCGATGAGGCGTCTGGAGACTAATGACACCTAAACTCTGGAACTTCGAAAGGGTCTTTCACACCCTTGCTGCAACTCAAAAGTTCACCGCCATACCCGTGTCCACTCAAGAGGAAGCACGATGGTCCCGCCCACATCCAGAGGAGCACCGTTTCCCCCTCGTAGCTCGAGATGAGGGATCCTTTCCCTGCTTTCAACGGGAAAGAATTCCCGGCGTTCCCGTCGCATCTCAAGAGGAGGCACTCTCAGCAGGAAAGGCGAGAGGAACTCCATGGTCGTACCACCATTCCAAGAGTCCCCCAGATGTCTCAGTCCATTCCAGAGGAACCTCTTTGCCCTGCACTGGCTCATCTATCACGCCGAGGATCGACTCACACCATGGTGGCACGTGGGACAGCCCTGTGGGAAAGCCTCGATGGAAAGCCTCGAGGGAAAACCACAGATCCTTTGATCCAGGCTACGGGAAGCGTGACATTGCTGCTACAGCCTGGAAGGAAAGCGCACGTGCATGCCCCCAGTCGAGACGAGGCCTGACTCCCCTGTGGAGACTCCAGAAGTACTCAAAGATCCATGTCAGCCCCTGAGAGGAATCCTCGGTTCCGGCCCTGACTCCACCAAAGGTTTTTGGCCCCGGTATCGACGGGAGAGGAATCCCGAGAGGCCCCCTAGCAACTCGCATGGGGACTGGCGTCTCCTGAGGCCACCAGGGCGGGTCCCTGAGGTCCCCGTCGTAACTCGAGAACACCTGCCGCAACTCGAGAAAATCCAGGAAGTTCTCCCTTCCAGGCGAGATGAGGCCTATTTCCGATGAGGCGTCTGGAGACTAAAGACACCTTACCTCTGGAACTTCGAAAGGGTCTTTCACACCCTTGCTGCAACTCAAGAAGTTCACCGCCATACCCGTGTCCACTCGAGAGGAAGCACGATGGTCCCACCCACATCCAGAGGAGCCCCGTTTCCCCCTCGTAGCTCGAGATGAGGGATCCTTTCCCTGCTTTCAACGGGAAAGAATTCCCGGTGTTCCCGTCGCATCTCAAGAGGAGGCACTCTCAACAGGAAAGGCGAGCGGAACTCCATGGTCGTACCACCATTCCAAGAGTCCCCCAGATGTCTCAGTCCATTCCAGAGGAACCTCCTTGCCCTGCACTGGCTCATCTTTCACGCCGAGGATCCACTCACACCACGGTGGCACGTGGGACAGCCCTGTGGGAAAGCCTCGAGAGAAAGCCTCGAGGGAAAACCACAGATCCTTTGATCCATGCGACGGGAAGCGTGACATTGCTGCTACAGCCTGGAAGGAAAGTGCACGTGCATGCCCCGACTCGAGACGAGGCCTGTCTCCCCTGGCGAGACTCCAGATGTACCCAAAGATCCATATCAGCCCCTGAGAGGAATCCTCGGTTCCGGCCCTGACTCCACACAAGGTTTTTGGCCCCGGTATCGACGGGAGAGGAATCCCGAGAGGCCCCCTAGCAACTCGCTTGGGGAATGGCGTCTCCTGAGGCCACCAGGGCGGGTCCCTGAGGTCCCCGTCGTAACTCGAGAACACCTGCCGCAACTCGAGAAAATCCAGGATGTTCTCCCTTCCAGGCGAGATGAGGCCTATTTCCGATGAGGCGTCTGGAGACTAATGACACCTAACCTCTGGAACTTCGAAAGGGTCTTTCACACCCTTGCTGCAACTCAAGAAGTTCACCGCCATACCCGTCTCCACTCGAGAGGAAGCACGATGGTCCCGCCCACATCCAGAGGAGCCCCGTTTCCCCCTCGTAGCTCGAGATGAGGGATCCTTTCCCTGCTTTCAACGGGAAAGAATTCCCGGCGTTCCCGTCGCATCTCAAGAGGAGGCACTCTCAACAGGAAAGGCGAGAGGAACTCCATGGTCGTACCACCATTCCAAGAGTCCCCCAGATGTCTCAGTGCATTCCAGAGGAACCTCTTTGCCCTGCACTGGCTCATCTTTCACGCCGAGGATCGACTCACACCACGGTGGCACGTGGGACAGCCCTGTGTGAAAGCCTCGAGGGAAAGCCTCGAGGGAAAACCACAGGTCGTTTGATCCACGCGACGGGAAGCGTGACATTGCTGCTACAGCCTGGAAGGAAAGCGCACGTGCATGCCCCCACTCGAGACGAGGCCTGACTCCCCTGGGGAGACTCCAGAAGTACCCAAAGATACATGTCAGCCCCTGAGAGGAATCCTCGGTTCAGGCCCTGACTCCACCAAAGGGTTTTGGCCCCGGTATCGACGGAAGAGTAATCCCGAGAGGCCCCCTAGCAACTCGCATGGTGACTGGCCTCTCCTGAGGCCACCAGGGCGGGTCCCTGAGGTCCCCGTCGTAACTCGAGAACACCTGCCGCAACTCGAGAAATCCAGGAAGTTCTCCCTTCCAGGCGAGATGAGGCCTATTTCCGATGAGGCGTCTGGAGACTAATGACACTTAACCTCTGGAACTTCGAAAGGGTCTTTCACACCCTTGCTGCAACTCAAGAAGTTCACCGCCATACCCGTGTCCACTCGAGAGGAAGCACGATGGTCACGCCCACATCCAGAGGAGCCCCGTTTCCCCCTCGGAGCTCGAGATGAGGGATCCTTTCCCTGCTTTCAACGGGAAAGAATTCCCGGCGTTCCCGTCGCATCTCAAGAGGAAGCACTCTTAACAGGAAAGGCGAGAGGAACTCCATGGTCGTACCACCATTCCAAGAGTCCCCCAGATGTCTCAGTCCATTCCAGAGGAACCTCTTTGCCCTGCACTGGCTCATCTTTAATGCCGAGGATCGACTCACACCACGGTGGCACGTGGGACAGCCCTGTGGGAAAGCCTCGAGGGAAAGCCTCGAGGGAAAACCACAGATCCTTTGATCCACGCGACGGGAAGCGTGACATTGCTGCTACAGCCTGGAAGGAAAGCGCACGTGCATGCCCCGACTCGAGACGAGGCCTGACTCCCTTGGGGACACTCCAGAAGTACCCAAAGATCCATGTCAGCCCCTAAGAGGAATCCTCGGTTCCGGCCCTGACTCCAAAAAATGTTTTTGGGCCCGGTATCGACGGGAGAGGAATCCCGAGAGGCCCCCTAGCAACTCGCATGGGGACTGGCCTCTCCTGAGGCCACCAGGGCGGGTGCCTGAGGTCCCCGTCGTAACTCGAGAACACCTGCCACAACTCGAGAAAATCCAGGAAGTTCTCCCTTCCAGGCGAGATGAGGCCTATTTCCGATGAGGCGTCTGGAGACTAATGACACCTAACCTCTGGAACTTCGAAAGGGTCTTTCACACCCTTGCTGCAACTCAAGAAGTTCACCGCCATACCCGTCTCCACTCGAGAGGAAGCACGATGGTCCCGCCCACATCCAGAGGAGCCCCGTTTCCCCCTCGGAGCTCGAGATGAGGGATCCTTTCCCTGCTTTCAACGGGAAAGAATTCCCGGCGATCCCTTCGCATCTCAAGAGGAGGCACTCTCAACAGGAAAGCCGAGAGGAACTCCATGGTCGTACCACCATTCCACGAGTCCCCCAGATGTCTCAGTCCATTCCAGAGGAACCTCTTTGCCCTGCACGGGCTCATCTTTCACGCCGAGGATCGACTCACACCACGGTGGCACGTGGGACAGCCCTGTGGGAAAGCCTCGAGGGAAAGCCTCGAGGGAAAACCACAGACCCTTTGATCCACGCGACGGGAAGCGTGACATTGCTGCTACAGCCTGGAAGGAAAGCGCACGTGCATGCCCCCACTCGAGACGAGGCCTGTCTCCCCTGGGGAGACTCCAGAAGTACCCAAAGATCCATGTCAGCCCCTGAGAGGAATCCTCGGTTCCGGCCCTGACTCCACACAAGGTTTTTGGCCCCGGTATCGACGGGAGAGGAATCCCGAGAGGCCCCCTAGCAACTCGCATGGGGACTGGCCTCTCCTGAGGCCACCAGGGCGGGTCCCTGAGGTCCCCGTCGTAACTCGGGATAACCTGCCGCAACTCGAGAAAATCCAGGAAGTTCTCCCTTCCAGGCGAGATGAGGCCTATTTCCGATGAGGCGTCTGGAGACTAATGACACCTAACCTCTGGAACTTCGAAAGGGTCTTTCACACCCTTGCTGCAACTCAAGAAGTTCACCGCCATACCCGTCTCCACTCGAGAGGAAGCACGATGGTCCCGCCCACATCCAGAGTAGCCCCGTTTCCCCCTCGTAGCTCGAGATGAGGGATCCTTTCCCTGCTTTCAACGGGAAAGAATTCCCGGCGTTCCCGTCGCATCTCAAGAGGAGGCACTCTCAACAGGAAAGGCGAGAGGAACTCCATGGTAGTACCACCATTCCAAGAGTCCCCCAGATGTCTCAGTCCATTTCAGAGGAACCTCTTTGCCCTGCACTGGCTCATCTTTCACGCCGAGGATCGACTCACACCACGGTGGCACGTGGGACAGCCCTGTGGGAAAGCCTCGAGGGAAAGCCTCGAGGGAAAACCACAGATCCTTTGATCCACGAGACGGGAAGCGTGACATTGCTGCTACAGCCTGGAAGGAAAGCGCACGTGCATGCCCCCACTCGAGACGAGGCCTGACTCCCTTGGGGAGACTGCAGAAGTACCCAAAGATCCATGTCAGCCCCTGAGAGGAATCCTCGCTTCCGGCCCTGACTCCACACAAGGTTTTTGGCCCTGGTATCAACGGGAGAGGAATCCCGAGAGGCCCCCTAGCAACTCGCATGGGGAGTGGCCTCTCCTGAGGCCACCAGGGCGGGTCCCTGAGGTCCCCGTCGTAACTCGAGAACACCTGCCGCAACTCGAGAAAATCCAGGAAGTTCTCCCTTCCAGGCGAGATGAGGCCTATTTCCGATGAGGCGTCTGGAGACTAATGACACCTAACCTATGGAACTTCGAAAGGGTCTTTCACACCCTTGCTGCAACTCAAGAAGTTCACCAGCATACCCGTCTCCACTCGAGAGGAAGCACGATGGACCCGCCAACATCCAGAGGAGCCCCGTTTCCCCCTCGAAGCTCGAGATGAGGGATCCTTTCCCTGCTTTCAACGGGAAAGAATTCCCGGCGTTCCCGTCGCATCTCAAGAGGAGGCACTCTCAACAGGAAAGGCGAGAGGAACTCCATGGTCGTACCACCATTCCAAGAGTCCCCCAGATGTCTCAGTCCATTCCAGAGGAACCTCTTTGCCCTGCACTGGCTCATCTTTCACGCCGAGGATCGACTCACACCACGGTGGCACGTGGGACAGCCCTGTGGGAAAGCCTCGAGGGAAAGCCTCGAGGGAAAACCACAGATCCTTTGATCCACGCCACGGGAAGCGTGACATTGCTGCTACAGCCTGGAAGGAAAGCGCACGTGCATGCCCCGACTCGAGACGAGGCCTGACTCCCTTGGACACACTCCAGAAGTACCCAAAGGTCCATGTCAGCCCCTGAGAGGAATCCTCGGTTCCGGCCCTGACTCCAAAAAATGTTTTTGGGCCCGGTATCGACGGGAGAGGAATCCCGAGAGGCCCCCTAGCAACTCGCATGGGGACTGGCCTCTCCTGAGGCCACCAGGGCGGGTCCCTGAGGTCCCCGTCGTAACTCGAGAACACCTGCCGCAACTCGAGAAAATCCAGGAAGTTCTCCCTTCCAGGCGAGATGAGGCCTATTTCCGATGAGGCGTCTGGAGATAAATGACACCTAACCTCTGGAACTTCGAAAGGGTCTTTCACACCCTTGCTGCAACTCAAGAAGTTCACCGCCATACCCGTCTCAACTCGGGAGGAAGCACGATGGTCCCGCCCACATCCAGAGGAGTCCCGTTTCCCCCTCGTAGCTCGAGATGAGGGATCCTTTCCCTGCTTTCAACGGGAAAGAATTCCCGGCGTTCCCGTCGCATCTCAAGAGGAGGCACTCTCAACAGGAAAGGCGAGAGGAACTCCATGGTCGTACCACCATTCCAAGAGTCCCCCAGATGTCTCAGTCCATTCCAGAGGAACCTCTTTGCCCTGCACTGGCTCATCTTTCACGCCGAGGATCGACTCACACCACGGTGGCACGTGGGACAGCCCTGTGGGAAAGCCTCGAGGGAAAGACTCAAGGGAAAACCACAGATCCTTTGATCCACGCCACGGGAAGCGTGACATTGCTGCTACAGCCTGGAAGGAAAGCGCAAGTGCATGCCCCCACACGAGACGAGGCCTGACTCCCCTGGGGAGACTCCAGAAATACCCAAAGATCCATGTCAGCACCTGAGAGGAATCCTCGGTTCCGGCCCTGACTCCACACAAGGTTTTTGGACCCGGTATCGACGGGAGAGGAATCCCGAGAGGCCCCCTAGCAACTCGCATGGGGAGTGGCCTCTCCTGAGGCCACCAGGGCGGGTCCCTGAGGTCCCCGTCGTAACTCGAGAACACCTGCCGCAACTCGAGAAAATCCAGGAAGTTCTCCCTTCCAGGCGAGATGAGGCCTATTTCCGATGAGGCGTCTGGAGACTAATGACACCTAACCTATGGAACTTCGAAAGGGTCTTTCACACCCTTGCTGCAACTCAAGAAGTTCACCAGCATACCCGTCTCCACTCGAGAGGAAGCACGATGGACCCGCCAACATCCAGAGGAGCCCCGTTTCCCCCTCGAAGCTCGAGATGAGGGATCCTTTCCCTGCTTTCAACGGGAAAGAATTCCCGGCGTTCCCGTCGCATCTCAAGAGGAGGCACTCTCAACAGGAAAGGCGAGAGGAACTCCATGGTCGTACCACCATTCCAAGAGTCCCCCAGATGTCTCAGTCCATTCCAGAGGAACCTCTTTGCCCTGCACTGGCTCATCTTTCACGCCGAGGATCGACTCACACCACGGTGGCACGTGGGACAGCCCTGTGGGAAAGCCTCGAGGGAAAGCCTCGAGGGAAAACCACAGATCCTTTGATCCACGCCACGGGAAGCGTGACATTGCTGCTACAGCCTGGAAGGAAAGCGCACGTGCATGCCCCGACTCGAGACGAGGCCTGACTCCCTTGGACACACTCCAGAAGTACCCAAAGGTCCATGTCAGCCCCTGAGAGGAATCCTCGGTTCCGGCCCTGACTCCAAAAAATGTTTTTGGGCCCGGTATCGACGGGAGAGGAATCCCGAGAGGCCCCCTAGCAACTCGCATGGGGACTGGCCTCTCCTGAGGCCACCAGGGCGGGTCCCTGAGGTCCCCGTCGTAACTCGAGAACACCTGCCGCAACTCGAGAAAATCCAGGAAGTTCTCCCTTCCAGGCGAGATGAGGCCTATTTCCGATGAGGCGTCTGGAGATAAATGACACCTAACTTCTGGAACTTCGAAAGGGTCTTTCACACCCTTGCTGCAACTCAAGAAGTTCACCGCCATACCCGTCTCAACTCGGGAGGAAGCACGATGGTCCCGCCCACATCCAGAGGAGTCCCGTTTCCCCCTCGTAGCTCGAGATGAGGGATCCTTTCCCTGCTTTCAACGGGAAAGAATTCCCGGTGTTCCCGTCGCATCTCAAGAGGAGGCACTCTCAACAGGAAAGGCGAGAGGAACTCCATGGTCGTACCACCATTCCAAGAGTCCCCCAGATGTCTCAGTCCATTCCAGAGGAGCCTCTTTGCCCTGCACTGGCTCATCTTTCACGCCGAGGATCGACTCACACCACGGTGGCACGTGGGACAGCCCTGTGGGAAAGCCTCGACGGAAAGACTCAAGGGAAAACCACAGATCCTTTGATCCACGCCACGGGAAGCGTGACATTGCTGCTACAGCCTGGAAGGAAAGCGCAAGTGCATGCCCCCACACGAGACGAGGCCTGACTCCCCTGGGGAGACTCCAGAAATACCCAAAGATCCATGTCAGCACCTGAGAGGAATCCTCGGTTCCGGCCCTGACTCCACACAAGGTTTTTGGACCCGGTATCGACGGGAGAGGAATCCCGATAGGCCCCCTAGCAACTCGCATGGGGACTGGCCTCTCCTGAGGCCACCAGGGCGGGTCCCTGAGGTCCCGTCGTAACTCGAGAACACCTGCCGCAACTCGAGAAAATCCAGGAAGTTCTCCCTTCCAGGCGAGATGAGGCCTATTTCCGATGAGGCGTCTGGAGACTAATGACACCTAACCTCTGGAACTTCGAAAGGGTCTTTCACACCCTTGCTGCAACTCAAGAAGTTTACCGCCATACCCGTCTCCACTCGAGAGGAAGCACGATGGTCCCGCCCACATCCAGAGGAGCCCCGTTTCCCCCTCGGAGCTCGAGATGAGGGATCCTTTCCCTGCTTTCAACGGGAAAGAATTCCCGGCGTTCCCGTCGCATCTCAAGAGGAGGCACTCTCAACAGGAAAGGCGAGAGGAACTCCATGGTCGTACCACCATTCCAAGAGTCCCCCAGATGTCTCAGTCCATTCCAGAGGAACCTCTTTGCCCTGCACTGGCTCATCTTTCACGCCGAGGATCGACTCACACCACGGTGGCACGTGGGACAGCCCTGTGGGAAAGCCTCTAGGGAAAGCTTCGAGGGAAAACCACAGACCCTTTGATCCACGCGACGGGAAGAATGACATTGCTGCTACAGCCTGGAAGGAAAGCGCACGTGCATGCCCCCACTCGAGACGAGGCCTGACTCCCCTGGGGAGACTCCAGAAGTACCCAAAGATCCATGTCAGCCCCTGAGAGGAATCCTCGGTTCCGGCCCTGACGCCACACAAGGTTTTTGGCCCCGGTATCGACGGGAGAGGAATCCCGATAGGCCCTCTCGCAACTCGCATGGGGACTGGCCTCTCCTGAGGCCACCAGGGCGGGTCCCTGAGGTCCCCGTCGTAACTCGAGAACACCTGCCGCAACTCGAGAAAATCCAGGAAGTTCTCCCTTCCAGGCGAGATGAGGCCTATTTCCAATGAGGCGTCTGGAGACTAATGACACCTAACCTCTGGGACTTTGAAAGGGTCTTTCACACCCTTGCTGCAACTCAAGAAGTTCACCGCCATACCCGTGTCCACTCAAGAGGAAGCACGATGGTCCCGCCCACAACCAGAGGAGCACCGTTTCCCCCTCGTAGCTCGAGATGAGGGATCCTTTCCCTGCTTTCAACGGGAAAGAATTCCCGGCGTTCCCGTCGCATCTCAAGAGGAGGCACTCTCAACAGAAAGGCGAGAGGAACTCCATGGTCGTACCACCATTCCAAGAGTCCCCCAGATGTCTCAGTGCATTCCAGAGGAAGCTCTTTGCCCTGCACTGGCTCATCTTTCACGCCGAGGATCGACTCACACCACGGTGGCACGTGGGACAGCCCTGGGGAAAGCCTCGAGGGAAAGACTCGAGGGAAAACCACAGATCCTTTGATCCACGCGACGGGAAGCGTGACATTGCTGCTACAGCCTGGAAGGAAAGCGCACGTGCATGCCCCCACTCGAGACGAGGCCTGACTCCCCTGGGGAGACTCCAGAAGTACCCAAAGATCCATGTCAGCCCCTGAGAGGAATCCTCGGTTCCGGCCCTGACTCCACCAAAGGGTTTTGGCCCCGGTATCGACGGAAGAGTAATCCCGAGAAGCCCCCTAGCAACTCGCATGGGGACTGGCCTCTCCTGAGGCCACCAGGGCGGGTCCCTGTGGTCCCAGTCGTAACTCGAGAACACCTGCCGCAACTCGAGAAATCCAGGAAGTTCTCCCTTCCAGGCGAGATGAGGCCTATTTCCGATGAGGCGTCTGGAGACTAATGACACCTAAATTCTGGAACTTCGAAAGGGTCTTTCACACCCTTGCTGCAACTCAAGAAGTTCACCGCCATACCCGTGTCCACTCAAGAGGAAGCACGATGGTCCCGCCCACATCCAGAGGAGCACCGTTTCCCCCTCGTAGCTCGAGATGAGGGATCCTTTCCCTGCTTTCAACGGGAAAGAATTCCCGGCGTTCCCATCGCATCTCAAGAGGAGGCACTCTCAGCAGGAAAGGCGAGAGGAACTCCATGGTCGTACCACCATTCCAAGAGTCCCCCAGTTGTCTCAGTCCATTCCAGAGGAACCTCTTTGCCCTGCACTGGCTCATCTTTCACGCCGAGGATCGACTCACACCATGGTGGCACGTGGGACAGCCCTGTGGGAAAGCCTCGATGGAAAGCCTCGAGGGAAAACCACAGATCCTTTGATCCACGCCACGGGAAGCGTGACATTGCTGCTACAGCCTGGAAGGAAAGCGCACGTGCATGCCCCCAGTCGTGACGAGGCCTGACTCCCCTGGGGAGACTCCAGAAGTACTCAAAGATCCATGTCAGCCCATGAGAGGAATCCTCGGTTCCGGCCCTGACTCCACCAAAGGTTTTTGGCCCCGGTATCGACGGGAGAGGAATCCCGAGAGGCCCCCTAGCAACTCGCATGGGGACTGGCCTCTCCTGAGGCCACCAGGGCGGGTCCCTGAGGTCCCCGTCGTAACTCGAGAACACCTGCCGCAACTCGAGAAAATCCAGGAAGTTTTCCCTTCCAGGCGAGATGAGGCCTATTTCCGATGAGGCGTCTGGAGACTAATGACACCTAACCTCTGGAACTTCGAAAGGGTCTTTCACACCCTTACTGCGACTCAAGAAGTTCACCGCCATACCCGTGTCCACTCGAGAAGAAGCACGATGGTCCCGCCCACATCCAGAGGAGAACCGTTTCCCCCTTGTAGCTCGAGATGAGGGATCCTTTCCCTGCTTTCAACGGGAAAGAATTCCCGGCGTTCCCGTCGCATCTCAAGAGGAGGCACTCTCAACAGGAAAGGCGAGAGGAACTCCATGGTCGTACCACCATTCCAAGAGTCCCCCAGATGTCTCAGTCCATTCCAGAGGAACCTCTTTGCCCTGCACTGGCTCATCTTTCACGCCGAGGATCCACTCACACCACGGTGGCATGTGCGACAGCCCTGTGGGAAAGCCTCGAGGGAAAACCACAGATCCTTTGATCCACGCGACGAGAAGCGTGACATTGCTGCTACAGCCTGTAAGGAAAGCGCACGTGCATGCCCCCACTCGAGACGAGGCCTGACTCCCCTGGGGAGACTCCAGAAGTACCCAAAGATTCATGTCAGCCCCTGAGAGGAATCCTCGGTTCCGGCCCTGACTCCACACAAGGTTTTTGGCCCCGGTATCGACGGGAGAGGAATCCCGAGAGGCCCCCTAGCAACTCGCATGGGGACTGGCCTCTCCTGAGGCCACCAGGGCGGGTCCCTGAGGTCCCCGTCGTAACTCGAGATCACCTGCCGCAACTCGAGAAAATCCAGGAAGTTCTCCCTTCCAGGCGAGATGAGGCCTATTTCCGATGAGGCGTCTGGAGACTAATGACACCTAACCTCTGGAACTTCGATAGGGTCTTTCACACCCTTGCTGCGACTCAAGAAGTTCACCGCCATACCCGTCTCCACTCGAGAGGAAGCACGATGGTCCCGCCCACATCCAGAGGAGCCCCGGTTCCCCCTCGTAGCTCGAGATGAGGGATCCTTTCCCTGCTTTCAACGGGAAAGAATTCCCGGCGTTCCCGTCGCATCTCAAGAGGAGGCACTCTCAACAGGAAAGGCGAGAGGAACTCCATGGTCGTACCACCATTCCAAGAGTCCCCCAGATGTCTCAGTCCATTCCAGAGGAACCTCTTTGCCCTGCACTGGCTCATCTTTCACGCCGAGGATCGACTCACACCACGGTGGCACGTGGGACAGCCCTGTGGGAAAGCCTCGAAGGAAAGCCTCGAGGGAAAACCACAGATCCTTTGATCCACGCGACGGGAAGCGTGACATTGCTGCTACAGCCTGGAAGGAAAGTGCACGTGCATGCCCCGACTCGAGACGAGGCCTGTCTCCCCTGGCGAGACTCCAGATGTACCCAAAGATCCATATCAGCCCCTGAGAGGAATCCCCTGTTCCGGCCCTGACTCCACACAAGGTTTTTGGCCCCGGTATCGACGGGAGAGGAATCCCGAGAGGCCCCCTAGCAACTCGCATGGGGACTGGCCTCTCCTGAGGCCACCAGGGCGGGTCCCTGAGGTCCCCGTCGTAACTCGAGAACACCTGCCGCAACTCGAGAAAATCCAGGAAGTTCTCCCTTCCAGACGAGATGAGGCCTATTTCCGATGAGGCGTCTGGAGACTAATGACACCTAACATCTGGAACTTCGAAAGGGTCTTTCACACCCTTGCTGCGACTCAAGAAGTTCACCGCCATACCCGTGTCCACTCGAGAGGAAGCACGATGGTCCCGCCCACATCCAGAGGAGAACCGTTTCCCCCTCGTAGCTTGAGATGAGGGATCCTTTCCCTGCTTTCAACGGGAAAGAATTCCCGGCGTTCCCGTCGCATCTCAAGAGGAGGCACTCTCAACAGGAAAGGCGAGAGGAACTCCATGGTCATACCACCATTCCAAGAGTCCCCCAGATGTCCCAGTCCATTCAAGAGGAACCTCTTTGCCCTGCACTGGCTCATCTTTCACGCCGAGGATCGACTCACACCACGGTGGCACGTGGGACAGCCCTGTGGGAAAGCCTCGAGGGAAAGCCTCGAGGGAAAACCACAGATCCTTTGATCCACGCGACGGGAAGCGTGACATTGCTGCTACAGCCTGGAAGGAAAGTGCACGTGCATGCCCCGACTCGAGACGAGGCCTGTCTCCCCTGGCGAGACTCCAGATGTACCCAAAGATCCATAGCAGCCCCTGAGAGGAATCCTCGGTTCCGGCCCTGACTCCACACAAGGTTTTTGGCCCCGGTATCGACGGGAGAGGAATCCCGAGAGGCCCCCTAGCAACTCACATGGGGACTGGCGTCTACTGAGGCCACCAGGGCGGGTTCCTGAGGTCCCCGTCGTAACTCGAGAACACCTGCCGCAACTCGAGAAAATCCAGGAAATTCTCCCTTCCAGGCGAGATGAGGCCTATTTCCAATGAGGCGTCTGGAGACTAATGACACCTAACCTCTGGAACTTCGAAAGGGTCTTTCACACCCTTGCTGCAACTCAAGAAGTTCACCGCCATACCCGTGTCCACTCAAGAGGAAGCACGATGGTCCCGCCCACATCCAGAGGAGCACCGTTTCCCCCTCGTAGCTCGAGATGAGGGATCCTTTCCCTGCTTTCAACGGGAAAGAATTCCCGGCGTTCCCGTCGCATCTCAAGAGGAGGCACTCTCAACAGGAAAGGCGAGAGGAACTCCATGGTCGTACCACCATTCCAAGAGTCCCCCAGATGTCTCAGTGCATTCCAGAGGAACCTCTTTGCCCTGCACTGGCTCATCTTTCACGCCGAGGATTGACTCACACCACGGTGGCACGTGGGACAGCCCTGTGGGAAAGCCTCGAGGGAAAGCCTCGAGGGAAAACCACAGATCCTTTGATCCACGCGATGGGAAGCGTGACATTGCTGCTACAGCCTGGAAGGAAAGCGCACGTGCATGCCCCCACTCGAGACGAGGCCTGACTCCCCTGGGGAGACTCCAGAAGTACCCAAAGATCGATGTCATCCCCTGAGAGGAATCCTCGGTTCCGGCCCTGACTCCACCAAAGGGTTTTGGCCCCGGTATCAACGGAAGAGTAATCCCGAGAGGCCCCCTAGCAACTCGCATGGGGACTGGCCTCTCCTGAGGCCACCAGGGCGGGTCCCTGAGGTCCCCATCGTAACTCGAGAACACCTGCCGCAACTCGAGAAATCCAGGAAGTTCTCCCTTTCAGGCGAGATGAGGCCTATTTCCAATGAGGCGTCTGGAGACTAATGACACCTAAACTCTGGAACTTCGAAAGGGTCTTTCACACCCTTGCTGCAACTCAAAAGTTCACCGCCATACCCGTGTCCACTCAAGAGGAAGCACGATGGTCCCGCCCACATCCAGAGGAGCACCGTTTCCCCCTCGTAGCTCGAGATGAGGGATCCTTTCCCTGCTTTCAACGGGAAAGAATTCCCGGCGTTCCCGTCGCATCTCAAGAGGAGGCACTCTCAGCAGGAAAGGCGAGAGGAACTCCATGGTCGTACCACCATTCCAAGAGTCCCCCAGATGTCTCAGTCCATTCCAGAGGAACCTCTTTGCCCTGCACTGGCTCATCTATCACGCCGAGGATCGACTCACACCATGGTGGCACGTGGGACAGCCCTGTGGGAAAGCCTCGATGGAAAGCCTCGAGGGAAAACCACAGATCCTTTGATCCAGGCTACGGGAAGCGTGACATTGCTGCTACAGCCTGGAAGGAAAGCGCACGTGCATGCCCCCAGTCGAGACGAGGCCTGACTCCCCTGTGGAGACTCCAGAAGTACTCAAAGATCCATGTCAGCCCCTGAGAGGAATCCTCGGTTCCGGCCCTGACTCCACCAAAGGTTTTTGGCCCCGGTATCGACGGGAGAGGAATCCCGAGAGGCCCCCTAGCAACTCGCATGGGGACTGGCGTCTCCTGAGGCCACCAGGGCGGGTCCCTGAGGTCCCCGTCGTAACTCGAGAACACCTGCCGCAACTCGAGAAAATCCAGGAAGTTCTCCCTTCCAGGCGAGATGAGGCCTATTTCCGATGAGGCGTCTGGAGACTAAAGACACCTTACCTCTGGAACTTCGAAAGGGTCTTTCACACCCTTGCTGCAACTCAAGAAGTTCACCGCCATACCCGTGTCCACTCGAGAGGAAGCACGATGGTCCCACCCACATCCAGAGGAGCCCCGTTTCCCCCTCGTAGCTCGAGATGAGGGATCCTTTCCCTGCTTTCAACGGGAAAGAATTCCCGGTGTTCCCGTCGCATCTCAAGAGGAGGCACTCTCAACAGGAAAGGCGAGAGGAACTCCATGGTCGTACCACCATTCCAAGAGTCCCCCAGATGTCTCAGTCCATTCCAGAGGAACCTCCTTGCCCTGCACTGGCTCATCTTTCACGCCGAGGATCCACTCACACCACGGTGGCACGTGGGACAGCCCTGTGGGAAAGCCTCGAGAGAAAGCCTCGAGGGAAAACCACAGATCCTTTGATCCATGCGACGGGAAGCGTGACATTGCTGCTACAGCCTGGAAGGAAAGTGCACGTGCATGCCCCGACTCGAGACGAGGCCTGTCTCCCCTGGCGAGACTCCAGATGTACCCAAAGATCCATATCAGCCCCTGAGAGGAATCCTCGGTTCCGGCCCTGACTCCACACAAGGTTTCTGGCCCCGGTATCGACGGGAGAGGAATCCCGAGAGGCCCCCTAGCAACTCGCTTGGGGAATGGCGTCTCCTGAGGCCACCAGGGCGGGTCCCTGAGGTCCCCGTCGTAACTCGAGAACACCTGCCGCAACTCGAGAAAATCCAGGATGTTCTCCCTTCCAGGCGAGATGAGGCCTATTTCCGATGAGGCGTCTGGAGACTAATGACACCTAACCTCTGGAACTTCGAAAGGGTCTTTCACACCCTTGCTGCAACTCAAGAAGTTCACCGCCATACCCGTCTCCACTCGAGAGGAAGCACGATGGTCCCGCCCACATCCAGAGGAGCCCCGTTTCCCCCTCGTAGCTCGAGATGAGGGATCCTTTCCCTGCTTTCAACGGGAAAGAATTCCCGGCGTTCCCGTCGCATCTCAAGAGGAGGCACTCTCAACAGGAAAGGCGAGAGGAACTCCATGGTCGTACCACCATTCCAAGAGTCCCCCAGATGTCTCAGTGCATTCCAGAGGAACCTCTTTGCCCTGCACTGGCTCATCTTTCACGCCGAGGATCGACTCACACCACGGTGGCACGTGGGACAGCCCTGTGTGAAAGCCTCGAGGGAAAGCCTCGAGGGAAAACCACAGGTCGTTTGATCCACGCGACGGGAAGCGTGACATTGCTGCTACAGCCTGGAAGGAAAGCGCACGTGCATGCCCCCACTCGAGACGAGGCCTGACTCCCCTGGGGAGACTCCAGAAGTACCCAAAGATACATGTCAGCCCCTGAGAGGAATCCTCGGTTCCGGCCCTGACTCCACCAAAGGGTTTTGGCCCCGGTATCGACGGAAGAGTAATCCCGAGAGGCCCCCTAGCAACTCGCATGGTGACTGGCCTCTCCTGAGGCCACCAGGGCGGGTCCCTATGGTCCCCGTCGTAACTCGAGAACACCTGCCGCAACTCGAGATATCCAGGAAGTTCTCCCATCCAGGCGAGATGAGGCCTATTTCCGATGAGGCGTCTGGAGACTAATGACACTTAACCTCTGGAACTTCGAAAGGGTCTTTCACACCCTTGCTGCAACTCAAGAAGTTCACCGCCATACCCGTGTCCACTCGAGAGGAAGCACGATGGTCCCGCCCACATCCAGAGGAGCACCGTTTCCCCCTCGTAGCTCGAGATGAGGAAACCTTTCCATGCTTTCAACGGGAAAGAATTCCCGGCGTTCCCGTCGAATCTCAAGAGGAGGCACTCTCAACAGGAAAGGCAAGAGGAACTCCATGGTCGTACCACCATTCCAAGAGTCCCCCAGATGTCTCAGTCCATTCCAGAGGAACCTCTTTGCCCTGCACTGGCTCATCTTTCACGCCGAGGATCGACTCACACCATGGTGGCACGTGGGACAGCCCTGTGGGAAAGCCTCAAGGGAAAGCCTCGAGGGAAAACCACAGATCCTTTGATCCACGCGACGGGAAGCGTGACATTGCTGCTACAGCCTGGAAGGAAAGTGCACGTGCATGCCCCGACTCGAGACGAGGCCTGTCTCCCCTGGCGAGACTCCAGATGTACCCAAAGATCCATATCAGCCCCTGAGAGGAATCACCGGTTCCGGCCCTGTCTCCACACAAGGTTTTTGGCCCCGGTATCGACGGGAGAGGAATCCCGAGAGGCCCCCTAGCAACTCGCATGGTGACTGGCCTCTCCTGAGGCCACCAGGGCGGGTCCCTATGGTCCCCGTCGTAACTCGAGAACACCTGCCGCAACTCGAGATATCCAGGAAGTTCTCCCATCCAGGCGAGATGAGGCCTATTTCCGATGAGGCGTCTGGAGACTAATGACACTTAACCTCTGGAACTTCGAAAGGGTCTTTCACACCCTTGCTGCAACTCAAGAAGTTCACCGCCATACCCGTGTCCACTCGAGAGGAAGCACGATGGTCCCGCCCACATCCAGAGGAGCACCGTTTCCCCCTCGTAGCTCGAGATGAGGAAACCTTTCCATGCTTTCAACGGGAAAGAATTCCCGGCGTTCCCGTCGAATCTCAAGAGGAGGCACTCTCAACAGGAAAGGCAAGAGGAACTCCATGGTCGTACCACCATTCCAAGAGTCCCCCAGATGTCTCAGTCCATTCCAGAGGAACCTCTTTGCCCTGCACTGGCTCATCTTTCACGCCGAGGATCGACTCACACCATGGTGGCACGTGGGACAGCCCTGTGGGAAAGCCTCAAGGGAAAGCCTCGAGGGAAAACCACAGATCCTTTGATCCACGCGACGGGAAGCGTGACATTGCTGCTACAGCCTGGAAGGAAAGTGCACGTGCATGCCCCGACTCGAGACGAGGCCTGTCTCCCCTGGCGAGACTCCAGATGTACCCAAAGATCCATATCAGCCCCTGAGAGGAATCACCGGTTCCGGCCCTGTCTCCACACAAGGTTTTTGGCCCCGGTATCGACGGGAGAGGAATCCCGAGAGGCCCCCTAGCAACTCGCATGGGGACTGGCGTCTCCTGAGGCCACCAGGGCGGGTCCCTGAGGTCCCCGTCGTAACTCGAGAACACCTGCCGCAACTCGAGAAATCCAGGAAGTTCTCCCTTCCAGGCGAGATGAGGCCTATTTCCGATGAGGCGTCTGGAGACTAATGACACCTAACCTCTGGAACTTCGAAAGGGTCTTTCACACCCTTGCTGCAACTCAAGAAGTTCACCGCCATACCCGTGTCCACTCGAGAGGTAGCACGATGGTCCCGCCCACATCCAGAGGAGCACCGTTTCCCCCTCGTAGCTCGAGATGAGGGAACCTTTCTATGCTTTCAACGGGAAAGAATTCCCGGCGTTCCCGTCGCATCTCAAGAGGAGGCACTCTCAACAGGAAAGGCGAGAGGAACTCCATGGTCGTACCACCATTCCAAGAGTCCCCCAGATGTCTCAGTCCATTCCAGAGGAACCTCTTTGCCCTGCACTGGCTCATCTTTCACGCCGAGGATCGACTCACACCATGGTGGCACGTGGGACAGCCCTGTGGGAAAGCCTCAAGGGAAAGCCTCGAGGGAAAACCACAGATCCTTTGATCCACGCGACGGGAAGCGTGACATTGCTGCTACAGCCTGGAAGGAAAGCGCATGTGCATGCCCCCACTCGAGACGAGGCCTGACTCCCCTGGGGAGACTCCAGAAGTACTCAAAGATCCATGTCAGCCCCTGAGAGGAATCCTCGGTTCCGGCCCTGACTCCACCAAATGTTTATGGGCCGGTATCGACGGGAGAGGAATCCCGAGAGGCCTCCTAGCAACTCGCATGGGGACTGCCCTCTCCTAAGGCCACCAGGGCGGGTCCCTGAGGTCCCAGTCGTAACTCGAGAACACCTGCCGCAACTCGAGAAAATCCAGGAAGTTCTCCCTTCCAGGCGAGATGAGGCCTATTTCCGATGAGGCGTCTGGAGACTAATGACACCTAACCTCTGGAACTTCGAAAGGGTCTTTCACACCCTTGCTGCAACTCAAGAAGTTCACCGCCATACCCGTCTCCACTCGAGAGGAAGCACGATGGTCCCGCCCACATCCAGAGGAGCCCCGTTTCCCCCTCGTAGCTCGAGATGAGGGATCCTTTCCCTGCTTTCAACGGGAAAGAATTCCCGGCGTTCCCGTCGCATCTTAAGAGGAGGCACTCTCAACAGGAAAGGCGAGAGGAACTCCATGGTCGTACCACCATTCCAAGAGTCCCCCAGATGTCTCAGTCCATTCCAGAGGAACCTCTTTGCCCTGCACTGGCTCATCTTTCACGCCGAGGATCGACTCACACCACGGTGGCACGTGGGACAGCCCTGTGGGAAAGCCTCGAGGGAAAGCCTCGAGGGAAAACCACAGATCCTTTGATCCACGCGACGGGAAGCGTGACATTGCTTCTACAGCCTGGAAGGAAAGTGCACGTGCATGCCCCGACTCGAGACGAGGCCTGTCTCCCCTGGCGAGACTCCAGATGTACCCAAAGATCCATATCAGACCCTGAGAGGAATCCTCGGTTCCGGCCCTGACTCCGCACAAGGTTTTTGGCCCCGGTATCGACGGGAGAGGAATCCCGAGAGGCCCCCTAGCAACTCGCATGGGGACTGGCGTCTCCTGAGGCCACCAGGGCGGGTCCCTGAGGTCCCGGTCGTAACTCGAGAACACCTGCCGCAACTCGAGAAATCCAGGAAGTTCTCCCTTCCAGGCGAGATGAGGCCTATTTCCGATGAGGCGTCTGGAGACTAATGACACCTAACGTCTGGAACTTCGAAAGGGTCTTTCACACCCTTGCTGCAACTCAAGAAGTTCACCGCCATACCCGTGTCCACTCGAGAGGAAGCACGATGGTCCCGCCCACATCCAGAGGAGCCCCGTTTCCCCCTCGGAGCTCGAGATGAGGGATCCTTTCCCTGCTTTCAACGGGAAAGAATTCCCGGCGTTCCCGACGCAACTCAAGAGGAGGCACTCTCAACAGGATAGGCGAGAGGAACTCCATGGTCGTACCACCATTCCAAGAGTCCCCCAGATGTCTCAGTCCATTCCAGAGGAAGCTCTTTGCCCTGCACTGGCTCATGTTTCACGCCGAGGATCCACTCACACCACGGTGGCACGTGGGACAGCCCTGTGGGAAAGCCTCGAGGGAAAGCCTCGAGGGAAAACCACAGATCCTTTGATCCACGCCACGGGAAGTGTGAGATTGCTGCTACAGCCTGGAAGGAAAGCGCACGTGCATGCCCCCACTCGAGACGAGGCCTGACTCCCCTGGGGAGACTCCAGAAGTACCCAAAGATCCATGTCAGCCCCTGAGAGGAATCCTCGGTTCCGGCCCTGACTCCACCAAAGGGTTTTGGCCCCGGTATCGACGGGAGAGGAATCCCGAGAGGCCCCCTAGCAACTCGCATGGGGACTGGCCTCTCCTGAGGCCCTCAGGGCGGGTCCCTGAGGTCCCCATCGTAACTCGAGAACACCTGCCGCAACTCGAGAAAATCCAGGAAGTTCTCCATTCCAGGCGAGATGAGGCCTATTTCCGATGAGGCTTCTGCAGACTAATGACACCTAACGTCTGGAACTTCGAAAGGGTCTTTCACACCCTTGCTGCAACTCAAGAAGTTCACCGCCATACCCGTGTCCACTCAAGAGGAAGCACGATGGTCCCGCCCACATCCAGAGGAGCACCGTTTCCCCCTCGTAGCTCGAGATGAGGGATCCTTTCCCTGCTTTCAACGGGAAAGAACTCCCGGCGTTCCCGTCGCATCTCAAGAGGAGGCACTCTCAACAGGAAAGGCGAGAGGAACTCCATGGTCGTACCACCATTCCAAGAGTCCCCCAGATGTCTCAGTGCATTCCAGAGGAACCTCTTTGCCCTGCACTGGCTCATCTTTCACGCCGAGGATCGACTCACACCACGGTGGCACGTGGGACAGCCCTGTGTGAAAGCCTCGAGGGAAAGCCTCGACGGAAAACCACAGGTCGTTTGATCCACGCGACGGGAAGCGTGACATTGCTGCTACAGCCTGGAAGGAAAGCGCACGTGCATGCCCCCACTCGAGACGAGGCCTGACTCCCCTGGGGAGACTCCAGAAGTACCCAAAGATACATGTCAGCCCCTGAGAGGAATCCTCGGTTCCGGCCCTGACTCCACCAAAGGGTTTTGGCCCCGGTATCGACGGAAGAGTAATCCCGAGAGGCCCCCTAGCAACTCGCATGGTGACTGGCCTCTCCTGAGGCCACCAGGGCGGGTCCCTATGGTCCCCGTCGTAACTCGAGAACACCTGCCGCAACTCGAGAAATCCAGGAAGTTCTCCCTTCCAGGCGAGATGAGGCCTATTTCCGATGAGGCGTCTGGAGACTAATGACACTTAACCTCTGGAACTTCGAAAGGGTCTTTCACACCCTTGCTGCAACTCAAGAAGTTCACCGCCATACCCGTGTCCACTCGAGAGGAAGCACGATGGTCCCGCCCACATCCAGAGGAGCACCGTTTCCCCCTCGTAGCTCGAGATGAGGGAACCTTTCCATGCTTTCAACGGGAAAGAATTCCCGGCGTTCCCGTCGAATCTCAAGAGGAGGCACTCTCAACAGGAAAGGCAAGAGGAACTCCATGGTCGTACCACCATTCCAAGAGTCCCCCAGATGTCTCAGTCCATTCCAGAGGAACCTCTTTGCCCTGCACTGGCTCATCTTTCACGCCGAGGATCGACTCACACCATGGTGGCACGTGGGACAGCCCTGTGGGAAAGCCTCAAGGGAAAGCCTCGAGGGAAAACCACAGATCCTTTGATCCACGCGACGGGAAGCGTGACATTGCTGCTACAGCCTGGAAGGAAAGTGCACGTGCATGCCCCGACTCGAGACGAGGCCTGTCTCCCCTTGCGAGACTCCAGATGTACCCAAAGATCCATATCACCCCTGAGAGGAATCCTCGGTTCCGGCCCTGACTCCACACAAGGTTTTTGGCCCCGGTATCGACGGGAGAGGAATCCCGAGAGGCCCCCTAGCAACTCGCTTGGGGAATGGCGTCTCCTGAGGCCACCAGGGCGGGTCCCTGAGGTCCCCGTCGTAACTCGAGAACACCTGCCGCAACTCGAGAAATCCAGGAAGTTCTCCCTTCCAGGCGAGATGAGGCCTATTTCCGATGAGGCGTCTGGAGACTAATGACACCTAACGTCTGGAACTTCGAAAGGGTCTTTCACACCCTTGCTGCAACTCAAGAAGTTCACCGCCATACCCGTGTCCACTCAAGAGGAAGCACGATGGTCCCGCCCACATCCAGAGGAGCCCCGTTTCCCCCTCGGAGCTCGAGATGAGGGATCCTTTCCCTGCTTTCAACGGGAAAGAATTCCCGGCGTTCCCGACGCAACTCAAGAGGAGGCACTCTCAAAAGGATAGGCGAGAGGAACTCCATGGTCGTACCACCATTCCAAGAGTCCCCCAGATGTCTCAGTCCATTCCAGAGGAAGCTCTTTGCCCTGCACTGGCTCATGTTTCACGCCGAGGATCCACTCACACCACGGTGGCACGTGGGACAGCCCTGTGGGAAAGCCTCGAGGGAAAGCCTCGAGGGAAAACCACAGATCCTTTGATCCACGCCACGGGAAGCGTGACATTGCTGCTACAGCCTGGAAGGAAAGTGCACGTGCATGCCCCGACTCGAGACGAGGCCTGTCTCCCCTGGCGAGACTCCAGATGTACCCAAAGATCCATATCAGCCCCTGAGAGGAATCCTCGGTTCCGGCCCTGACTCCACACAAGGTTTTTGGCCCCGGTATCGACGGGAGAGGAATCCCGAGAGGCCCCCTAGCAACTCGCTTGGGGAATGGCGTCTCCTGAGGCCACCAGGGCGGGTCCCTGAGGTCCCCGTCGTAACTCGAGAACAACTGCCGCAACTCGAGAAAATCCAGGAAGTTCTCCCTTCCAGGCGAGATGAGGCCTATTTCCGATGAGGCGTCTGGAGACTAATGACACCTAACCTCTGGAACTTCGAAAGGGTCTTTCACACCCTTGCTGCAACTCACGAAGTTCACCGCCATACCCGTCTCCACTCGAGAGGAAGCACGATGGTCCCGCCCACATCCAGAGGAGCCCCGTTTCCCCCTCGTAGCTCGAGATGAGGGATCCTTTCCCTGCTTTCAACGGGAAAGAATTCCCGGCATTCCCGTCGCATCTCAAGAGGAGGCACTCTCAACAGGAAAGGCGAGAGGAACTCCATGGTCGTACCACCATTCCAAGAGTCCCCCAGATGTCTCAGTCCATTCCAGAGGAACCTCTTTGCCCTGCACTGGCTCATCTTTCACGCCGAGGATCGACTCACACCACGGTGGCACGTGGGACAGCCCTGTGGGAAAGCCTCGAGGGAAAGCCTCGAGGGAAAACCACAGATCCTTTGATCCACGCGACGGGAAGCGTGACATTGCTTCTACAGCCTGGAAGGAAAGTGCACGTGCATGCCCCGACTCGAGACGAGGCCTGTCTCCCCTGGCGAGACTCCAGATGTACCCAAAGATCCATATCAGACCCTGAGAGGAATCCTCGGTTCCGGCCCTGACTCCGCACAAGGTTTTTGGCCCCGGTATCGACGGGAGAGGAATCCCGAGAGGCCCCCTAGCAACTCGCATGGGGACTGGCGTCTCCTGAGGCCACCAGGGCGGGTCCCTGAGGTCCCCGTCGTAACTCGAGAACACCTGCCGCAACTCGAGAAATCCAGGAAGTTCTCCCTTCCAGGCGAGATGAGGCCTATTTCCGATGAGGCGTCTGGAGACTAATGACACCTAACGTCTGGAACTTCGAAAGGGTCTTTCACACCCTTGCTGCAACTCAAGAAGTTCACCGCCATACCCGTGTCCACTCGAGAGGAAGCACGATGGTCCCGCCCACATCCAGAGGAGCCCCGTTTCCCCCTCGGAGCTCGAGATGAGGGATCCTTTCCCTGCTTTCAACGGGAAAGAATTCCCGGCGTTCCCGACGCAACTCAAGAGGAGGCACTCTCAACAGGATAGGCGAGAGGAACTCCATGGTCGTACCACCATTCCAAGAGTCCCCCAGATGTCTCAGTCCATTCCAGAGGAAGCTCTTTGCCCTGCACTGGCTCATGTTTCACGCCGAGGATCCACTCACACCACGGTGGCACGTGGGACAGCCCTGTGGGAAAGCCTCGAGGGAAAGCCTCGAGGGAAAACCACAGATCCTTTGATCCACGCCACGGGAAGTGTGAGATTGCTGCTACAGCCTGGAAGGAAAGCGCACGTGCATGCCCCCACTAGAGACGAGGCCTGACTCCCCTGGGGAGACTCCAGAAGTACCCAAAGATCCATGTCAGCCCCTGAGAGGAATCCTCGGTTCCGGCCCTGACTCCACCAAAGGGTTTTGGCCCCGGTATCGACGGGAGAGGAATCCCGAGAGGCCCCCTAGCAACTCGCATGGGGACTGGCCTCTCCTGAGGCCCTCAGGGCGGGTCCCTGAGGTCCCCATCGTAACTCGAGAACACCTGCCGCAACTCGAGAAAATCCAGGAAGTTCTCCATTCCAGGCGAGATGAGGCCTATTTCCGATGAGGCTTCTGCAGACTAATGACACCTAACGTCTGGAACTTCGAAAGGGTCTTTCACACCCTTGCTGCAACTCAAGAAGTTCACCGCCATACCCGTGTCCACTCAAGAGGAAGCACGATGGTCCCGCCCACATCCAGAGGAGCACCGTTTCCCCCTCGTAGCTCGAGATGAGGGATCCTTTCCCTGCTTTCAACGGGAAAGAATTCCCGGCGTTCCCGTCGCATCTCAAGAGGAGGCACTCTCAACAGGAAAGGCGAGAGGAACTCCATGGTCGTA
This sequence comes from Capricornis sumatraensis, assembly GCF_032405125.1. Taxonomy (NCBI): domain Eukaryota; kingdom Metazoa; phylum Chordata; class Mammalia; order Artiodactyla; family Bovidae; genus Capricornis; species Capricornis sumatraensis. The sequence continues at coordinate 257,984 of NW_027184615.1, read as the reverse complement.
CCACCATTCCAAGAGTCCCCCAGATGTCTCAGTGCATTCCAGAGGAACCTCTTTGCCCTGCACTGGCTCATCTTTCACGCCGAGGATCGACTCACACCACGGTGGCACGTGGGACAGCCCTGTGTGAAAGCCTCGAGGGAAAGCCTCGACGGAAAACCACAGGTCGTTTGATCCACGCGACGGGAAGCGTGACATTGCTGCTACAGCCTGGAAGGAAAGCGCACGTGCATGCCCCCACTCGAGACGAGGCCTGACTCCCCTGGGGAGACTCCAGAAGTACCCAAAGATACATGTCAGCCCCTGAGAGGAATCCTCGGTTCCGGCCCTGACTCCACCAAAGGGTTTTGGCCCCGGTATCGACGGAAGAGTAATCCCGAGAGGCCCCCTAGCAACTCGCATGGTGACTGGCCTCTCCTGAGGCCACCAGGGCGGGTCCCTATGGTCCCCGTCGTAACTCGAGAACACCTGCCGCAACTCGAGAAATCCAGGAAGTTCTCCCTTCCAGGCGAGATGAGGCCTATTTCCGATGAGGCGTCTGGAGACTAATGACACTTAACCTCTGGAACTTCGAAAGGGTCTTTCACACCCTTGCTGCAACTCAAGAAGTTCACCGCCATACCCGTGTCCACTCGAGAGGAAGCACGATGGTCCCGCCCACATCCAGAGGAGCACCGTTTCCCCCTCGTAGCTCGAGATGAGGGAACCTTTCCATGCTTTCAACGGGAAAGAATTCCCGGCGTTCCCGTCGAATCTCAAGAGGAGGCACTCTCAACAGGAAAGGCAAGAGGAACTCCATGGTCGTACCACCATTCCAAGAGTCCCCCAGATGTCTCAGTCCATTCCAGAGGAACCTCTTTGCCCTGCACTGGCTCATCTTTCACGCCGAGGATCGACTCACACCATGGTGGCACGTGGGACAGCCCTGTGGGAAAGCCTCAAGGGAAAGCCTCGAGGGAAAACCACAGATCCTTTGATCCACGCGACGGGAAGCGTGACATTGCTGCTACAGCCTGGAAGGAAAGTGCACGTGCATGCCCCGACTCGAGACGAGGCCTGTCTCCCCTTGCGAGACTCCAGATGTACCCAAAGATCCATATCAGCCCCTGAGAGGAATCCTCGGTTCCGGCCCTGACTCCACACAAGGTTTTTGGCCCCGGTATCGACGGGAGAGGAATCCCGAGAGGCCCCCTAGCAACTCGCTTGGGGAATGGCGTCTCCTGAGGCCACCAGGGCGGGTCCCTGAGGTCCCCGTCGTAACTCGAGAACACCTGCCGCAACTCGAGAAATCCAGGAAGTTCTCCCTTCCAGGCGAGATGAGGCCTATTTCCGATGAGGCGTCTGGAGACTAATGACACCTAACGTCTGGAACTTCGAAAGGGTCTTTCACACCCTTGCTGCAACTCAAGAAGTTCACCGCCATACCCGTGTCCACTCAAGAGGAAGCACGATGGTCCCGCCCACATCCAGAGGAGCCCCGTTTCCCCCTCGGAGCTCGAGATGAGGGATCCTTTCCCTGCTTTCAACGGGAAAGAATTCCCGGCGTTCCCGACGCAACTCAAGAGGAGGCACTCTCAAAAGGATAGGCGAGAGGAACTCCATGGTCGTACCACCATTCCAAGAGTCCCCCAGATGTCTCAGTCCATTCCAGAGGAAGCTCTTTGCCCTGCACTGGCTCATGTTTCACGCCGAGGATCCAATCACACCACGGTGGCACGTGGGACAGCCCTGTGGGAAAGCCTCGAGGGAAAGCCTCGAGGGAAAACCACAGATCCTTTGATCCACGCCACGGGAAGTGTGAGATTGCTGCTACAGCCTGGAAGGAAAGCGCACGTGCATGCCCCCACTCGAGACGAGGCCTGACTCCCCTGGGGAGACTCCAGAAGTACCCAAAGATCCATGTCAGCCCCTGAGAGGAATCCTCGGTTCCGGCCCTGACTCCACCAAAGGGTTTTGGCCCCGGTATCGACGGGAGAGGAATCCCGAGAGGCCCCCTAGCAACTCGCATGGGGACTGGCCTCTCCTGAGGCCCTCAGGGCGGGTCCCTGAGGTCCCCATCGTAACTCGAGAACACCTGCCGCAACTCGAGAAAATCCAGGAAGTTCTCCATTCCAGGCGAGATGAGGCCTATTTCCGATGAGGCGTCTGCAGACTAATGACACCTAACGTCTGGAACTTCGAAAGGGTCTTTCACACCCTTGCTGCAACTCAAGAAGTTCACCGCCATACCCGTGTCCACTCAAGAGGAAGCACGATGGTCCCGCCCACATCCAGAGGAGCCCCGTTTCCCCCTCGTAGCTCGAGATGAGGGATCCTTTCCCTGCTTTCAACGGGAAAGAATTCCCGGCGTTCCCGTCGCATCTCAAGAGGAGGCACTCTCAACAGGAAAGGCGAGAGGAACTCCATGGTCGTACCACCATTCCAAGAGTCCCCCAGATGTCTCAGTGCATTCCAGAGGAACCTCTTTGCCCTGCACTGGCTCATCTTTCACGCCGAGGATCGACTCACACCACGGTGGCACGTGGGACAGCCCTGTGTGAAAGCCTCGAGGGAAAGCCTCGAGGGAAAACCACAGGTCGTTTGATCCACGCGACGGGAAGCGTGACATTGCTGCTACAGCCTGGAAGGAAAGCGCACGTGCATGCCCCCACTCGAGACGAGGCCTGACTCCCCTGGGGAGACTCCAGAAGTACCCAAAGATACATGTCAGCCCCTGAGAGGAATCCTCGGTTCCGGCCCTGACTCCACCAAAGGGTTTTGGCCCCGGTATCGACGGAAGAGTAATCCCGAGAGGCCCCCTAGCAACTCGCATGGTGACTGGCCTCTCCTGAGGCCACCAGGGCGGGTCCCTATGGTCCCCGTCGTAACTCGAGAACACCTGCCGCAACTCGAGAAATCCAGGAAGTTCTCCCTTCCAGGCGAGATGAGGCCTATTTCCGATGAGGCGTCTGGAGACTAATGACACTTAACCTCTGGAACTTCGAAAGGGTCTTTCACACCCTTGCTGCAACTCAAGAAGTTCACCGCCATACCCGTGTCCACTCGAGAGGAAGCACGATGGTCCCGCCCACATCCAGAGGAGCACCGTTTCCCCCTCCTAGCTCGAGATGAGGGAACCTTTCCATGCTTTCAACGGGAAAGAATTCCCGGCGTTCCCGTCGAATCTCAAGAGGAGGCACTCTCAGCAGGAAAGGCAAGAGGAACTCCATGGTCGTACCACCATTCCAAGAGTCCCCCAGATGTCTCAGTCCATTCCAGAGGAACCTCTTTGCCCTGCACTGGCTCATCTTTCACGCCGAGGATCGACTCACACCATGGTGGCACGTGGGACAGCCCTGTGGGAAAGCCTCAAGGGAAAGCCTCGAGGGAAAACCACAGATCCTTTGATCCACGCGACGGGAAGCGTGACATTGCTGCTACAGCCTGGAAGGAAAGTGCACGTGCATGCCCCGACTCGAGACGAGGCCTGTCTCCCCTGGCGAGACTCCAGATGTACCCAAAGATCCATATCAGACCCTGAGAGGAATCCTCGGTTCCGGCCCTGACTCCACACAAGGTTTTTGGCCACGGTATCGACGGGAGAGGAATCCCGAGAGGCCCCCTAGCAACTCGCATGGGGACTGGCGTCTCCTGAGGCCACCAGGGCGGGTCCCTGAGGTCCCCGTCGTAACTCGAGAACACCTGCCGCAACTCGAGAAAATCCAGGAAATTTTCCCTTCCAGGCGAGATGAGGCCTATTTCCGATGAGGCGTCTGGAGACTAATGACACCTAACCTCTGGAACTTCGAAAGGGTCTTTCACACCCTTGCTGCAAATCAAGAAGTTCACCGCCATACCCGTGTCCACTCGAGAGGAAGCACGATGGTCCCGCCCACATCCAGAGGAGCCCCGTTTCCCCCTCGTAGCTAGAGATGAGGGATCCTTTCCCTGCTTTCAACGGGAAAGAATTCCCGGTGTTCCCGTCGCATCTCAAGAGGAGGCACTCTCAACAGGAAAGGCGAGAGGAACTCCATGGTCGTACCACCATTCCAAGAGTCCCCCAGATGTCTCAGTCCATTTCAGAGGAACCTCTTTGCCCTGCACTGGCTCATCTTTCACGCCGAGGATCCACTCACACCACGGTGGCACGTGGGACAGCCCTGTGGGAAAGCCTCGAGGGAAAGCCTCGAGGGAAAACCACAGATCCTTTGAACCACGCCACGGGAAGCGTGACATTGCTGCTACAGCCTGGAAGGAAAGTGCACGTGCATGCCCCGACTCGAGACGAGGCCTGTCTCCCCTGGCGAGACTCCAGATGTACCCAAAGATCCATATCAGCCCCTGAGAGGAATCCTCGGTTCCGGCCCTGACTCCACACAAGGTTTTTGGCCCCGGTATCGACGGGAGAGGAATCCCGAGAGGCCCCCTAGCAACTCGCTTGGGGAATGGCGTCTCCTGAGGCCACCAGGGCGGGTCCCTGAGGTCCCCGTCGTAACTCGAGAACAACTGCCGCAACTCGAGAAAATCCAGGAAGTTCTCCCTTCCAGGCGAGATGAGGCCTATTTCCGATGAGGCGTCTGGAGACTAATGACACCTAACCTCTGGAACTTCGAAAGGGTCTTTCACACCCTTGCTGCAACTCACGAAGTTCACCGCCATACCCGTCTCCACTCGAGAGGAAGCACGATGGTCCCGCCCACATCCAGAGGAGCCCCGTTTCCCCCTCGTAGCTCGAGATGAGGGATCCTTTCCCTGCTTTCAACGGGAAAGAATTCCCGGCATTCCCGTCGCATCTCAAGAGGAGGCACTCTCAACAGGAAAGGCGAGAGGAACTCCATGGTCGTACCACCATTGCAAGAGTCCCCCAGATGTCTCAGTCCATTCCAGAGGAACCTGTTTGCCCTGCACTGGCTCATCTTTCACGCCGAGGATCGACTCACACAACGGTGGCACGTGAGACAGCCCTGTGGGAAAGCCTCGAGGGAAAGCCTCGAGGGAAAACCACAGATCCTTTGATCCACGCGACGGGAAGCGTGACATTGCTGCTACAGCCTGGAAGGAAGGCGCACCTGCATGCCCCCACTCGAGACGAGGCCTGACCCCCCTGGGGAGACTCCAGAAGTACCAAAAGACACATGTCAGCCCCTGAGAGAAATCCTCGGTTCCGGCCCTGACTCCACAGAAGGATTTTGGCCCCGGTATCGACGGGAGAGGAATCCCGAGAGGCCCCCTAGCAACTCGCATGGGGACTGGCCTTTCCTGAGGACACCAGGTCGGGTCCCTGAGGTCCCCGTCGTAACTCGAGAACACCTGCCACAACTCGAGAAAATCCAGGAAGTTCTCCCTTCCAGGCGAGATGAGGCCTATTTCCGATGAGGCGTCTGGAGACTAATGACACCGAACCTCTGGAACTTCGAAAGGGTCTTTCACACCCTTGCTGCAACTCAAGAAGTTCACCGCCATACCCGTCTCCACTCGAGAGGAAACACGATGGTCCCGCCCACATCCAGAGGAGCCCCGTTTCCCCCTCGTAGCTCGAGATGAGGGATCCTTTCCCTGCAATCAACGGGAAAGAATTCCCGGCGTTCCCGTCGCATCTCAAGAGGAGGCACTCTCAACAGGAAAGATGAGAGGAACTCCATGGTCGTATCACCATTCCAAGAGTCCCCGAGATTTCTCAGTCCATTCCAGAGGAAACTCTTTGCCCTGCACTGGCTCATCTTTCACGCCGAGGATCGACTCACACCATGGTGGCACGTGGGACAGCCCTGTGGGAAAGCCTCGAGGGAAAGCCTCGAGGGAAAACCACAGATCCTTTGATCCACGCGACGGGAAGCATGACTTTGCTGCTACAGCCTGTAAGGAAAGCGCACGAGCATGCCCCCACTCGAGACGAGGCCTGACTCCCCTGGGGAGACTCCAGAAGTACCCAAAGATCCATGTCAGCCCCTGAGAGGAATCCTCGGTTCCGGCCCTGACTCCACACAAGTATTTTGGCCCCGGTATCGACGGGAGAGGAATCCCGAGAGGCCCCCTAGGAACTCGCAAGGTGACTGACCTTTCCTGAGGCCACCAGGGCGGGTCCCTGAGGTCCCCGTCATAACTCGAGAACACCTGCCGCAACTCGAGAAAATCCAGGAAGTTCTCCCTTCCAGGCGAGATGAGGCCTATTTACGATGAGGCGTCTGGAGACTAATGACACGGAACCTCTGGAACTTCGAAAGGGTCTTTCACACCCTTGCTGCAACTCAAGAAGTTCACCGCCATAACCGTCTCCACTCGAGAGGAAACATGATGGTCCCGCCCACATCCAGAGGAGCCCCGTTTGCCCCTCGGAGCTCGAGATGAGGGATCCTTTCCCTGCTATCAACGGGAAAGTATTTTCGGCGTTCCCGTCGCATCTCAAGAGGAGGCACTCTCAACAGGAAAGACGAGAGGAACTCCATGGTCGTACCACCATTCCAAGAGTCCCCGAGATTTCTCAGTCCATTCCAGACGAACCTCTTTGCCCTGCACTGGCTCATCTTTCACGCCGAGGATCGACTCACACCACGGTGGCACGTGGGACAGCCCAGTGGGAAAGCCTCGAGGGAAAACCACAGATCCTTTGATCCACGCGACGGGAATCGTGACATTGCTGCTACAGCCTGGAAGGAAAGCGCACGTGCATGCCCCCACTCGAGACGAGGCCTGAATCCCCTGGGGAGACTCCAGAAGTACCCAAAGATCCATGTCATCCCCTGAGAGGAATCCTCGGTTCCGGCCCTGACTCCACACAAAGTTTTTGGCCCCGGTATCGACGGGAGAGGAATCCCGAGAGGCCCCCGAGCAACTCGCATGGGGACTGGCCTTTCCTGAGGACACCAGGGCGGGTCCCTGAGGTCCCCGTCGTAACTCGAGAACACCTGCCGCAACTCGAGAAAATCCAGGAAGTTCTCCCTTCCAGGCGAGATGAGGCCTATTTCCGATGAGACGTCTGGAGACTAATGACACCGAACCTCTTGAACTTCGAAAGGGTCTTTCACACCCTTGCTGCAACTCAAGAAGTTCACCGCCATACCCGTCTCCACTCGAGAGGAAACACGATGGTCCCGCCCACATCCAGAGGAGCCCCGTTTCCCCCTCGTAGCTCGAGATGAGGGATCCTTTCCCTGCTATCAACGGGAAAGAATTCCCGGCGTTCCCATCGCATCTCAAGAGGAGGCACTCTCAACAGGAAAGATGAGAGGAACTCCATGGTCGTACCACCATTCCAAGAGTCCCCCAGATGTCTCAGTCCATTCCAGAGGAGCCTCTTTGCCCTGCACTGGCTCATCTTTCACGCCGAGGATCGACTCACACCACGGTGGTACGTGGGACAGCCCTGTGGGAAAGCCTCGAGGGAAAGCCTCGAGGGAAAACCACAGATCCTTTGATCCACGCGACGGGAAGCGTGACATTGCTGCTACAGCCTGGAAGGAAGGCGCACGTGCATGCCCCCACTCGAGACGAGGCCTGAATCCCCTGGGGAGACTCCAGAAGTACCCAAAGATCCATGTCAGCCCCTGAGAGGAATCCTCGGTTCCGGCCCTGACTCCACACAAGGTTTTTGGCCCCGGTATCGACGGGAGAGGAATCCCGAGAGGCCCCCTAGCAACTCGCATGGGGACTGGCCTCTCCTGAGGCCACCAGGGCGGGTCCCTGAGGTCCCCGTCGTAACTCGAGAACACCTGCCGCAACTCGAGAAAATCCAGGAAGTTCTCCCTTCCAGGCGAGATGAGGCCTATTTCCGATGAGGCCTCTGGAGACAAATGACACCTAACCTCTGGAACTTCGAAGGGGTCTTTCACACCCTTGCTGCAACTCAAGAAGTTCACCGCCATACCCGTCTCCACTCGAGAGGAAGCACGATGGTCCCGCCCACATCCAGAGGAGCCCCGTTTCCCCCTCGTAGCTCGAGATGAGGGATCCATTCCCTACTGTCAACGGGAAAGAATTCCCTGCGTTCCCGTCGCATCTCAAGAGGAGGCACTCTCAACAGGAAAGGCGAGAGGAACTCCATGGTCGTACCAACATTCCAAGAGTCCCCCAGATGTTTCAGTCCATTCCAGAGGAGCCTCTTTGCCCTGCACTGGCTCATCTTTCACGCCGAGGATCGACTCACACCACGGTGGCACGTGGGACAGCCCTGTGGGAAAGCCTCGAGCGAAAGCCTCGAGGGAAAACCACAGATCCTTTGATCCACGCGACGGGAAGCGTGACATTGCTGCTACAGCCTGGAAGGAAAGCGCACGTGCATGCCCGCACTCGAGACGAGGCCTGACTCCCCTGGGGAGACTCCAGAAGTACCCAAAGATCCATGTCAGCCCCTGAGAGGAATCCTCGGTTCCGGCCCTGACTCCACACAAGGTTTTTGGCCCCGGTATCGACGGGAGAGGAATCCCGAGAGGCCCCCTAGCAACTCGCATGGGGACTGGCCTCTCCTGAGGCCACCAGGGCGGGTCCCTGAGGTCCCCGTCGTAACTCGAGAACACCTGCCGCAACTCGAGAAAATCCAGGAAGTTCTCCCTTCCAGGCGAGATGAGGCCTATTTCCGATGAGGCGTTTGGAGACGAATGACACCTAACCTCTGGAACTTCGAAAGGGTCTTTCACACCCTTGCTGCAACTCAAGAAGTTCAGCGCCATACCCGTGTCCACTCGAGAGGAAGCACGATCGTCCCGCCCACATCCAGAGGAGCCCCGTTTCCCCCTCGTAGCTCGAGATGAGGGATCCTTTCCCTGCTTTCAACGGGAAAGAATTCCCGGCGTTCCCGTCGCATCTCAAGAGGAGGCACTCTCAACAGGAAAGGCGAGAGGAAATCCATTGTCGTACCACCATTCCTAGAGTCCCCCAGATATCTCAGTCCATTCCAGAGGAACCTCTTTGCCCTGCACTGGCTGATCTTTCACGCCGAGGATCGACTCACACCACGGTGGCACGTGGGACAGCCCTGTGGGAAAGCCTCGAGGGAAAGCCTCGAGGGAAAACCACAGATCCTTTGATCCATGCGACGGGAAGCGTGACATTGGTGCTACAGCCTGGAAGGAAAGCGCACGTGCATGCCCCCACTCGAGACGAGGCCTGACTCCCCTGGGGAGACTCCAGAAATACCCAAAGATCCATGTCAGCCCCTGAGAGGAATCCTTGGTTCCGGCCCTGACTCCACACAAGGTTTTTGGCCCCGGTATCCACGGGAGAGGAATCCCGAGAGGCCCCCTGGCAACTCGCATGGGGACTGGCCTCTCCTGAGGCCACCAGGGCGGGACCCTGAGGTCCCCGTCGTAACTCAAGAACACCTGCCGCAACTCGAGAAAATCCAGGAAGTTCTCCCTTCCAGGCGAGATGAGGCCTATTTCCGATGAGGCCTCTGGAGACTAATGACACCTAACCTCTGGAACTTCGAAAGGGTCTTTCACACCCTTGCTGCAACTCAAGAAGTTCACCGCCATACCGTCTCCACTCGAGAGGAAGCACGATGGTCCCGCCCACATCCAGAGGAGCCCCGTTTCCCCCTCGGAGCTCGAGATGAGGGATCCTTTCCCTGCTTTCAACGGGAAAGAATTCCCGGCGTTCCCGTCGCATCTCAAGAGGAGGCACTCTCAACAGGAAAGGCGAGAGGAACTCCATGGTCGTACCACCATTCCAAGAGTCCCCCAGATGTCTCAATCCATTCCAGAGGAACCTCTTTGCCCTGCACTGGCTCATCTTTCACGCCGAGGATCGACACACACAACGGTGGCACGTGGGACAGCCCTGTGGGAAAGCCTCGAGGGAAAGCCTCGAGGGAAAACCACAGATCCTTTGATCCACGCCACGGGAAGCGTGACATTGCTGCTACAGCCTGGAAGGAAAGCGCACATGCATGCCCCCACTCGAGACGAGGCCTGACTCCCCTGGGGAGACTCCACAAGTACCCAAAGATCCATGTCAGCCCCTGAGAGGAATCCTCGGTTCTGGCCCTGACTCCACACAAGGTTTTTGGCCCCGGTATCTACGGGAGAGGAATCCCGAGAGGCCCCCTAGCAACTCGCATGGGGACTGGCCTCTCCTGAGGCCACCAGGGCGGGTCCCTGAGGTCCCCGTCGTAACTCGAGAACACCTGCCGCAACTCGAGAAAATCCAGGAAGTTCTCCCTTCCAGGCGAGATGAGGCCTATTTCCGATGAGGCGTCTGGAGACAAATGACAACAAACCTCTGGAACTTCGAAAGGGTCTTTCACACCCTTGATGCAACTCATGAAGTTCACCTCCATACCCGTCTCCACTCGAGAGGAAGCACGATGGTCCCGCCCACATCCAGAGGAGCCCCGTTTCCCCCTCGTAGCTCGAGATGAGGGATCCTTTCCCTGCTTTCAACGGGAAAGAATTCCCGGCGTTCCCGTAGCATCTCAAGAGGAGGCACTCTAAACAGTAAAGGCGAGAGGATCTCCATGGTCGTACCACCATTCCAAGAGTCCCCCAGATGTCTCAGTCCATTCCAGAAGAGCCTCTTTGCCCTGCACTGGCTCATCTTTCACGCCGAGGATCGACTCACACCACGGTGGCACGTGGGACAGCCCTGTGGGAAAGCCTCGAGGGAAAGCCTCGAGGGAAAACCACAGATCCTTTGATCCACGCGACGGGAAGCGTGACATTGCTGCTACAGCCTGGAAGGAAAGCGCACGTGCATGCCCCCACTCGAGACGAGGCCTGACTCCCCTGGGGAGACTCCACAAGTACCCAAAGATCCATGTCAGCCCCTGAGAGGAATCCTCGGTTCCGGCCCTGACTCCACACAAGGTTTTTGGCCCCAGTATCGACGGGAGAGGAATCCCGAGAGGCCACCTAGCAACTCGCATGGGGACTGGCCTCTCCTGAGGCCACCAGGGCGGGTCCTTGAGGTCCCCGTCGTAACTCGAGAACACCTGCCGCAACTCGAGAAAATCCAGGAAGTTCTCCCTTCCAGGCGAGATGAGGCCTATTTCCGATGAGGCGTCTGGAGACTAATGACACCTAACCTCTGGAACTTCGAAAGGGTCTTTCACATCCTTGCTGCAACTCAAGAAGTTCACCGCCATACCCGTCTCCACTCGAGAGGAAGCACGATGGTCCCGCCCACATCCAGAGGAGCCCCGTTTCCCCCTCGTAGCTCGAGATGAGGGATCCTTTCCCTGCTTTCAACGGGAAAGAATTCCCGGCGTTCCCGTCGCATCTCAAGAGGAGGCACTCTCAACAGGAAAGGCGAGAGGAACTCCATGGTCGTACCACCATTCCAAGAGTCCCCCAGATGTCTCAGTCCATTCCAGAGGAACCTCTTTGCCCTGCACTGGCTCATCTTTCACGCCGAGGATCGACTCACACCACGGTGGCACGTGGGACAGCCCTGTGGGAAAGCCTCGAGGGAAAGCCTCGAGGGAAAACCACAGATCCTTTGATCCACGCGACGGGAAGCATGACATTGCTGCTACAGCCTGGAAGGAAAGCGCATGTGCATGCCCCCACTCGAGACGAGTCCTGACTCCCCTGGGGAGACTCCAGAAGTACCCAAAGATCCATGTCATCCCCTGAGAGGAATCCTCGGTTCCGGCCCTGACTCCACACAAGGTTTTTGGCCCCGGTATCGACGGGAGAGGAATCCCGAGAGGCCCCCTAGCAACTAGCATGGGGACTGCCCGTTCCTGAGGCCACCAGGGCGGGTCCGTGAGGTCCCCGTCGTAAATCGAGAACACCTGCCGCAACTCTAGAAAATCCAGGAAGTTCTCCTTTCAAGGCGAAATGAAGCCTATTTCCGATGAGGCGTCTGGAGACTAATGACACCTAACCTCTGGAACTTCGAAAGGGTTTTTCACACCCTTGCTGCAACTCAAGAATTTCACCGCCATACCCGTCTCCACTCGAAAGGAAGCACGATGGTCCCGCCCACATCCAGAGGAGCCCCGTTTCCCCCTCGTAGCTCGAGATGAGGGATCCTTTCCCTGCTTTCAACGGGAAAGAATTCCCGGCGTTCCCGTCGCATCTCAAGAGGAGGCACTCTCAACAGGAAAGGCGAGAGGAACTCCATGGTCGTACCACCATTCCAAGAGTCCCCCAGATGTCTCAGTCCATTCCAGAGGAACCTTTTTGCCCTGCACTGGCTCATCTTTCACGCCGAGGATCGACTCACACAACGTTGGCACGTGAGACAGCCCTGTGGGAAAGCCTCGAGGGAAAGCCTCGAAGGAAAACCACAGATCCTTTGATCCATGCGACGGGAAGCGTGACATTGCTGCTACAGCCTGGAAGGAAGGCGCACGTGCATGCCCCCACTCGAGAGGAGGCCTGACCCCCCTGGGGAAACTCCAGAAGTACCCAAAGACCCATGTCAGCCCCTGAGAGGAATCCTCGGTTCCGGCCCTGACTCCACAGAAGGATTTTGGCCCCGGTATCTACGGGAGAGGAATCCCGAGAGGCCCCCGAGCAACTCGCATGGGGACTGGCCTTTCCTGAGGACGCCAGGGCGGGTCCCTGAGGTCCCCGTCGTATCTCGAGAACACCTGCCGCACCTCGAGAAAATCCAGGAAGTTCTCCCTTCCAGGCGAGATGAGGCCTATTTCCGATGAGGCGTCTGGAGACTAATGACACGGAACCTCTGGAACTTAGAAAGGGTCTTTCACACCCTTGCTGCAACTCAAGAAGTTCACCGCCATACCCGTCTCCACTCGAGAGGAAACATGATGGTCCCGCCCACATCCAGAGGAGCCCCGTTTGCCCCTCGTAGCTCGAGATGAGGGATCCTTTCCCTGCTATCAACGGGAAAGTATTTTCGGCGTTCCCGTCGCATCTCAAGAGGAGGCACTCTCAACAGGAAAGACGAGAGGAACTCCATGGTCGTACCACCATTCCAAGAGTCCCCGAGATTTCTCAGTCCATTCCAGAGGAACCTCTTTGCCCTGCACTGGCTCATCTTTCACGCCGAGGATCGACTCACACCACAGTGGCACGTGGGACAGCCCTGTGGGAAAGCCTCGAGGGTAAACCACAGATCCTTTGATCCACGCGACGGGAAGCGTGACATTGCTGCTACAGCCTGGAAGGAAAGCGCACGTGCATGCCCCCACTCGAGACGAGGCCTGACTCCCCTGGGGAGACTCCAGAAGTACCCAAAGATCCATGTCAGCCCCTGAGAGGAATCCTCGGTTCCGGCCCTGACTCCACACAAGGTTTTTGGCCCCGGTATCGACGGGAGAGGAATCCCGAGAGGCCCCCTAGCAACTCGCATGGGGACTGGCCTCTCCTGAGGCCACCAGGGCGGGTCCCTGAGGTCCCCGTCGTAACTCGAGAACACCTGCCGCAACTCGAGAAAATCCAGGAAGTTCTCCCTTCCAGGCGAGATGAGGCCTATTTCCGATGAGGCCTCTGGAGACAAATGACACCTAACCTCTGGAACTTCGAAAGGGTCTTTCACACCCTTGCTGCAACTCAAGAAGTTCACCGCCATACCCGTCTCCACTCGAGAGGAAGCACGATGGTCCCGCCCACATCCAGAGGAGCCCCGTTTCCCCCTCGTAGCTCGAGATGAGGGATCCATTCCCTGCTTTCAACGGGAAAGAATTCCCGGCGTTCCCGTCGCATCTCAAGAGGAGGCACTCTCAACAGGAAAGGCGAGAGGAACTCCATGGTCGTTCCACCATTCCAAGAGTCCCCCAGATGTCTCAGTCCATTCCAGAGGAGCCTCTTTGCCCTGCACTGGCTCATCTTTCACGCCGAGGATCGACTCACACCACGGTGGCACGTGGGACAGCCCTGTGGGAAAGCCTCGAGCGAAAGCCTCGAGGGAAAACCACAGATCCTTTGATCCACGCGATGCGAAGCGTGACATTGCTGCTACAGCCTGGAAGGAAAGCGCACGTGCATGCCCCCACTCGAGACGAGGCCTGACTCCCCTGGGGAGACTCCACAAGTACCCAAAGATCCATGTCAGCCCCTGAGAGGAATCCTCGGTTCCGGCCCTGACTCCACACAAGGTTTTTGGCCCCGGTATCGACGGGAGAGGAATCCCGAGAGGCCCCCTAGCAACTCGCAAGGGGACTGGCCTCTCCTGAGGCCACCAGGGCGGGTCCCTGAGGTCCCCGTCGTAACTCGAGAACACCTGCCGCAACTCGAGAAAATCCAGGAAGTTCTCCCTTCCAGGCGAGATGAGGCCTATTTCCGATGAGGCCTCTGGAGACAAATGACACCTAACCTCTGGAAATTCGAAAGGGTCTTTCACACCCTTGCTGCAACTCAAGAAGTTCACCGCCATACCCGTCTATACTCGAGAGCATGCACGATGGTCCCGCCCACATCCAGAGGAGCCCCGTTTCCCCTCATAGCTCGAGATGAGGGATCCTTTCCCTGCTTTCAACGGGAAAGAATTCCCGACGTTCCCGTCGCATCTCAAGAGGAGGCACTCTCAACAGGAAAGGCGAGAGGAACTCCATGGTCGTACCACCATTCCAAGAGTCCCCCAGATGTCTCAGTCCATTCCAGAGGAAGCTCTTTTCCCTGCACTGGCTCATCTTTCACGCCGAGGATCGACTCACACCACGGTGGCACGTGGGACAGCCCTGTGGGAAAGCCTCGAGGGAAAGCCTCGAGGGAAAACCACAGATCCTTTGATCCACGCGACGGGAAGCGTGACATTGCTGCTACAGCCTGGAAGGAAAGCGCACGTGCATGCCCCCACTCGAGACGAGGCCTGACTCCCCTGGGGAGACTCCACAAGTACCCAAAGATCCATGTCAGCCCCTGAGAGGAATCCTCGGATCCGGCCCTGACTCCACACAAGGTTTTTGGCCCCGGTATCGACGGGAGAGGAATCCAGAGAGGCCCCCTAGCTACTCGCATGGGGACTGGCCTCTCCTGAGGCCACCAGGGCGGGTCCCTGAGGTACCCGTCGTAACTCGAGAACACCTGCCGCAACTCGAGAAAATCCAGGAAGTTCTCCCTTGCAGGCGAGATGAGGCCTATTTCCGATGAGGCCTCTGGAGACTAATGACACCTTACCTCTGGAACTTCGAAAGGGTCTTTCACACCCTTGCTGCAACTCAAGAAGTTCACCGCCATACCCGGCTCCACTCGAGAGGAAGCACGATGGTCCCGCCCACATCCAGAGGAGCCCCGTTTCCCCCTCGTAGCTCGAGATGAGGGATCCTTTCCCTGCTTTCAACGGGAAAGAATTCCCGGCGTTCACGTCGCATCTCAAGAGGAGGCACTCTCAACAGGAAAGGCGAGAGGAACTCCATGGTCGTACCACCATTCCAAGAGTCCCCCAGATGTCTCAGTCCATTCCAGAGGAAACTCTTTGCCCTGCACTGGCTCATCTTTCACGCCGAGGATCGACTCAAACCACGGTGGCACGAGGGACAGCCCTGTGGGAAAGCCTCGAGGGAAAGCCTCGAGGGAAAACCACAGATCCTTTGATCCACGCGACGGGAAGCGTGACATTGCTGCTACAGCCTGGAAGGAAAGCGCACATGCATGCCCCCACTCGAGACGAGGCCTGACTCCCCTGGGGAGACTCCACAAGTACACAAAGATCCATGTCAGCCACTGAGAGGAATCCTCGATTCTGGCCCTGACTCCGCACAAGGTTTTTGGCCCCGGTATCGATGGGAGAGGAATCCCGAGAGGCCCCCTAGCACCTCGCATGGGGACTGGCCTCTCCTGAGTCCACCAGGGCGGGTCCCTGAGGTCCGCGTCGTAACTCGAGAACACCTGCCGCAACTCGAGAAAATCCAGGAAGTTCTCCCTTCCAGGCGAGATGAGGCCTATTTCCGATGAGGCGTCTGGAGACTAATGACACCTAACCTCTGGAACTTCGAAAGGGTCTTTCACACCCTTGCTGCAACTCAAGAAGTTCACCGCCATACCCGTCTCCACTCGAGAGGAAGCACGATGGTCCCGCCCACATCCAGAGGAGCCCCGTTTCCCCCTCGTAGCTCGAGATGAGGGATCCTTTCCCTGCTTTCAACGGGAACGAATTCCCGACGTTCACGTCGCATTTCAAGAGGAGGCACTCTCAACAGGAAAGGCGAGAGGAACTCCATGGTCGTACCACCATTCCAAGAGTCCCCCAGATGTCTCAGTCCATTCCAGAGGAAGCTCTTTGCCCTGCACTGGCTCATCGTTCACGCCGAGGATCGACTCACACCACGGTGGCACGTGGGACAGCCCTGTGGGAAAGCCTCGAGGGAAAGCCTCGAGGGAAAACCACAGATCCTTTGATCCACGCCACGGGAAGCGTGACATTGCTGCTACAGCCTGGAAGGAAAGCGCACATGCATGCCCCCACTCGAGACGAGGCCTGACTCCCCTGGGGAGACTCCACAAGTACACAAAGATCCATGTCAGCCTCTGAGAGGAATCCTCGGTTCTGGCCCTAACTCCGCACAAGGTTTTTGGCCCCGGTATCGACGGGAGAGGAATCCCGTGAGGCCCCCTAGCACCTCGCATGGGGACTGGCCTCTCCTGAGTCCACCAGGGCGGGTCCCTGAGGTCCGCGTCGTAACTCGAGAACACCTGCCGCAACTCGAGAAAATCCAGGAAGTTCTCCCTTCCAGGCGAGATGAGGCCTATTTCCGATGAGGCGTCTGGAGACTAATGACACCTAACCTCTGGAACTTCGAAAGGGTCTTTCACACCCTTGCTGCAACTCAAGAAGTTCACCGCCATACCCGTCTCCACTCGAGAGGAAGCACGATGGTCCCGCCCACATCCAGAGGAGCCCCGTTTCCCCCTCGTAGCTCGAGATGAGGGATCCTTTCCCTGCTTTCAACGGGAACGAATTCCCGGCGTTCCCGTCGCATCTCAAGAGGAGGCACTCTCAACAGGAAAGTCGAGAGGAACTCCATGGTCGTAGCACCATTCCAAGAGTCCCCCAGATGTCTCAGTCCATTCCAGAGGAACCTCTTTGCCCTGCACTGGCTCATCTTTCACGCCGAGGATCGACTCACACCACGGTGGCACGTGGGACAGCCCTGTGGGAAAGCCTCGAGGGAAAGCCTCGAGGGAAAACCACAGATCCTTTGATCCACGCCACGGGAAGCGTGACATTGCTGCTACAGCCTGGAAGGAAAGCGCACGTGCATGCCCCCACTCGAGACGAGGCCTGACTTCCCTGGGGAGACTCCAGAAGTACACAAAGATACATGTCAGCCCGTGAGAGGAATCCTCGGTTCCGGCCCTGACTCCACACAAGGTTTTTGGCCCCGGTATCGACGGGAGAGGAATCTCGAGAGGCCCCCTAGCACATCGCATGGGGACTGGCCTCTCCTGAGGCCACCAGGGCGGGTCCCTGAGGTCCCCGTCGTAACTCGAGAACACCTGCCGCAACTCGAGAAAATCCAGGAAGTTCTCCCTTCCAGGCGAGATGAGGCCTATTTCCGATGATGCGTCTGGAGACTAATGACACCTAACCTCTGGAACTTCGAAAGGGTCTTTCACACCCTTGCTGCAACTCAAGAAGTTCACTGCCATACCCGTCTCCACTCGAGAGGAAGCACGATGGTCCCGCCCACATCCAGAGGAGCCCCGTTTCCCCCTCGTAGCTCGAGATGAGGGATCCTTTCCCTGCTTTCAACGGGAAAGAATTCCCGGCGTTCACGTCGCATTTCAAGAGGAGGCACTCTCAACAGGAAAGGCGAGAGGAACTCCATGGTCGTACCACCATTCCAAGAGTCCCCCAGATGTCTCAGTCCATTCCAGAGGAACCTCTTTGCCCTGCACTGGCTCATCTTTCACGCCGAGGATCGACTCACACCACGGTGGCACGTGGGACAGCCCTGTGGGAAAGCCTCGAGGGAAAGCCTCGAGGGAAAACCACAGATCCTTTGATCCACGCGACGGGAAGCGTGACATTGCTGCTACAGCCTGGAAGGAAAGCGCACATGCATGCACCCACTCGAGACGAGGCCTGACTCCCCTGGGGAAACTCCACAAGTACACAAAGATCCATGTCAGCCCCTGAGAGGAATCCTCGGTTCTGGCCCTAACTCCGCACAAGGTTTTTGGCCCCGGTATCGACGGGAGAGGAATCCCGTGAGGCCCCCTAGCACCTCGCATGGGGACTGGCCTCTCCTGAGTCCACCAGGGCGGGTCCCTGAGGTCCGCGTCGTAACTCGAGAACACCTGCCGCAACTCGAGAAAATCCAGGAAGTTCTCCCTTCCAGGCGAGATGAGGCCTATTTCCGATGAGGCGTCTGGAGACTAATGACACCTAACCTCTGGAACTTCGAAAGGGTCTTTCACACCCTTGCTGCAACTCAAGAAGTTCACCGCCATACCCGTCTCCACTCGAGAGGAAGCACGATGGTCCTGCCCACATCCAGAGGAGCCCCGTTTCCCCCTCGTAGCTCGAGATGAGGGATCCTTTCCCTGCTTTCAACGGGAACGAATTCCCGGCGTTCCCGTCGCATCTCAAGAGGAGGCACTCTCAACAGGAAAGGCGAGAGGAACTCCATGGTCGTACCACCATTCCAAGAGTCCCCCAGATGTCTCAGTCCATTCCAGAGGAACCTCTTTGCCCTGCACTGGCTCATCTTTCATGCCGAGGATCGACTCACATCACGGTGGCACGTGGAACAGCCCTGTGGGAAAGCCTCGAGGGAAAGCCTCGAGGGAAAACCACAGATCCTTTGATCCACGCAACGGGAAGCGTGACATTGCTGCTACAGCCTGGAAGGAATGCGCACGTGCATGCCCCCACTAGAGACGAGGCCTGACTCCCCTGGGGAGACTCCACAAGTACCCAAAGATCCATGTCAGCCCCTGAGAGGAATCCTCGGATCCGGCCCTGACTCCACACAAGGTTTTTGGCCCCGGTATCGACGGGAGAGGAATCCAGAGAGGCCCCCTAGCAACTCGCATGGGGACTGGCCTCTCCTGAGGCCACCAGGGCGGGTCCCTGAGGTACGCGTCGTAACTCGAGAACACCTGCCGCAACTCGAGAAAATCCAGGAAGTTCTCCCTTGCAGGCGAGATGAGGCCTATTTCCGATGAGGCCTCTGGAGACTAATGACACCTAACCTCTGGAACTTCGAAAGGGTCTTTCACACCCTTGCTGCAACTCAAGAAGTTCACCGCCATACCCGTCTCCACTCGAGAGGAAGCACGATGTTCCCGCCCACATCCAGAGGAGCCCCGTTTCCCCCTCGTAGCTCGAGATGAGGGATCCTTTCCCTGCTTTCAACGGGAAAGAATTCCCGGCGTTCACGTCGCATCTCAAGAGGAGGCACTCTCAACAGGAAAGGCGAGAGGAACTCCATGGTCGTACCACCATTCCAAGAGTCCCCCAGATGTCTCAGTCCATTCCAGAGGAACCTCTTTGCCCTGCACTGGCTCATCTTTCACGCCGAGGATCGACTCACACCACGGTGGCACGAGGGACAGCCCTGTGGGAAAGCCTCGAGGGAAAGCCTCGAGGGAAAACCACAGATCCTTTGATCCACGCAACGGGATGCGTGACATTGCTGCTACAGCCTGGAAGGAATGCGCACATGCATGCCCCCACTCGAGACGAGGCCTGACTCCCCTGGGGAGACTCCAGAAGTACCCAAAGATCCATGTCAGCCCTTGAGAGGAATCCTCGGTTCCGGCCCTGACTCCACACAAGGTTTTTGGCCCCGGTATCGACGGGAGAGGAATCCCGAGAGGCCACCTAGCAGCTCGCATGGGGACTGGCCACTCCTGAGGCCACCAGGGCGGGTCCCTGAGGTCCCCGTTGTAACTAGAGAACACCTGCCACAACTCGAGAAAATCCAGGAAGTTCTCCCTTCCAGGCGAGATGAGGCCTATTTCCGATGAGGCGTCTGGAGACTAATGACACCTAACCTCTGGAACTTCGAAAGGGTCTTTCACACCCTTGCTGCAACTCAAGAAGTTCACCGCCATATCCGTCTCCACTCGAGAGGAAGCACGATGGTCCCGCCCACATCCAGAGGAGCCCCGTTTCCCCCTCGTAGCTCCAGATGATGGATCCTTTCCCTGCTTTCAACGGGAAAGAATTCCCGGCGTTCCCGTCGCATCTCAAGACGAGGTACTCTCAACAGGAAAGTCGAGAGGAACTCCATGGTCGTAGCACCATTCCAAGAGTCCCCCAGATGTCTCAGTCCATTCCAGAGGAACCTCTTTGCCCTGCACTGGCTCATCTTTCACGCCGAGGATCGACTCACACCACGGTGGCACGTGGGACAGCCCTGTGGGAAAGCCTCGAGGGAAAACCACAGATCCTTTGATCCACGCCACGGGAAGCGTGACATTGCTGCTACAGCCTGGAAGGAAAGCGCACGTGCATGCCCCCACTCGAGACGAGGCCTGACTTCCCTGGGGAGACTCCAGAAGTACACAAAGATACATGTCAGCCCGTGAGAGGAATCCTCGGTTCCGGCCCTGACTCCACACAAGGTTTTTGGCCCCGGTATCGACGGGAGAGGAATCTCGAGAGGCCCGCTAGCACATCGCATGGGGACTGGCCTCTCCTGAGGCCACCAGGGCGGGTCCCTGAGGTCCCCGTCGTAACTCGAGAACACCTGCCGCAACTCGAGAAAATCCAGGAAGTTCTCCCTTCCAGGCGAGATGAGGCCTATTTCCGATGAGGCGTCTGGAGACTAATGACACCTAACCTCTGGAACTTCGAAAGGGTCTTTCACACCCTTGCTGCAACTCAAGAAGTTCACTGCCATACCCGTCTCCACTCGAGAGGAAGCACGATGGTCCCGCCCACATCCAGAGGAGCCCCGTTTCCCCCTCGTAGCTCGAGATGAGGGATCCTTTCCCTGCTTTCAACGGGAAAGAATTCCCGGCGTTCACGTCGCATCTCAAGAGGAGGCACTCTCAACAGGAAAGGCGAGAGGAACTCCATGGTCGTACCACCATTCCAAGAGTCCCCCAGATGTCTCAGTCCATTCCAGAGGAACCTCTTTGCCCTGCACTGGCTCATCTTTCACGCCGAGGATCGACTCACACCACGGTGTCACGTGGGACAGCCCTGTGGGAAAGCCTCGAGGGAAAGCCTCGAGGGAAAACCACAGATCCTTTGATCCACGCCACGGGAAGCGTGACATTGCTGCTACAGCCTGGAAGGAAAGCGCACATGCATGCCCCCACTCGAGACGAGGCCTGACTCCCCTGGGGAGACTCCACAAGTACACAAAGATCCATGTCATCCCCTGAGAGCAATCCTCGGTTCTGGCCCTGACTCCGCACAAGGTTTTTGGCCCCGGTATCGACGGGAGAGGAATCCCGAGAGGCCCCCTAGCACCTCGCATGGGGACTGGCCTCTCCTGAGTCCACCAGGGCGGGTCCCTGAGGTCCGCGTCGTAACTCGAGAACACCTGCCGCAACTCGAGAAAATCCAGGAAGTTCTCCCTTCCAGGCGAGACGAGGCCTATTTCCGATGAGGCGTCTGGAGACTAATGACACCTAACCTCTGGAACTTCGAAAGGGTCTTTCACACCCTTGCTGCAACTCAAGAAGTTCACCGCCATACCCGTCTCCACTCGAGAGGAAGCACGATGGTCCCGCCCACATCCAGAGGAGCCCCGTTTCCCCCTCGTAGCTCGAGATGAGGGATCCTTGCCCTGCTTTCAACGGGAACGAATTCCCGGCGTTCCCGTCGCATCTCAAGAGGAGGCACTCTCAACAGGAAAGGCGAGAGGAACTCCATGGTCGTACCACCATTCCAAGAGTCCCCCAGATGTCTCAGTCCATTCGAGAGGAACCTCTTTGCCCTGCACTGGCTCATCTTTCACGCCGAGGATCGACTCACATCACGGTGGCACGTGGAACAGCCCTGTGGGAAAACCTCGAGGGAAAGCCTCGAGGGAAAACCACAGATCCTTTGATCCACGCAACGGGAAGCGTGACATTGCTGCTACAGCCTGGAAGGAATGCGCACGTGCATGCCCCCACTAGAGACGAGGCCTGACTCCCCTGGGGAGACTCCACAAGTACCCAAAGATCCATGTCAGCCCCTGAGAGGAATCCTCGGATCCGGCCCTGACTCCACACAAGGTTTTTGGCCCCGGTATCGACGGGAGAGGAATCCAGAGAGGCCCCCTAGCTACTCGCATGGGGACTGGCCTCTCCTGAGGCCACCAGGGCGGGTCCCTGAGGTACCCGTCGTAACTCGAGAACACCTGCCGCAACTCGAGAAAATCCAGGAAGTTCTCCCTTGCAGGCGAGATGAGGCCTATTTCCGATGAGGCCTCTGGAGACTAATGACACCTTACCTCTGGAACTTCGAAAGGGTCTTTCACACCCTTGCTGCAACTCAAGAAGTTCACCGCCATACCCGTCTCCACTCGAGAGGAAGCACGATGGTCCCGCCCACATCCAGAGGAGCCCCGTTTCCCCCTCGTAGCTCGAGATGAGGGATCCTTTCCCTGCTTTCAACGGGAAAGAATTCCCGGCGTTCACGTCGCATCTCAAGAAGAGGCACTCTCAACAGGAAAGGCGAGAGGAACTCCATGGTCGTACCACCATTCCAAGAGTCCCCCAGATGTCTCAGTCCATTCCAGAGGAACCTCTTTGCCCTGCACTGGCTCATCTTTCACGCCGAGGATCGACTCAAACCACGGTGGCACGAGGGACAGCCCTGTGGGAAAGCCTCGAGGGAAAGCCTCGAGGGAAAACCACAGATCCTTTGATCCACGCGACGGGAAGCGTGACATTGCTGCTACAGCCTGGAAGGAAAGCGCACATGCATGCCCCCACTCGAGACGAGGCCTGACTCCCCTGGGGAGACTCCACAAGTACACAAAGATCCATGTCAGCCACTGAGAGGAATCCTCGATTCTGGCCCTGACTCCGCACAAGGTTTTTGGCCCCGGTATCGACGGGAGAGGAATCCCGAGAGGCCCCCTAGCACCTCGCATGGGGACTGGCCTCTCCTGAGTCCACCAGGGCGGGTCCCTGAGGTCCGCGTCGTAACTCGAGAACACCTGCCGCAACTCGAGAAAATCCAGGAAGTTCTCCCTTCCAGGCGAGATGAGGCCTATTTCCGATGAGGCGTCTGGAGACTAATGACACCTAACCTCTGGAACTTCGAAAGGGTCTTTCACACCCTTGCTGCAACTCAAGAAGTTCACCGCCATACCCGTCTCCACTCGAGAGGAAGCACGATGGTCCCGCCCACATCCAGAGGAGCCCCGTTTCCCCCTCGTAGCTCGAGATGAGGGATCCTTTCCCTGCTTTCAACGGGAACGAATTCCCGACGTTCACGTCGCATTTCAAGAGGAGGCACTCTCAACAGGAAAGGCGAGAGGAACTCCATGGTCGTACCACCATTCCAAGAGTCCCCCAGATGTCTCAGTCCATTCCAGAGGAACCTCTTTGCCCTGCACTGGCTCATCGTTCACGCCGAGGATCGACTCACACCACGGTGGCACGTGGGACAGCCCTGTGGGAAAGCCTCGAGGGAAAGCCTCGAGGGAAAACCACAGATCCTTTGATCCACGCGACGGGAAGCGTGACATTGCTGCTACAGCCTGGAAGGAAAGCGCACATGCATGCCCCCACTCGAGACGAGGCCTGACTTCCCTGGGGAGACTCCAGAAGTACACAAAGATACATGTCAGCCCGTGAGAGGAATCCTCGGTTCCGGCCCTGACTCCACACAAGGTTTTTGGCCCCGGTATCGACGGGAGAGGAATCTCGAGAGGCCCCCTAGCACCTCGCATGGGGACTGGCCTCTCCTGAGTCCACCAGGGCGGGTCCCTGAGGTCCGCGTCGTAACTCGAGAACACCTGCCGCAACTCGAGAAAATCCAGGAAGTTCTCCCTTCCAGGCGAGATGAGGCCTATTTCCGATGAGGCGTCTGGAGACTAATGACACCTAACCTCTGGAACTTCGAAAGGGTCTTTCACACCCTTGCTGCAACTCAAGAAGTTCACCGCCATACCCGTCTCCACTCGAGAGGAAGCACGATGGTCCTGCCCACATCCAGAGGAGCCCCGTTTCCCCCTCGTAGCTCGAGATGAGGGATCCTTTCCCTGCTTTCAACGGGAACGAATTCCCGGCGTTCCCGTCGCATCTCAAGAGGAGGCACTCTCAACAGGAAAGGCGAGAGGAACTCCATGGTCGTACCACCATTCCAAGAGTCCCCCAGATGTCTCAGTCCATTCCAGAGGAACCTCTTTGCCCTGCACTGGCTCATCTTTCATGCCGAGGATCGACTCACATCACGGTGGCACGTGGAACAGCCCTGTGGGAAAGCCTCGAGGGAAAGCCTCGAGGGAAAACCACAGATCCTTTGATCCACGCAACGGGAAGCGTGACATTGCTGCTACAGCCTGGAAGGAATGCGCACGTGCATGCCCCCACTAGAGACGAGGCCTGACTCCCCTGGGGAGACTCCACAAGTACCCAAAGATCCATGTCAGCCCCTGAGAGGAATCCTCGGATCCGGCCCTGACTCCACACAAGGTTTTTGGCCCCGGTATCGACGGGAGAGGAATCCAGAGAGGCCCCCTAGCAACTCGCATGGGGACTGGCCTCTCCTGAGGCCACCAGGGCGGGTCCCTGAGGTACCCGTCGTAACTCGAGAACACCTGCCGCAACTCGAGAAAATCCAGGAAGTTCTCCCTTGCAGGCGAGATGAGGCCTATTTCCGATGAGGCCTCTGGAGACTAATGACACCTTACCTCTGGAACTTCGAAAGGGTCTTTCACGCCCTTGCTGCAACTCAAGAAGTTCACCGCCATACCCGTCTCCACTCGAGAGGAAGCACGATGTTCCCGCTAACATCCAGAGGAGCCCCGTTTCCCCCTCGTAGCTCGAGATGAGGGATCCTTTCCCTGCTTTCAACGGGAAAGAATTCCCGGCGTTCACGTCGCATCTCAAGAGGAGGCACTCTCAACAGGAAAGGCGAGAGGAACTCCATGGTCGTACCACCATTCCAAGAGTCCCCCAGATGTCTCAGTCCATTCCAGAGGAACCTCTTTGCCCTGCACTGGCTCATCTTTCACGCCGAGGATCGACTCACACCACGGTGGTACGAGGGACAGCCCTGTGGGAAAGCCTCGAGGGAAAGCCTCGAGGGAAAACCACAGATCCTTTGATCCACGCAACGGGAAGCGTGACATTGCTGCTACAGCCTGGAAGGAATGCGCACATGCATGCCCCCACTCGAGACGAGGCCTGACTCCCCTGGGGAGACTCCAGAAGTACCCAAAGATCCATGTCCGCCCTTGAGAGGAATCCTCGGTTCCGGCCCTGACTCCACACAAGGTTTTTGGCCCCGGTATCGACGGGAGAGGAATCCCGAGAGGCCACCTAGCAGCTCGCATGGGGACTGGCCACTCCTGAGGCCACCAGGGCGGGTCCCTGAGGTCCCCGTTGTAACTAGAGAACACCTGCCACAACTCGAGAAAATCCAGGAAGTTCTCCCTTCCAGGCGAGTTGAGGCCTATTTCCGATGAGGCGTCTGGAGACTAATGACACCTAACCTCTGGAACTTCGAAAGGGTCTTTCACACCCTTGCTGCAACTCAAGAAGTTCACCGCCATATCCGTCTCCACTCGAGAGGAAGCACGATGGTCCCGCCCACATCCAGAGGAGCCCCGTTTCCCCCTCGTAGCTCCAGATGATGGATCCTTTCCCTGCTTTCAACGGGAAAGAATTCCCGGCGTTCCCGTCGCATCTCAAGACGAGGTACTCTCAACAGGAAAGTCGAGAGGAACTCCATGGTCGTAGCACCATTCCAAGAGTCCCCCAGATGTCTCAGTCCATTCCAGAGGAACCTCTTTGCCCTGCACTGGCTCATCTTTCACACCGAGGATCGACTCACACCACGGTGGCACGTGGGACAGCCCTGTGGGAAAGCCTCGAGGGAAAGCCTCGAGGGAAAACCACAGATCCTTTGATCCACGCCACGGGAAGCGTGACATTGCTGCTACAGCCTGGAAGGAAAGCGCACGTGCATGCCCCCACTCGAGACGAGGCCTGACTTCCCTGGGGAGACTCCAGAAGTACACAAAGATACATGTCAGCCCGTGAGAGGAATCCTCGGTTCCGGCCCTGACTCCACACAAGGTTTTTGGCCCCGGTATCGACGGGAGAGGAATCTCGAGAGGCCCCCTAGCACATCGCATGGGGACTGGCCTCTCCTGAGGCCACCAGGGCGGGTCCCTGAGGTCCCCGTCGTACCTCGAGAACACCTGCCGCAACTCGAGAAAATCCAGGAAGTTCTCCCTTCCAGGCGAGATGAGGCCTATTTCCGATGATGCGTCTGGAGACTAATGACACCTAACCTCTGGAACTTCGAAAGGGTCTTTCACACCCTTGCTGCAACTCAAGAAGTTCACTGCCATACCCGTCTCCACTCGAGAGGAAGCACGATGGTCCCGCCCACATCCAGAGGAGCCCCGTTTCCCCCTCGTAGCTCGAGATGAGGGATCCTTTCCCTGCTTTCAACGGGAAAGAATTCCCGGCGTTCACGTCGCATTTCAAGAGGAGGCACTCTCAACAGGAAAGGCGAGAGGAACTCCATGGTCGTACCACCATTCCAAGAGTCCCCCAGATGTCTCAGTCCATTCCAGAGGAACCTCTTTGCCCTGCACTGGCTCATCTTTCACGCCGAGGATCGACTCACACCACGGTGGCACGTGGGACAGCCCTGTGGGAAAGCCTCGAGGGAAAGCCTCGAGGGAAAACCACAGATCCTTTGATCCACGCGACGGAAAGCGTGACATTGCTGCTACAGCCTGGAAGGAAAGCGCACATGCATGCCCCCACTCGAGACGAGGCCTGACTCCCCTGGGGAGACTCCACAAGTACACAAAGATCCATGTCAGCCCCTGAGAGGAATCCTCGGTTCTTGCCCTAACTCCGCACAAGGTTTTTGGCCCCGGTATCGACGGGAGAGGAATCCCGTGAGGCCCCCTAGCACCTCGCATGGGGACTGGCCTCTCCTGAGTCCACCAGGGCGGGTCCCTGAGGTCCGCGTCGTAACTCGAGAACACCTGCCGCAACTCGAGAAAATCCAGGAAGTTCTCCCTTCCAGGCGAGATGAGGCCTATTTCCGATGAGGCGTCTGGAGACTAATGACACCTAACCTCTGGAACTTCGATAGGGTCTTTCACACCCTTGCTGCAACTCAAGAAGTTCACCGCCATACCCGTCTCCACTCGAGAGGAAGCACGATGATCCCGCACACATCCAGAGGAGCCCCGTTTCCCCCTCGTAGCTCGAGATGAGGGATCCTTTCCCTGCTTTCAACGGGAACGAATTCCCGGCGTTCCCGTCGCATCTCAAGAGGAGGCACTCTCAACAGGAAAGGCGAGAGGAACTCCATGGTCGTACCACCATTCCAAGAGTCCCCCAGATGTCTCAGTCCATTCCAGAGGAACCTCTTTGCCCTGCACTGGCTCATCTTTCATGCCGAGGATCGACTCACATCCCGGTGGCACGTGGAACAGCCCTGTGGGAAAGCCTCGAGGGAAAGCCTCGAGGGAAATCCACAGATCCTTTGATCCACGCAACGGGAAGCGTGACATTGCTGCTACAGCCTGGAAGGAATGCGCACGTGCATGCCCCCACTAGAGACAAGGCCTGACTCCCCTGGGGAGACTCCACAAGTACCCAAAGATCCATGTCAGCCCCTGAGAGGAATCCTCGGATCCGGCCCTGACTCCACACAAGGTTTTTGGCCCCGGTATCGACGGGAGAGGAATCCAGAGAGGCCCCCTAGCAACTCGCATGGGGACTGGCCTCTCCTGAGGCCACCAGGGCGGGTCCCTGAGGTACCCGTCGTAACTCGAGAACACCTGCCGCAACTCGAGAAAATCCAGGAAGTTCTCCCTTGCAGGCGAGATGAGGCCTATTTCCGATGAGGCCTCTGGAGACTAATGACACCTAACCTCTGGAACTTCGAAAGGGTCTTTCACACCCTTGCTGCAACTCAAGAAGTTCACCGCGATACCCGTCTCCACTCGAGAGGAATCACGATGGTCCCGCCCACATCCAGAGGAGCCCCGTTTCCCCCTCGGAGCTCGAGATGAGGGATCCTTTCCCTGCTTTCAACGGGAAAGAATTCCCGGCGTTCACGTCGCATCTCAAGAGGAGGCACTCTCAACAGGAAAGGCGAGAGGAACTCCATGGTCGTACCACCATTCCAAGAGTCCCCCAGATGTCTCAGTCCATTCCAGAGGAACCTCTTTGCCCTGCACTGGCTCATCTTTCACGCCGAGGATCGACTCACACCACGGTGGCACGAGGGACAGCCCTGTGGGAAAGCCTCGAGGGAAAGCCTCGAGGGAAAACCACAGATCCTTTGATCCACGCGACGGGAAGCGTGACATTGCTGCTACAGCCTGGAAGGAAAGCGCACATGCATGCCCCCACTCGAGACGAGGCCTGACTCCCCTGGGGAGACTCCACAAGTACACAAAGATCCATGTCAGCCCCTGAGAGGAATCCTCGGTTCTGGCCCTGACTCCGCACAAGGTTTTTGGCCCCGGTATCGACGGGAGAGGAATCCAGAGAGGCCCCCTAGCAACTCGCATGGGGACTGGCCTCTCCTGAGGCCACCAGGGCGGGTCCCTGAGATACCCGTCGTAACTCGAGAACACCTGCCGCAACTCGAGAAAATCCAGGAAGTTCTCCCTTGCAGGCGAGATGAGGCCTATTTCCGATGAGGCCTCTGGAGACTAATGACACCTAACCTCTGGAACTTCGAAAGGGTCTTTCACACCCTTGCTGCAACTCAAGAAGTTCACCGCCATACCCGTCTCCACTCGAGAGGAAGCACGATGGTCCCGCCCACATCCAGAGGAGCCCCGTTTCCCCCTCGTAGCTCGAGATGAGGGATCCTTGCCCTGCTTTCAACGGGAACGAATTCCCGGTGTTCCCGTCGCATCTCAAGAGGAGGCACTCTCAACAGGAAAGGCGAGAGGAACTCCATGGTCGTACCACCATTCCAAGAGTCCCCCAGAAGTCTCAGTCCATTCCAGAGGAACCTCTTTGCCCTGCACTGGCTCCTCTTTCACGCCGATGATCGACTCCCACCACCGTGGCATGTGGGACAGCCCTGTGGGAAAGCCTCGAGGGAAAGCCTCGAGGGAAAAACACAGATCCTTTGATCCACGCGACGGGAAGCGTGACATTGCTGCTACAGCCTGGAAGGAAAGCGCACGTGCATGCCCCCCCTCGAGACGAGGCTTGACTCCCCTGGGGAGACTCCAGACAGACCCAGAGATCCATGTCAACACCTGAGAGGAATCCTCGGTTCCGGCCCTGACTCCTCAGAAGGATTTTAGCCCCGGTATCGACGGGAGAGGAATCCGGAGAGGCCCCCTAGCAACTCTCCAGGGGACTAGCCTTTCCTGAGGCCAGCAGGGCGGGTCCCTGAGGTCCCCGTCGTAACTCGAGAACACCTGCCGCAACTCGAGAAAATCCAGGAAGTTCTCCCTTCCAGGCGAGATGAGGCCTATTTCCGATGAGGCCTCTGGAGACTAATGACACCTAACCTCTGGAACTTCGAAAGGGTCTTTCACACCCTTGCTGCAACTAAGGAAGTTCACCGCCATACCCGTCTCCACTCGAGAGGAAGCACGATGGTCCCGCCCACATCCAGAGGAGCTCCGTTTCCACCTCGTAGCTCGAGAGGAGGGATCCTTTCCCTGCTTTCAACGGGAAAGAATTCCCAGCGTTCCCGTCGCATCTCAAGCGGAGGCACTCTCAACAGGAAAGGCGAGAGGAACTCCATGGTCGTACCACCATTCCAAGAGTCCCCCAGATGTCTCAGTCCATTACAGAGGAACCTCTTTGCCCTGCAGTGTCTCATCTTTCACGCCGAGGATCGACTCACACCACGGTGGCACGTGGGACAGCCCTGGGGGAAGGCCTCGAGGGCAAGGCTCGAGGAAAACCACAGATCCTTTGATCCACGCCACGGGAAGCGTGACATTGCTGCTTAAGCCTGGAAGGAAAGTGCACGTGCATGCCCCCTCACGAAACGAGGCCTGTCTCCCCTGTCGAGACTCCAGAAGTATCCAAAGATCCATATCAGCCCCTGAGAGGAATCCTCGGTTCCGGCCCTGACTCCACACAAGGTTTTTGACCCCGGTATTGACGGGAGAGGAATCCCGAGAGGCCCCCTAGCAACTCGCATGGGGACTGGCCTCTCCTGAGGCCACCAGGGCGGGTCCCTGAGGTCCCCGTCGTAACTCGAGAACACCTGCCGCACCTCGAGAAAATCCAGGAAGTTCTCCCTTCCAGGCGAAATGAGGCCTATTTCCGATGAGGCGTCTGGAGACTAATGACACCTAACCTCTGGAACTTCGAAAGGGTCTTTCACACCCTTGCTGCGACTCAAGAAGTTCACCACCATACCCGTCTCCACTCGAGAGGAAGCACGATGGTTCCGACCACATCCAAAGGAGCCCCGTTTCCCCCTCGTTGCTCGAGATGAGGGATCCTTTCCCTGCTTTCAACGGGAAAGAATTCCCGGCGTTCCCGTCGCATCTCAAGAGGAGGCACTCTCAACAGGAAAGGCGAGAGGAACTCCATGGTCGTACCACCATTCCAAGAGTCCCCCAGATGTCTCAGTCCATTCCAGAGGAACCTCTTTGCCCTGCACTGGCTCATCTTTCACGCCGAGGATCGACTCACACCACGGTGGCACGTGGGACAGCCCTGTGGGAAAGCCTCGAGGGAAAGCCTCGAGTGAAAACCACAGATCCTTTGATCCACGCGACGGGAAGCGTGACATTGCTGCTATAGCCTGGAAGGAAAGTTCACGTGCATGCCCCCTCACGAAACGAGGCCTGTCTCCCCTGGCGAGACTCCAGAAGTATCCAAAGATCCATATCAGCCCCTGAGAGGAATCCTCGGTTCCGGCCCTGACTCCACACAAGGTTTTTGGCCCCGGTATCGACGGGAGAGGAATCCCGAGAGGCCCCCTAGCAACTCGCATGGGGACTGGCCTCTCCTGAGGCCACCAGGGCCGGTCCCTGAGGTCCCCGTCGTAACTCGAGAACACCTGCCGCAACTCGAGAAAATCCAGGAAGTTCTCCCTTCCAGGCGAGATGAGGCCTATTTCCGATGAGGCGTCTGGAGACTAATGACACCTAACCTCTGGAACTTCGAAAGGGTCTTTCACACCCTTGCTGCAACTCAAGAAGTTCACCACCATACCCGTCTCCACTCGAGAGGAAGCACGATGGTCCCGACCACATCCAAAGGAGCCCCGTTTCCCCCTCGTAGCTCGAGATGAGGGATCCTTTCCCTGCTTTCAACGGGAAAGAATTCCCTGCGTTCCCTTCGCATCTCAAGAGGAGGCACTCTCAACAGGAAAGGCGAGAGGAACTCCATGGTCGTACCACCATTCCAAGAGTCCCCCAGATGTCTCAGTCCATTCCAGAGGAACCTCTTTGCCCTGCACTGGCTCATCTTTCACGCCGAGGATCGACTCTCACCACGGTGGCACGTGGGACAGCCCTGTGGGAAAGCCTCGAGGGAAAGCCTCGAGGGAAAACCACAGATCCTTTGATCCACGCGACGGGAAGCGTGACATTGCTGCTACAGCCTGGAAGGAAAGCGCACGTGCATGCCCCCACTCGAGACGAGGCCTGACTCCCCTGGGGAGACTCCAGAAGTACCCAAAGATCCATGTCAGCCCCTGAGAGGAATCCTCGGTTCCGGCCCTGACTCCACACAAGGTTTTTGGCCCCGGTATCGACGGGAGAGGAATCCCGAGAGGCCCCCTAGCAACTCGCATGGGGACTGGCCTCTCCTGAGGCCACCAGGGCGGGTCGCTGAGGTCCTCGTCGTAACTCGAGAGCACCTGCCGCAACTCGAGAAAATCCAGGAAGTTCTCCCTTCCAGGCGAGATGAGGCCTATTTCCGATGAGGCGTCTGGAGACTAATGACACCTAACCTCTGGAACTTCGAAAGGGTCTTTCACACCCTTGCTGCGACTCAAGAAGTTTACCGCCATACCCGTCTCCACTCGAGAGGAAGCACGATGGTCCCGCCCACATCCATAGGATCCCCGTTTCCCCCTCGTAGCTCGAGATGAGGGAACCTTTCCCTGCTTTCAACGGGAAAGAATTCCCGGCGTTCCCGGCGCATCTCAAGAGGAGGCACTCTCAACCGGAAAGGCGAGAGGAACTCCATGGTCGTACCACCATTCCAAGAGTCCCCCAGATGTCTCAGTCCATTCCAGAGGAACCTCTTTTCCCTGCACTGGCTCATCTTTCACGCCGAGGATCGACTCACACCACGGTGGCACGTGGGACAGCCCTGTGGGAAAGCCTCGAGGGAAAGCCTCGAGGGAAAACCACAGATCCTTTGATCCACGCCACGGGAAGCGTGACATTGCTGCTAAAGCCTGGAAGGAAAGTGCACGTGTATGCCCCCTCACGAAACGAGGCCTGTCTCCCCTGGCGAGACTCCAGAAGTATCCAAAGATACATATCAGCCCCTGAGAGGAATCCTCGGTTCCGGCCCTGACTCCACACAAGGTTTTTGGCCCCGCTATCGACGGAAGAGGAATCCCGAGAGGCCCCCTAGCAACTCGCATGGGGACTGGCCTCTCCTGAGGCCACCAGGGCCGGTCCCTGAGGTCCCCGTCGTAACTCGAGAACACCTGCCGCAACTCGAGAAAATCCAGGAAGTTCTCCCTTCCAGGCGAGATGAGGCCTATTTCCGATGAGGCGTCTGGAGACTAATGACACCTAACCTCTGGAACTTCGAAAGGGTCTTTCACACCCTTGCTGCGACTCAAGAAGATCACCGCCATACCCGTCTCCACTCGAGAGGAAGCATGATGGTCCCGCCCACATCCAGAAGAGCCCCGTTTCCCCCTCGTAGCTCGAGATGAGGGATCCTTTCCCTGCTTTCAACGGGAAAGAATTCCCGGCGTTCCCGTCGCATCTCAAGAGGAGGCACTCTCAACAGGAAAGGCGAGAGGAACTCCATGGTCGTACCACCATTCCAAGAGTCCCCCAGATGTCTCAGTCCATTCCAGAGGAACCTCTTTGCCCTGCACTGGCTCATCTTTCACGCCGAGGATCGACTCACACCACGGTGGCACGTGGGACAGCCCTGTGGGAAAGCCTCGAGGGAAAGCCTCGAGGGAAAACCACAGATCCTTTGATCCACGCGACGGGAAGCGTGACATTGCTGCTATAGCCTGGAAGGAAAGTTCACGTGCATGCCCCCTCACGAAACGAGGCCTGTCTCCCCTGGCGAGACTCCAGAAGTATCCAAAGATCCATATCAGCCCCTGAGAGGAATCCTCGGTTCCGGCCCTGACTCCACACAAGGTTTTTGGCCCCGGTATCGACGGGAGAGGAATCCCGAGAGGCCCCCTAGCAACTCGCATGGGGACTGGCCTCTCCTGAGGCCACCAGGGCCGGTCCCTGAGGTCCCCGTCGTAACTCGAGAACACCTGCCGCAACTCGAGAAAATCCAGGAAGTTCTCCCTTCCAGGCGAGATGAGGCCTATTTCCGATGAGGCGTCTGGAGACTAATGACACCTAACCTCTGGAACATCGAAAGGGTCTTTCACACCCTTGCTGCAACTCAAGAAGTTCACCACCATACCCGTCTCCACTCGAGAGGAAGCACGATGGTCCCGACCACATCCAAAGGAGCCCCGTTTCCCCCTCGTAGCTCGAGATGAGGGATCCTTTCCCTGCTTTCAACGGGAAAGAATTCCCTGCGTTCCCTTCGCATCTCAAGAGGAGGCACTCTCAACAGGAAAGGCGAGAGGAACTCCATGGTCGTACCACCATTCCAAGAGTCCCCCAGATGTCTCAGTCCATTCCAGAGGAACCTCTTTGCCCTGCACTGGCTCATCTTTCACGCCGAGGATCGACTCTCACCACGGTGGCACGTGGGACAGCCCTGTGGGAAAGCCTCGAGGGAAAGCCTCGAGGGAAAACCACAGATCCTTTGATCCACGCGACGGGAAGCGTGACATTGCTGCTACAGCCTGGAAGGAAAGCGCACGTGCATGCCCCTACTCGAGACGAGGCCTGACTCCCCTGGGGAGACTCCAGAAGTACCCAAAGATCCATGTCAGCCCCTGAGAGGAATCCTCGGTTCCGGCCCTGACTCCACACAAGGTTTTTGGCCCCGGTATCGACGGGAGAGGAATCCCGAGAGGCCCCCTAGCAACTCGCATGGGGACTGGCCTCTCCTGAGGCCACCAGGGCGGGTCCCTGAGGTCCCCGTCGTAACTCGAGAACAGCTGCCGCAACTCGAGAAAATCCAGGAAGTTCTCCCTTCCAGGCGAGATGAGGCCTATTTCCGATGAGGCCTCTGGAGACTAATGACACCAAACCTCTGGAACTTCGAAAGGGTCTTTCACACCCTTGCTGCAACTCAAGAAGTTCACCGCCATACCCGTCTCCACTCGAGAGGAAGCACGATGGTCCCGCCCACATCCAGAGGAGCCCCGTTTCCCCCTCGTAGCTCGAGATGAGGGATCCTTTCCCTGCTTTCAACGGGAAAGAATTCCCGGCGTTCCCGTCGCATCTCAAGAGGAGGCACTCTCAACAGGAAAGGCGAGAGGAACTCCATGGTCGTACCACCATTCCAAGAGTCCCCCAGATGTCTCAGTCCATTCCAGAGGAACCTCTTTGCCCTGCACTGGCTCATCTTTCACGCCGAGGATCGACTCACACCACGGTCGCACGTGGGACAGCCCTGTGGGAAAGCCTCGAGGGAAAGCCTCGAGGGAAAGCCTCGAGGGAAAACCACAGATCCTTTGATCCACGCGACGGGAAGCGTGACATTGCTGCTACAGCCTGGAAGGAAAGCGCACGTGCATGCCCCCACTCGAGACGAGGCCTGACTCCCCTGGGGAGACTCCAGAAGTACCCAAAGATCCATGTCAGCCCCTGAGAGGAATCCTCGGTTCCGGCCCTGACTCCACACAAGGTTTTTGGTCCCGGTATCGACGGGAGAGGAATCCCGAGAGGCCCCCTAGCAACTCGCATGGGGACTGGCCTCTCCTGAGGCCACCAGGGCGGGTCCCTGAGGTCCTCGTCGTAACTCGAGAGCACCTGCCGCAACTCGAGAAAATCCAGGAAGTTCTCCCTTCCAGGCGAGATGAGGCCTATTTCCGATGAGGCGTCTGGAGACTAATGACACCTAACCTCTGGAACTTCGAAAGGGTCTTTCATACCCTTGCTGCGACTCAAGAAGTTCACCGCCATACCCGTCTCCACTCGAGAGGAAGCACGATGGTCCCGCCCACATCCAGAGGATCCCCGTTTCCCCCTCGTAGCTCGAGATGAGGGATCCTTTCCCTGCTTTAAACGGGGAAGAATTCCCGGCGTTCCCGTCGCATCTCAAGAGGAGGCACTCTCAACAGGAAAGGCGAGAGGAACTCCATGGTCGTACCACCATTCCAAGAGTCCCCCAGATGTCTCAGTCCATTCCAGAGGAACCTCTTTGCCCTGCACTGGCTCATCTTTCACGCCGAGGATCGACTCACACCACGGTCGCACGTGGGACAGCCCTGTGGGAAAGCCTCGAGGGAAAACCACAGATCCTTTGATCCACGCGACGGGAAGCGTGACATTGCTGCTACAGCCTGGAAGGAAAGCGCACGTGCATGCCCCCACTCGAGACGAGGCCTGACTCCCCTGGGGAGACTCCAGAAGTACCCAAAGATCCATGTCAGCCCCTGAGAGGAATCCTCGGTTCCGGCCCTGACTCCACACAAGGTTTTTGGCCCCGGTATCGACGGGAGAGGAATCCCGAGAGGCCCCCTAGCAACTCGCATGGGGACTGGCCTCTCCTGAGGCCACCAGGGCGGGTCGCTGAGGTCCTCGTCGTAACTCGAGAGCACCTGCCGCAACTCGAGAAAATCCAGGAAGTTCTCCCTTCCAGGCGAGATGAGGCCTATTTCCGATGAGGCGTCTGGAGACTAATGACACCTAACCTCTGGAACTTCGAAAGGGTCTTTCACACCCTTGCTGCGACTCAAGAAGTTCACCGCCATACCCGTCTCCACTCGAGAGGAAGCACGATGGTCCCGCCCACATCCATAGGATCCCCGTTTCCCCCTCGTAGCTCGAGATGAGGGAACCTTTCCCTGCTTTCAACGGGAAAGAATTCCCGGCGTTCCCGTCGCATCTCAAGAGGAGGCACTCTCAACCGGAAACGCGAGAGGAACTCCATGGTCGTACCACCATTCCAAGAGTCCCCCAGATGTCTCAGTCCATTCCAGAGGAACCTCTTTGCCCTGCACTGGCTCATCTTTCACGCCGAGGATCGACTCACACCACGGTGGCACGTGGGACAGCCCTGTGGGAAAGCCTCGAGGGAAAGCCTCGAGGGAAAACCACAGATCCTTTGATCCACGCCACGGGAAGCGTGACATTGCTGCTACAGCCTGGAAGGAAAGTGCACGTGTATGTCCCCTCACGAAACGAGGCCTGTCTCCCCTGGCGAGACTCCAGAAGTATCCAAAGATACATATCAGCCCCTGAGAGGAATCCTCGGTTCCGGCCCTGACTCCACACAAGGTTTTTGGCCCCGCTATCGACGGAAGAGGAATCCCGAGAGGCCCCCTAGCAACTCGCATGGGGACTGGCCTCTCCTGAGGCCACCAGGGCCGGTCCCTGAGGTCCCCGTCGTAACTCGAGAACACCTGCCGCAACTCGAGAAAATCCAGGAAGTTCTCCCTTCCAGGCGAGATGAGGCCTATTTCCGATGAGGCGTCTGGAGACTAATGACACCTAACCTCTGGAACTTCGAAAGGGTCTTTCACACCCTTGCTGCAACTCAAGAAGTTCACCACCATACCCGTCTCCACTCGAGAGGAAGCACGATGGTCCCGACCACATCCAGAGGAGCCCCGTTTCCCCCTTGTAGCTCGAGATGAGGGATCCTTTCCCTGCTTTCAACGGGAAAGAATTCCCTGCGTTCCCGTCGCATCTCAAGAGGAAGCATTCTCAACAGGAAAGGCGAGAGGAACTCCATGGTCGTACCACCATTCCAAGAGTCCCCCAGATGTCTCAGTCCATTCCAGAGGAACCTCTTTGCCCTGCACTGGCTCATCTTTCACGCCGAGGATCGACTCACACCACGGTGGCACGTGGGACAGCCCTGTGGGAAAGCCTCGAGGGAAAGCCTCGAGGGAAAACCACAGATCCTTTGATCCACGCGACGGGAAGCGTGACATTGCTGCTACAGCCTGGAAGGAAAGCGCACGTGCATGCCCCCACTCGAGACGAGGCCTGACTCCCCTGGGGAGACTCCAGAAGTACCCAAAGATCCATGTCAGCCCCTGAGAGGAATCCTCGGTTCCAGCCCTGACTCCACACAAGGTTTTTGGCCCCGGTATCGACGGGAGAGGAATCCCGAGAGGCCCCCTAGCAACTCGCATGGGGACTGGCCTCTCCTGAGGCCACCAGGGCGGGTCCCTGAGGTCCCCGTCGTAACTCGAGAACACCTGCCGCAACTCGAGAAAATCCAGGAAGTTCTCCCTTCCAGGCGAGATGAGGGCTATTTCCGATGAGGCCTCTGGAGACTAATGACACCAAACCTCTGGAACTTCGAAAGGGTCTTTCACACCCTTGCTGCAACTCAAGAAGTTCACCGCCATACCCGTCTCCACTCGAGAGGAAGCACGATGGTCCCGCCCACATCCAGAGGAGCCCCGTTTCCCCCTCGTAGCTCGAGATGAGGGATCCTTTCCCTGCTTTCAACGGGAAAGAATTCCCGGCGTTCCCGTCGCATCTCAAGAGGAGGCACTCTCAACAGGAAAGGCGAGAGGAACTCCATGGTCGTACCACCATTCCAAGAGTCCCCCAGATGTCTCAGTCCATTCCAGAGGAACCTCTTTGCCCTGCACTGGCTCATCTTTCACGCCGAGGATCGACTCACACCACGGTGGCACGTGGGACAGCCCTGTTGGAAAGCCTCGAGGGAAAGCCTCGAGGGAAAACCACAGATCCTTTGATCCACGCGACGGGAAGCGTGACATTGCTGCTACAGCCTGGAAGGAAAGTGCACGTGCATGCCCCCTCACGAAACGAGGCCTGTCTCCCCTGGCGAGACTCCAGAAGTATCCAAAGATCCATATCAGCCCCTGAGAGGAATCCTCGGTTCCGGCCCTGACTCCACACAAGGTTTTTGGCCCCGGTATCGACGGGAGAGGAATCCCGAGAGGCCCCCTAGCAACTCGCATGGGGACTGGCCTCTCCTGAGGCCACCAGGGCCGGTCCCTGAGGTCCCCGTCGTAACTCGAGAACACCTGCCGCAACTCGAGAAAATCCAGGAAGTTCTCCCTTCCAGGCGAGATGAG
Source organism: Capricornis sumatraensis (assembly GCF_032405125.1). Classification (NCBI taxonomy): domain Eukaryota; kingdom Metazoa; phylum Chordata; class Mammalia; order Artiodactyla; family Bovidae; genus Capricornis; species Capricornis sumatraensis. Next base: position 219,725 of record NW_027184615.1, on the reverse strand, counting down.
GCCTATTTCCGATGAGGCGTCTGGAGACTAATGACACCTAACCTCTGGAACTTCGAAAGGGTCTTTCACACCCTTGCTGCAACTCAAGAAGTTCACCACCATACCCGTCTCCACTCGAGAGGAAGCACGATGGTCCCGCCCACATCCAGAGGAGCCCCGTTTCCCCCTCGGAGCTCGAGATGAGGGATCCTTTCCCTGCTTTCAACGGGAAAGAATTCCCGGCGTTCCAGTCGCATCTCAAGAGGAGGCACTCTCAACAGGAAAGGCGAGAGGAACTCCATGGTCGTACCACCATTCCAAGAGTCCGCCAGATGTCTCAGTCCATTCCAGAGGAACCTCTTTGCCCTGCACTGGCTCATCTTTCACGCCGAGGATCGACTCACACCACGGTGGCACGTGGGACAGCCCTGTGGGAAAGCCTCGAGGGAAAGCCTCGAGGGAAAACCACAGATCCTTTGATCCACGCGACGGGAAGTGTGACATTGCTGCTACAGCCTGGAAGGAAAGCGCACGTGCATGCCCCCACTCGAGACGAGGCCTGACTCCACTGGGGAGACTCCAGAAGTACCCAAAGATCCATGTCAGCCCCTGAGAGGAATCCTCGGTTCCGGCCCTGACTCCACACAAGGTTTTTGGCCCCGGTATCGACGGGAGAGGAATCCCGAGAGGCCCCCTAGCAACTCGCATGGGGACTGGCCTCTCCTGAGGCCACCAGGGCGGGTCCCTGAGGTCCCCGTCGTACCTCGAGAACACCTGCCGCAACTCGAGAAAATCCAGGAAGTTCTCCCTTCCAGGCGAGATGAGGCTTATTTCCGATGAGGCGTCTGGAGACTAATGACACCTAACCTCTGGAACTTCGAAAGGGTCTTTCACACCCTTGCTGCGACTCAAGAAGTTCACCGCCATACCCGTCTCCACTCGAGAGGAAGCACGATGGTCCCGCCCACATCCAGAAGAGCCCCGTTTCCCCCTCGTAGCTCGAGATGAGGGATCCTTTCCCTGCTTTCAACGGGAAAGAATTCCCGGCGTTCCCGTCGCATCTCAAGAGGAGGCACTCTCAACAGGAAAGGCGAGAGGAACTCCATGGTCGTACCACCATTCCAAGAGTCCCCCAGATGTCTCAGTCCATTCCAGAGGAACCTCTTTGCCCTGCACTGGCTCATCTTTCACGCCGAGGATCGACTCACACCACGGTGGCACGTGGGACAGCCCTGTGGGAAAGCCTCGAGGGAAAGCCTCGAGGGAAAACCACAGATCCTTTGATCCACGCGACGGGAAGCGTGACATTGCTGCTACAGCCTGGAAGGAAAGTGCACGTGCATGCCCCCTCACGAAACGAGGCCTGTCTCCCCTGGCGAGACTCCAGAAGTATCCAAAGATCCATATCAGCCCCTGAGAGGAATCCTCGGTTCCGGCCCTGACTCCACACAAGGTTTTTGGCCCCGGTATCGACGGGAGAGGAATCCCGAGAGGCCCCCTAGCAACTCGCATGGGGACTGGCCTCTCCTGAGGCCACCAGGGCCGGTCCCTGAGGTCCCCGTCGTAACTCGAGAACACCTGCCGCAACTCGAGAAAATCCAGGAAGTTCTCCCTTCCAGGCGAGATGAGGCCTATTTCCGATGAGGCGTCTGGAGACTAATGACACCTAACCTCTGGAACTTCGAAAGGGTCTTTCACACCCTTGCTGCAACTCAAGAAGTTCACCACCATACCCGTCTCCACTCGAGAGGAAGCACGATGGTCCCGACCACATCCAAAGGAGTCCCGTTTCCCCCTCGTAGCTCGAGATGAGGGATCCTTTCCCTGCTTTCAACGGGAAAGAATTCCCTGCGTTCCCTTCGCATCTCAAGAGGAGGCACTCTCAACAGGAAAGGCGAGAGGAACTCCATGGTCGTACCACCATTCCAAGAGTCCCCCAGATGTCTCAGTCCATTCCAGAGGAACCTCTTTGCCCTGCACTGGCTCATCTTTCACGCCGAGGATCGACTCTCACCACGGTGGCACGTGGGACAGCCCTGTGGGAAAGCCTCGAGGGAAAGCCTCGAGGGAAAACCACAGATCCTTTGATCCACGCGACGGGAAGCGTGACATTGCTGCTACAGCCTGGAAGGAAAGCGCACGTGCATGCCCCTACTCGAGACGAGGCCTGACTCCCCTGGGGAGACTCCAGAAGTACCCAAAGATCCATGTCAGCCCCTGAGAGGAATCCTCGGTTCCGGCCCTGACTCCACACAAGGTTTTTGGCCCCGGTATCGACGGGAGAGGAATCCCGAGAGGCCCCCTAGCAACTCGCATGGGGACTGGCCTCTCCTGAGGCCACCAGGGCGGGTCCCTGAGGTCCCCGTCGTAACTCGAGAACAGCTGCCGCAACTCGAGAAAATCCAGGAAGTTCTCCCTTCCAGGCGAGATGAGGCCTATTTCCGATGAGGTCTCTGGAGACTAATGACACCAAACCTCTGGAACTTCGAAAGGGTCTTTCACACCCTTGCTGCAACTCAAGAAGTTCACCGCCATACCCGTCTCCACTCGAGAGGAAGCACGATGGTCCCGCCCACATCCAGAGGAGCCCCGTTTCCCCCTCGTAGCTCGAGATGAGGGATCCTTTCCCTGCTTTCAACGGGAAAGAATTCCCGGCGTTCCCGTCGCATCTCAAGAGGAGGCACTCTCAACAGGAAAGGCGAGAGGAACTCCATGGTCGTACCACCATTCCAAGAGTCCCCCAGATGTCTCAGTCCATTCCAGAGGAACCTCTTTGCCCTTCACTGGCTCATCTTTCACGCCGAGGATCGACTCACAACACGGTGGCACGTGGGACAGCCCTGTGGGAAAGCCTCGAGGGAAAGCCTCGAGGGAAAACCACAGATCCTTTGATCCACGCGACGGGAAGCGTGACATTGCTGCTACAGCCTGGAAGGAAAGCGCACGAGCATGCCCCCACTGGAGACGAGGCCTTACTCCCCTGGGGAGACTCCAGAAGTACCCAAAGATCCATGTCAGCCCCTGAGAGGAATCCTCGGTTCCGGCCCTGACTCCACACAAGCTTTTTGGCCCCGGTATCGCCGGGAGAGGAATCCCGAGAGACCCCCTAGCAACTCGCATGGGGACTGGCCTCGCCTGAGGCCACCAGGGCGGGTCCCTGAGGTCCCCGTCGTAACTCGAGAACATCTGCCGCAACTCGAGAAAATCCAGGAAGTTCTCCCTTCCAGGCGAGATGAGGCCTATTTCCGATGAGGCCTCTGGAGACTAATGACACCAAACCTCTGGACCTTCGAAAGGGTCTTTCACACCCTTGCTGCAACTCAAGAAGTTCACCGCCATACCCGTCTCCACTCGAGAGGAAGCACGATGGTCCCGCCCACATCCAGAGGAGCCCCGTTTCCCCCTCGGAGCTCGAGATGAGGGATCCTTTCCCTGCTTTCAACGGGAAAGAATTCCCGGCGTTCCAGTCGCATCTCAAGAGGAGGCACTCTCAACAGGAAAGGCGAGAGGAACTCCATGGTCGTACCACCATTCCAAGAGTCCTCCAGATGTCTCAGTCCATTCCAGAGGAACCTCTTTGCCCTGCACTGGCTCATCTTTCACGCCGAGGATCGACTCACACCACGGTGGCACGTGGGACAGCCCTGTGGGAAAGCCTCGAGGGAAAGCCTCGAGGGAAAACCACAGATCCTTTGATCCACGCGACGGGAAGCGTGACATTGCTGCTACAGCCTGGAAGGAAAGTGCACGTGCATGCCCCCTCACGAAACGAGGCCTGTCTCCCCTGGCGAGACTCCAGAAGTATCCAAAGATCCATGTCAGCCCCTGAGAGGATTCGTCGGTTCCGGCCCTGACTCCACACAAGGTTTTTGGCCCCGGTATCGACGGGAGAGGAATCCCGAGAGGCCCCCTAGCAACTCGCATGGGGACTGGCCTCTCCTGAGGCCAGCAGGGCCGGTCCCTGAGGTCCCCGTCGTAACTCGAGAACACCTGCCGCAACTCGAGAAAATCCAGGAAGTTCTCCCTTCCAGGCGAGATGAGGCCTATTTCCGATGAGGCGTCTGGAGACTAATGACACCTAACCTCTGGAACTTCGAAAGGGTCTTTCACACCCTTGCTGCAACTCAAGAAGTTCACCACCATACCCGTCTCCACTCGAGAGGAAGCACGATGGTCCCGACCACATCCAAAGGAGCCCCGTTTCCCCCTCGTAGCTCGAGATGAGGGATCCTTTCCCTGCTTTCAACGGGAAAGAATTCCCTGCGTTCCCGTCGCATCTCAAGAGGAGGCACTCTCAACAGGAAAGGCGAGAGGAACTCCATGGTCGTACCACCATTCCAAGAGTCCCCCAGATGTCTCAGTCCATTCCAGAGGAACCTCTTTGCCCTGCACTGGCTCATCTTTCACGCCGAGGATCGACTCACACCACGGTGGCACGTGGGACAGCCCTGTGGGAAAGCCTCGAGGGAAAGCCTCGAGGGAATACCACAGATCCTTTGATCCACGCGACGGGAAGCGTGACATTGCTGCTACAGCCTGGAAGGAAAGCACACGTGCATGCCCCCACTCGAGACGAGGCCTGACTCCACTGGGGAGACTCCAGAAGTACCCAAAGATCCATGTCAGCCCCTGAGAGGAATCCTCGGTTCCGGCCCTGACTCCACACAAGGTTTTTGGCCCCGGTATCGACGGGAGAGGAATCCCGAGAGGCCCCCTAGCAACTCGCATGGGGACTGGCCTCTCCTGAGGCCACCAGGGCGGGTCCCTGAGGTCCCCGTCGTAACTCGAGAACACCTGCCGCAACTCGAGAAAATCCAGGAAGTTCTCCCTTCCAGGCGAGATGAGGCTTATTTCCGATGAGGCGTCTGGAGACTAATGACACCTAACCTCTGGAACTTCGAAAGGGTCTTTCACACCCTTGCTGCGACTCAAGAAGTTCACCGCCATACCCGTCTCCACTCGAGAGGAAGCACGATGGTCCCGCCCACATCCAGAAGAGCCCCGTTTCCCCCTCGTAGCTCGAGATGAGGGATCCTTTCCCTGCTTTCAACGGGAAAGATTTCCCGGCGTTCCCGTCGCATCTCACGAGGAGGCACTCTCAACAGGAAAGGCGAGAGGAACTCCATGGTCGTACCACCATTCCAAGAGTCCCCCAGATGTCTCAGTCCATTCCAGAGGAACCTCTTTGCCCTGCACTGGCTCATCTTTCACGCCGAGGATCGACTCACACCACGGTGGCACGTGGGACAGCCCTGTGGGAAAGCCTCGGGGGAAAGCCTCGAGGGAAAACCACAGAATCTTTGATCCACGCGACGGGAAGCGTGACATTGCTGCTACAGCCTGGAAGGAAAGTGCACGTGCATGCCCCCTCACGAAACGAGGCCTGTCTCCCCTGGCGAGACTCCAGAAGTATCCAAAGATCCATATCAGCCCCTGAGAGGAATCCTCGGTTCCGGCCCTGACTCCACACAAGGTTTTTGGCCCCGGTATCGACGGGAGAGGAATCCCGAGAGGGCCCCTAGCAACTCGCATGGGGACTGGCCTCTCCTGAGGCCACCAGGGCCGGTCCCTGAGGTCCCCGTCGTAACTCGAGAACACCTGCCGCAACTCGAGAAAATCCTGGAAGTTCTCCCTTCCAGGCGAGATGAGGCCTATTTCCGATGAGGCGTCTTGAGACTAATGACACCTAACCTCTGGAACTTCGAAAGGGTCTTTCACACCCTTGCTGCAACTCAAGAAGTTCACCACCATACCTGTCTCCACTCGAGAGGAAGCACGATGGTCCCGACAACATCCAAAGGAGCCCCGTTTCCCCCTCGTAGCTCGAAATGAGGGATCCTTTCCCTGCTTTCAACGGGAAATAATTCCCTGCGTTCCCGTCGCATCTCAAGAGGAGGCACTCTCAACAGGAAAGGCGAGAGGAACTCCATGGTCGTACCACCATTCCAAGAGTCCCCCAGATGTCTCAGTCCATTCCAGAGGAACCTCTTTGCCCTGCACTGGCTCATCTTTCACGCCGAGGATCGACTCACACCACGGTGGCACGTGGGACAGCCCTGTGGGAAAGCCTCGAGGGAAAGCCTCGAGGGAATACCACAGATCCTTTGATCCACGCGACGGGAAGCGTGACATTGCTGCTACAGCCTGGAAGGAAAGCGCACGTGCATGCCCCTACTCAAGACGAGGCCTGACTCCCCTGGGGAGACTCCAGAAGTACCCAAAGAACCATGTCAGCCCCTGAGAGGAATCCTCGGTTCCGGCCCTGACTCCACACAAGGTTTTTGGCCCCGGTATCGACGGGAGAGGAATCCCGAGAGGCCCCCTAGCAACTCGCATGGGGACTGGCCTCTCCTGAGGCCACCAGGGCGGGTCCCTGAGGTCCCCGTCGTAACTCGAGAACACCTGCCGCAACTCGAGAAAATCCAGGAAGTTCTCCCTTCCAGGCGAGATGAGGCCTATTTCCGATGAGGCGTCTGGAGACTAATGACACCTAACCTCTGGAACTTCGAAAGGGTCTTTCACACCCTTGCTGCAACTCAAGAAGTTCACCACCATACCCGTCTCCACTCGAGAGGAAGCACGATGGTCCCGACCACATCCAAAGGAGCCCCGTTTCCCCCTCGTAGCTCGAGATGAGGGATCCTTTCCCTGCTTTCAACGGGAAAGAATTCCCTGCGTTCCCGTCGCATCTCAAGAGGAGGCACTCTCAACAGGAAAGGCGAGAGGAACTCCATGGTCGTACCACCATTCCAAGAGTCCCCCAGATGTCTCAGTCCATTCCAGAGGAACCTCTTTGCCCTGCACTGGCTCATCTTTCACGCCGAGGATCGACTCACACCACGGTGGCACGTGGGACAGCCCTGTGGGAAAGCCTCGAGGGAAAGCCTCGAGGGAATACCACAGATCCTTTGATCCACGCGACGGGAAGCGTGACATTGCTGCTACAGCCTGGAAGGAAAGCACACGTGCATGCCCCCACTCGAGACGAGGCCTGACTCCACTGGGGAGACTCCAGAAGTACCCAAAGATCCATGTCAGCCCCTGAGAGGAATCCTCGGTTCCGGCCCTGACTCCACACAAGATTTTTGGCCCCGGTATCGACGGGAGAGGAATCCCGAGAGGCCCCCTAGCAACTCGCATGGGGACTGGCCTCTCCTGAGGCCACCAGGGCGGGTCCCTGAGTTCCCCGTCGTAACTCGAGAACACCTGCCGCAACTCGAGAAAATCCAGGAAGTTCTCCCTTCCAGGCGAGATGAGGCTTATTTCCGATGAGGCGTCTGGAGACTAATGACACCTAACCTCTGGAACTTCGAAAGGGTCTTTCACACCCTTGCTGCGACTCAAGAAGTTCACCGCCATACCCGTCTCCACTCGAGAGGAAGCACGATGGTCCCGCCCACATCCAGAAGAGCCCCGTTTCCCCCTCGTAGCTCGAGATGAGGGATCCTTTCCCTGCTTTCAACGGGAAAGATTTCCCGGCGTTCCCGTCGCATCTCAAGAGGAGGCACTCTCAACAGGAAAGGCGAGAGGAACTCCATGGTCGTACCACCATTCCAAGAGTCCCCCAGATGTCTCAGTCCATTCCAGAGGAACCTCTTTGCCCTGCACTGGCTCATCTTTCACGCCGAGGATCGACTCACACCACGGTGGCACGTGGAACAGCCCTGTGGGAAAGCCTCGGGGGAAAGCCTCGAGGGAAAACCACAGATCCTTTGATCCACGCGACGGGAAGCGTGACATTGCTGCTACAGCCTGGAAGGAAAGTGCACGTGCATGCCCCCTCACGAAACGAGGCCTGTCTCCCCTGGCGAGACTCCAGAAGTATCCAAAGATCCATATCAGCCCCTGAGAGGAATCCTCGGTTCCGGCCCTGACTCCACACAAGGTTTTTGGCCCCGGTATCGACGGGAGAGGAATCCCGAGAGGGCCCCTAGCAACTCGCATGGGGACTGGCCTCTCCTGAGGCCACCAGGGCCGGTCTCTGAGGTCCCCGTCGTAACTCGAGAACACCTGCCGCAACTCGAGAAAATCCTGGAAGTTCTCCCTTCCAGGCGAGATGAGGCCTATTTCCGATGAGGCGTCTTGAGACTAATGACACCTAACCTCTGGAACTTCGAAAGGGTCTTTCACACCCTTGCTGCAACTCAAGAAGTTCACCACCATACCTGTCTCCACTCGAGAGGAAGCACGATGGTCCCGACAACATCCAAAGGAGCCCCGTTTCCCCCTCGTAGCTCGAAATGAGGGATCCTTTCCCTGCTTTCAACGGGAAATAATTCCCTGCGTTCCCGTCGCATCTCAAGAGGAGGCACTCTCAACAGGAAAGGCGAGAGGAACTCCATGGTCGTACCACCATTCCAAGAGTCCCCCAGATGTCTCAGTCCATTCCAGAGGAACCTCTTTGCCCTGCACTGGCTCATCTTTCACGCCGAGGATCGACTCACACCACGGTGGCACGTGGGACAGCCCTGTGGGAAAGCCTCGAGGGAAAGCCTCGAGGGAAAACCACAGATCCTTTGATCCACGCGACGGGAAGCGTGACATTGCTGCTACAGCCTGGAAGGAAAGCGCACGTGCATGCCCCTACTCGAGACGAGGCCTGACTCCCCTGGGGAGACTCCAGAAGTACCCAAAGATCCATGTCAGCCCCTGAGAGGAATCCTCGGTTCCGGCCCTGACTCCACACAAGGTTTTTGGCCCCGGTAACGACGGGAGAGGAATCCCGAGAGGCCCCCTAGCAACTCGCATGGGGACTGGCCTCTCCTGAGGCCACCAGGGCGGGTCCCTGAGGTCCCCGTCGTAACTCGAGAACACCTGCCGCAACTCGAGAAAATCCAGGAAGTTCTCCCTTCCAGGCGAGATGAGGCCTATTTCCGATGAGGCCTCTGGAGACTAATGACACCAAACCTCTGGAACTTCGAAAGGGTCTTTCACACCCTTGCTGCAACTCAAGAAGTTCACCGCCATACCCGTCTCCACTCGAGAGGAAGCACGATGGTCCCGCCCACATCCAGAGGAGCCCCGTTTCCCCCTCGTAGCTCGAGATGAGGGATCCTTTCCCTGCTTTCAACGGGAAAGAATTCCCGGCGTTCCCGTCGCATCTCAAGAGGAGGCACTCTCAACAGGAAAGGCGAGAGTAACTCCATGGTCGTACCACCATTCCAAGAGTCCCCCAGATGTCTCAGTCCATTCCAGAGGAACCTCTTTGCCCTGCACTGGCTCATCTTTCACGCCGAGGATCGACTCACAACACGGTGGCACGTGGGACAGCCCTGTGGGAAAGCCTCGAGGGAAAGCCTCGAGGGAAAACCACAGATCCTTTGATCCACGCGACGGGAAGCGTGACATTGCTGCTACAGCCTGGAAGGAAAGCGCACGAGCATGCCCCCACTGGAGACGAGGCCTGACTCCCCTGGGGAGACTCCAGAAGTACCCAAAGATCCATGTCAGCCCCTGAGAGGAATCCTCGGTTCCGGCCCTGACTCCACACAAGCTTTTTGGCCCCGGTATCGACGGGAGAGGAATCCCGAGAGACCCCCTAGCAACTCGCATGGGGACTGGCCTCTCCTGAGGCTACCAGGGCGGGTCCCTGAGGTCCCCGTCGTAACTCGAGAACACCTGCCGCAACTCGAGAAAATCCAGGAAGTTCTCCCTTCCAGGCGAGATGAGGCCTATTTCCGATGAGGCCTTTGGAGACTAATGACACCAAACCTCTGGACCTTCGAAAGGGTCTTTCACACCCTTGCTGCAACTCAAGAAGTTCACCGCCATACCCGTCTCCACTCGAGAGGAAGCATGATGGTCCCGCCCACATCCAGAGGAGCCCCGTTTCCCCCTCGGAGCTCGAGATGAGGGATCCTTTCCCTGCTTTTAACGGGAAAGAATTCCCGGCGTTCCAGTCGCATCTCAAGAGGAGGCACTCTCAACAGGAAAGGCGAGAGGAACTCCATGGTCGTACCACCATTCCAAGAGTCCGCCAGATGTCTCAGTCCATTCCAGAGGAACCTCTTTGCCCTGCACTGGCTCATCTTTCACGCCGAGGATCGACTCACACCACGGTGGCACGTGGGACAGCCCTGTGGGAAAGCCTCGAGGGAAAGCCTCGAGGGAAAACCACAGATCCTTTGATCCACGCGACGGGAAGCGTGACATTGCTGCTACAGCCTGGAAGGAAAGTGCACGTGCATGCCCCCTCACGAAACGAGGCCTGTCTCCCCTGGCGAGACTCCAGAAGTATCCAAAGATCCATGTCAGCCCCTGAGAGGAATCCTCGGTTCCGGCCCTGACTCCACACAAGGTTTTTGGCCCCGGTATCGACGGGAGAGGAATCCCGAGAGGCCCCCTAGCAACTCGCATGGGGACTGGCCTCTCCTGAGGCCAGCAGGGCCGGTCCCTGAGGTCCCCGTTGTAACTCGAGAACACCTGCCGCAACTCGAGAAAATCCAGGAAGTTCTCCCTTCCAGGCGAGATGAGGCCTATTTCCGATGAGGCGTCTGGAGACTAATGACACCTAACCTCTGGAACTTCGAAAGGGTCTTTCACACCCTTGCTGCAACTCAAGAAGTTCACCACCATACCCGTCTCCACTCGAGAGGAAGCACGATGGTCCCGACCACATCCAAAGGAGCCCCGTTTCCCCCTCGTAGCTCGAGATGAGGGATCCTTTCCCTGCTTTCAACGGGAAAGAATTCCCTGCGATCCCGTCGCATCTCAAGAGGAGGCACTCTCAACAGGAAAGGCGAGAGGAACTCCATGGTCGTACTACCATTCCAAGAGTCCCCCAGATGTCTCAGTCCATTCCAGAGGAACCTCTTTGCCCTGCACTGGCTCATCTTTCACGCCGAGGATCGACTCACACCACGGTGGCACGTGGGACAGCCCTGTGGGAAAGCCTCGAGGGAAAGCCTCGAGGGAATACCACAGATCCTTTGATCCACGCGACGGGAAGCGTGACATTGCTGCTACAGCCTGGAAGGAAAGCACACGTGCATGCCCCCACTCGAGACGAGGCCTGACTCCACTGGGGAGACTCCAGAAGTACCCAAAGATCCATGTCAGCCCCTGAGAGGAATCCTCGGTTCCGGCCCTGACTCCACACAAGGTTTTTGGCCCCGGTATCGACGGGAGAGGAATCCCAAGAGGCCCCCTAGCAACTCGCATGGGGACTGGCCTCTCCTGAGGCCACCAGGGCGGGTCCCTGAGGTCCCCGTCGTAACTCGAGAACACCTGCCGCAACTCGAGAAAATCCAGGAAGTTCTCCCTTCCAGGCGAGATGAGGCTTATTTCCGATGAGGCGTCTGGAGACTAATGACACCTAACCTCTGGAACTTCGAAAGGGTCTTTCACACCCTTGCTGCGACTCAAGAAGTTCACCGCCATACCCGTCTCCACTCGAGAGGAAGCACGATGGTCCCGCCCACATCCAGAAGAGCCCCGTTTCCCCCTCGTAGCTCGAGATGAGGGATCCTTTCCCTGCTTTCAACGGGAAAGATTTCCCGGCGTTCCCGTCGCATCTCAAGAGGAGGCACTCTCAACAGGAAAGGCGAGAGGTACTCCATGGTCGTACCACCATTCCAAGAGTCCCCCAGATGTCTCAGTCCATTCCAGAGGAACCTCTTTGCCCTGCACTGGCTCATCTTTCACGCCGAGGATCGACTCACACCACGGTGGCACGTGGGACAGCCCTGTGGGAAAGCCTCGGGGGAAAGCCTCGAGGGAAAACCACAGATCCTTTGATCCACGCGACGGGAAGCGTGACATTGCTGCTATAGCCTGGAAGGAAAGTGCACGTGCATGCCCCCTCACGATACGAGGCCTGTCTCCCCTGGCGAGACTCCAGAAGTATCCAAAGATCCATATCAGCCCCTGAGAGGAATCCTCGGTTCCGGCCCTGACTCCACACAAGCTTTTTGGCCCCGGTATCGACGGGAGAGGAATCCCGAGAGACCCCTTAGCAACTCGCATGGGGACTGGCCTCTCCGGAGGCCACCAGGGCGTGTCCCTGAGGTCCCCGTCGTAACTCGAGAACACCTGCCGCAACTCGAGAAAATCCAGGAAGTTCTCCCTTCCAGGCGAGATGAGGCCTATTTCCGATGAGGCCTCTGGAGACTAATGACACCAAACCTCTGGACCTTCGAAAGGGTCTTTCACACCCTTGCTGCAACTCAAGAAGTTCACCGCCATACCCGTCTCCACTCGAGAGGAAGCACGATGGTCCCGCCCACATCCAGAGGAGCCCCGTTTCCCCCTCGGAGCTCGAGATGAGGGATCCTTTCCCTGCTTTCAACGGGAAAGAATTCCCGGCGTTCCAGTCGCATCTCAAGAGGAGGCACTCTCAACAGGAAAGGCGAGAGGAACTCCATGGTCGTACCACCATTCCAAGAGTCCGCCAGATGTCTCAGTCCATTCCAGAGGAACCTCTTTGCCCTGCACTGGCTCATCTTTCACGCCGAGGATCGACTCACACCACGGTGGCATGTGGGACAGCCCTGTGGGAAAGCCTCGAGGGAAAGCCTCGAGGGAAAACCACAGATCCTTTGATCCACGCGACGGGAAGCGTGACATTGCTGCTACAGCCTGGAAGGAAAGTGCACGTGCATGCCCCCTCACGAAACGAGGCCTGTCTCCCCTGGCGAGACTCCAGAAGTATCCAAAGATCCATGTCAGCCCCTGAGAGGAATCCTCGGTTCCGGCCCTGACTCCACACAAGGTTTTTGGCCCCGGTATCGACGGGAGAGGAATCCCGAGAGGCCCCTAGCAACTCGCATGGGGACTGGCCTCTCCTGAGGCCAGCAGGGCCGGTCCCTGAGGTCCCCGTCGTAACTCGAGAACACCTGCCGCAACTCGAGAAAATCCAGGAAGTTCTCCCTTCCAGGCGAGATGAGGCCTATTTCCGATGAGGCGTCTGGAGACTAATGACACCTAACCTCTGGAACTTCGAAAGGGTCTTTCACACCCTTGCTGCAACTCAAGAAGTTCACCACCATACCCGTCTCCACTCGAGAGGAAGCACGATGGTCCCGACCACATCCAAAGGAGCCCCGTTTCCCCCTCGTAGCTCGAGATGAGGGATCCTTTCCCTGCTTTCAATGGGAAAGAATTCCCTGCGTTCCCGTCGCATCTCAAGAGGAGGCACTCTCAACAGGAAAGGCGAGAGGAACTCCATGGTCGTACCACCATTCCAAGAGTCCCCCAGATGTCTCAGTCCATTCCAGAGGAACCTCTTTGCCCTGCACTGGCTCATCTTTCACGCCGAGGATCGACTCACACCACGGTGGCACGTGGGACAGCCCTGTGGGAAAGCCTCGAGGGAAAGCCTCGAGGGAATACCACAGATCCTTTGATGCACGCGACGGGAAGCGTGACATTGCTGCTACAGCCTGGAAGGAAAGCGCACGTGCATGCCCCCACTCGAGACGAGGCCTGACTCCACTGGGGAGACTCCAGAAGTACCCAAAGATCCATGTCAGCCCCTGAGAGGAATCCTCGGTTCCGGCCCTGACTCCACACAAGGTTTTTGGCCCCGGTATCGACGGGAGAGGAATCCCGAGAGGCCCCCTAGCAACTCGCATGGGGACTGGCCTCTCCTGAGGCCACCAGGGCGGGTCCCTGAGGTCCCCGTCGTAACTCGAGAACACCTGCCGCAACTCGAGAAAATCCAGGAAGTTCTCCCTTCCAGGCGAGATGAGGCTTATTTCCGATGAGGCGTCTGGAGACTAATGACACCTAACCTCTGGAACTTCGAAAGGGTCTTTCACACCCTTGCTGCGACTCAAGAAGTTCACCGCCATACCCGTCTCCACTCGAGAGGAAGCACGATGGTCCCGCCCACATCCAGAAGAGCACCGTTTCCCCCTCGTAGCTCGAGATGAGGGATCCTTTCCCTGCTTTCAACGGGAAAGAATTCCCGGCGTTCCCGTCGCATCTCAAGAGGAGGCACTCTCAACAGGAAAGGCGAGAGGAACTCCATGGTCGTACCACCATTCCAAGAGTCCCCCAGATGTCTCAGTCCATTCCAGAGGAACCTCTTTGCCCTGCACTGGCTCATCTTTCACGCCGAGGATCGACTCACACCACGGTGGCACGTGGGACAGCCCTGTTGGAAAGCCTCGAGGGAAAGCCTCGAGGGAAAACCACAGATCCTTTGATCCACGCGACGGGAAGCGTGACATTGCTGCTACAGCCTGGAAGGAAAGCGCACGTGCATGCCCCTACTCGAGACGAGGCCTGACTCCCCTGGGGAGACTCCAGAAGTACCCAAAGATCCATGTCAGCCCCTGAGAGGAATCCTCGGTTCCGGCCCTGACTCCACACAAGGTTTTTGGCCCCGGTATCGACGGGAGAGGAATCCCGAGAGGCCCCCTAGCAACTCGCATGGGGACTGGCCTCTCCTGAGGCCACCAGGGCGGGTCCCTGAGGTCCCCGTCGTAACTCGAGAACACCTGCCGCAACTCGAGAAAATCCAGGAAGTTCTCCCTTCCAGGCGAGATGAGGCCTATTTCCGATGAGACCTCTGGAGACTAATGACACCAAACCTCTGGAACTTCGAAAGGGTCTTTCACACCCTTGCTGCAACTCAAGAAGTTCACCGCCATACCCGTCTCCACTCGAGAGGAAGCACGATGGTCCCGCCCACATCCAGAGGAGCCCCGTTTCCCCCTCGTAGCTCGAGATGAGGGATCCTTTCCCTGTTTTCAACGGGAAAGAATTCCCGGCGTTCCCGTCGCATCTCAAGAGGAGGCACTCTCAACAGGAAAGGCGAGAGGAACTCCATGGTCGTACCACCATTCCAAGAGTCCCCCAGATGTCTCAGTCCATTCCAGAGGAACCTCTTTGCCCTGCACTGGCTCATCTTTCACGCCGAGGATCGACTCACAACACGGTGGCACGTGGGACAGCCCTGTGGGAAAGCCTCGAGGGAAAACCACAGATCCTTTGATCCACGCCACGGGAAGAGTGACATTGCTGCTACAGCCTGGAAGGAAAGCGCACGTGCATGCCCCCACTCGAGACGAGGCCTGACTCCCCTGGGGAGACTCCAGAAGTACCCAAAGATCCATGTCTGCCCCTGAGAAGAATCCTCGGTTCCGGCCCTGACTGCACACAAGGTTTTTGGCCCCGGTATCGACGGGAGAGGAATCCCGAGAGGCCCCTTAGCAACTCGCATGGGGACTGGCCTCTCCTGAGGCCACCAGGGCGGGTCCCTGAGGTCCCCGTCGTAACTCGACAACACCTGCCGCAACTCGAGAAAATCCAGGAAGTTCTCCCTTCCAGGCGAGATGAGGCCTATTTCCGATGAGGCGTCTGGAGACTAATGACACCTAACCTCTGGAACTTCGAAAGGGTCTTTCACACCCTTGCTGCAACTCAAGAAGTTCACCGCCATACCCGTCTCCACTCGAGAGGAAGCACAATGGTCCCGCCCACATCCAGAGGAGCCCCGTTTCCCCCTCGTAGCTCGAGATGAGGGATCCTTTCCCTGCTTTCAACGGGAAAGAATTCCCGGCGTTCCTGTCGCATCTCAAGAGGAGGCACTCTCAACAGGAAAGGCGAGAGGAACTCCATGGTCGTACCACCATTCCAAGAGTCCCCCAGATGTCTCAGTCCATTCCAGAGGAACCTCTTTGCCCTGCACTGGCTCATTTTTCACGCCGAGAATCGACTCACACCACGGTGTCACGTGGGACAGCCCTGTGGGAAAGCCTCGAGGGAAAGCCTCGAGGGAAAACCGCAGATCCTTTGATCCACGCTACGGGAAGCGTGACATTGCTGCTACAGCCTGGAAGGAAAGTGCACGTGCATGCCCCCACACGAGACGAGGCCTGTCTCCCCTGGCGAGACTCCAGAAGTACCCAAAGATCCATATCAGTCCCTGAGAGGAATCCTCGGTTCCGGCCCTGACTCCACACAAGGTTTTTGGCCCCGGTATCGACAGGAGAGGAATCCCGAGGGGCCCCCTAGCAACACGCATAGGGACTGGCCTCTCCTGAGGCCAACAAGGCGGGTCCCTGAGGTCCCCGTCGTAACTCGAGACCACCTGCTGCATCTCGAGAAAATCAAGGAAGTTCTCCCTTCCAGGCGAGATGAGGCCTATTTCCGATGAGGCGTCTGGAGACTAATAACACCTAACCTCTGGAACTTCGAAAGGGTCTTTCACACCCTTGTTGCAACTCAAGAAGTTCACCGCCATACCCGTCTCCACTCGAGAGAAAGCACGATGGTCCCGCCCACATCCAGAGGAGCCCCGTTTCCCCCTCGTAGCTCGAGATGAGGGATCCTTTCCCTGCTTTCAACGGGAAAGAATTCCCGGCGTTCCCGTCGCATCTCAAGAGGAGGCACTCTCAACAGGAAAGGCGAGAGGAACTCCATGGTCGTACCACCATTCCAAGAGTCCCCCAGATGTCTCAGTCCATTCCAGAGGAACCTCTTTGCCCTGCACTGGCTCATCTTTCACGCCGAGGATCGACTCACACCACGGTGGCACGTGGGACAGCCCTGTGGGAAAGCCTCGAGGGAAAACCACAGATCCTTTGATCCACGCCACGGGAAGCGTGACATTGCTGCTACAGCCTGGAAGGAAAGCGCACGTGCATGCCCCCACTCGAGACGAGGCCTGACTCCCCAGGGGAGACTCCAGAAGTACCCAACGATCCATGTCTGCCCCTGAGAGGAATCCTCGGTTCCGGCCCTGACTGCACACAAGGTTTTTGGCCCCGGTATCGACGGGAGAGGAATCCCGAGAGGCCCCTTAGCAACTCGCATGGGGACTGGCCTCTCCTGAGGCCACCAGGGCGGGTCCCTGAGGTCCCCGTCGTAACTCGACAACACCTGCCGCAACTCGAGAAAATCCAGGAAGTTCTCCCTTCCAGGCGAGATGAGGCCTATTTCCGATGAGGTGTCTGGAGACTAATGACACCTAACCTCTGGAACTTCGAAAGGGTCTTTCACACCCTTGCTGCAACTCAAGAAGTTCACCGCCATACCCGTCTCCACTCGAGAGGAAGCACGATGGTCCCGCCCACATCCAGAGGAGCCCCGTTTCCCCCTCGTAGCTCGAGATGAGGGATCCTTTCCCTGCTTTCAACGGGAAAGAATTCCCGGCGTTCCCGTCGCATCTCAAGAGGAGGCACTCTCAACAGGAAAGGCGAGAGGAACTCCATGGTCGTACCACCATTCCAAGAGTCCCCCAGATGTCTCAGTCCATTCCAGAGGAACCTCTTTGCCCTGCACTGGCTCATTTTTCACGCCGAGAATCGACTCACACCACGGTGTCACGTGGGACAGCCCTGTGGGAAAGCCTCGAGGGAAAGCCTCGAGGGAAAACCGCAGATCCTTTGATCCACGCTACGGGAAGCGTGACATTGCTGCTACAGCCTGGAAGGAAAGTGCACGTGCATGCCCCCACACGAGACGAGGCCTGTCTCCCCTGGCGAGACTCCAGAAGTACCCAAAGATCCATATCAGTCCCTGAGAGGAATCCTCGGTTCCGGCCCTGACTCCACACAAGGTTTTTGGCCCCGGTATCGCCGGGAGAGGAATCCCGAGGGGCCCCCTAGCAACACGCATAGGGACTGGCCTCTCCTGAGGCCAACAAGGCGGGTCCCTGAGGTCCCCGTCGTAACTCGAGAACACCTGCTGCAACTCGAGAAAATCAAGGAAGTTCTCCCTTCCAGGCGAGATGAGGCCTATTTCCGATGAGGCGTCTGGAGACTAATGACACCTAACCTCTGGAACTTCGAAAGGGTCTTTCACACCCTTGTTGCAACTCGAGAAGTTCACTGCCATACCCGTCTCCACTCGAGAGAAAGCACGATGGTCCCGCCCACATCCAGAGGAGCCCCGTTTCCCCCTCGTAGCTCGAGATGAGGGATCCTTTCCCTGCTTTCAACGGGAAAAAATTCCCCGCGTTCCCGTCGCATCTCAAGAGGAGGCACTCTCAACAGGAAAGGCGAGAGGAACTCCATGGTCGTACCACCATTCCAAGAGTCCCCCAGATGTCTCAGTCCATTCCAGAGGAACCTCTTTGCCCTGCACTGGCTCATCTTTCACGCCGAGGATCGACTCACACCACGGTGGCACGTGGGACAGCCCTGTGGGAAAGCCTCTAGGGAAAACCACACATCATTTGATCCACGCGACGGGAAGCGTGACATTGCTGCTACAGCCTGGAAGGAAAGTGCACGTGCATGCCCCCACTCGAGACGAGGCCTGACTCCCCTGGGGAGACTCCAGAAGTACCCAAAGATCCATGTCAGCCCCTGAGAGGAATCCTCGGTTCCGGCCCTGACTCCACACAAGGTTTTTGTCCCCGGTATCGACGGGAGAGGAATCCCGAGAGGCCCCCTAGCAACTCGCATAGGGACTGGCCTCTCCTGAGGCCACCAGGGCGGGTCCCTGAGGTCCCCGTCGTAACTCGAGAACACCTGCCGCAACTCGAGAAAATCCAGGAAGTTCTCCCTTCCAGGCGAGATGAGGCCTATTTCCGATGAGGCGTCTGGAGACTAATGACACCTTACCTCTGGAACTTCGAAAGGGTCTTTCACAGCCTTGCTGCAACTCAAGAAGTTCACCACCATACCCGTCTCCACTCGAGAGGAAGCACGATGGTCCCGCCCACATCCAGAGGAGCCCCGTTTCCCCCTCGTAGCTCGAGATGAGGGATCCTTTCCCTGCTTTCAACGGGAAAGAATTCCCGGCGTTCCCGTCGCATCTCAAGAGGAGGCACTCTCAACAGGAAAGGCGAGAGGAACTCCATGGTCGTACCACCATTCCAAGAGTCCCCCAGATGTCTCAGTCCATTCCAGAGGAAACTCTTTGCCCTGCACTGGCTCATCTTTCACGCCGAGGATCGACTCACACCACGGTGGCACGTGGGACAGCCCTGTGGGAAAGCCTCGAGGGAAAGCCTCGAGGGAAAACCACAGATCCTTTGATCCACGCGACGGGAAGCGTGACATTGCTGCTACAGCCTGGAAGGAAAGCGCACGTGCATGCCCCCACTCGAGACGAGGCCTGACTCCCCTGGGGAGACTCCAGAAGTACCCAAAGATCCATGTCAGCCCCTGAGAGGAATCCTCGGTTCCGGCCCTGACTCCACACAAGGTTTTTCGCCACGGTATCAACGGGAGAGGAATCCCGAGAGGCCCCCTAGCAACACGCCTAGGGACTGGCCTCTCCTGAGGCCACCAGGGCGGGTCCCTGAGGTCCCCTTCGTAACTCGAGAACACCTGCCGCAACTCGAGAAAATCCAGGAAGTTCTCCCTTCCAGGCGAGATGAGGCCTATTTCCGATGAGGCGTCTGGAGACTAATGACACCTAACCTCTGGAACTTCGAAATGGTCTTTCACACCCTTGCTGCAACTCAAGAAGTTCACCGCCATACCCGTCTCCACTAGAGAGGAAGCACGATGGTCCCGCCCACATCCAGAGGAGCCCCGTTTCCCCCTCGTAGCTCGAGATGAGGGATCCTTTCCCTGCTTTCAACGGGAAAGAATTCCCGGCGTTCCCGTCGCATCTCAAGAGGAGGCACTCTCAACAGGAAAGGCGAGAGGAACTCCATGGTCGTACCACCATTCCAAGAGTCCCCCAGATGTCTCAGTCCATTCCAGAGGAACCTCTTAGCCCTGCACTGGCTCATCTTTCACGCCGAGGATCGACTCACACCACGGTGGCACGTGGGACAGCCCTGTGGGAAAGCCTCGAGGGAAAGCCTCGAGGGAAAACCACAGATCCTTTGATCCACGCGACGGGAAGCGTGACATTGCTGCTACAGCCTGGAAGGAAAGCGCACGAGCATGCCCCCACTCGAGACGAGGCCTGACTCCCCGGGGAGACTCCAGAAGTACCCAAAGATCCATGTCAGCCCCTGAGAGGAATCCTCGGTTCCGGCCCTGACTCCACACAAGGTTTTTGGCCCCGGTATCGACGGGAGAGGAATCCCGAGAGACCCCCTAGCAACTCGCATGGGGACTGTCCTCTCCTGAGGCCACCAGGGCGGGTCCCTGAGGTCCCCGTCGTAACTCGAGAACACCTGCCGCAACTCGAGAAAATCCAGGAAGTTCTCCCTTCCAGGCGAGATGAGGCCTATTTCCGATGAGGCCTCTGGAGACTAATGACACCAAACCTCTGGAACTTCGAAAGGGTCTTTCACACCCTTGCTGCAACTCAAGAAGTTCACCGCCATACCCGTCTCCACTCGAGAGGAAGCACGATGGTCCCGCCCACATCCAGAGGAGCCCCGTTTCCCCCTCGGAGCTCGAGATGAGGGATCCTTTCCCTGCTTTCAACGGGAAAGAATTCCCGGCGTTCCCGTCGCATCTCAAGAGGAGGCACTCTCAACAGGAAAGGCGAGAGGAACTCCATGGTCGTACCACCATTCCAAGAGTCCCCCAGATGTCTCAGTCCATTCCAGAGGAACCTCTTTGCCCTGCACTGGCTCATCTTTCACGCCGAGGATCGACTCACACCACGGTGCCACGTGGGACAGCCCTGTGGGAAAGCCTCGAAGGAAAGCCTCGAGGGAAAACCACAGATCCTTTGATCCACGCGACGGGAAGCGTGACATTGCTGCTACAGCCTGGAAGGAAAGAGCACGTGCATGCCCCCACTCGAGACGAGGCCTGACTCCCCTGGGGAGACTCCAGAAGTACCCAAAGATCCATGTCAGCCCCTGAGAGGCATCCTCGGTTCCGGCCCTGACTCCACACAAGGTTTTTGGCCCCGGTATCGACGGGAGAGGAATCCCGAGAGGCCCCCTAGCAACTCGCATGGGGACTGGCCTCTCCTGAGGCCACCAGGGCGGGTCCCTGAGGTCCCCGTCGTAACTCGAGAACACCTGCCGCAACTCGAGAAAATCCAGGAAGTTCTCCCTTCCAGGCGAGATGAGGCCTATTTCCGATGAGGCGTCTGGAGACTAATGACACCTAACCTCTGGAACTTCGAAAGGGTCTTTCACACCCTTGCTGCGACTCAAGAAGTTCACCGCCATACCCGTCTCCACTCGAGAGGAAGCACGATGGTCCCGCCCACATCCAGAGGAGCCCCGTTTCCCCCTCGTAGCTCGAGATGAGGGATCCTTTCCCTGCTTTAAACGGGAAAGAATTCCCGGCGTTCCCGTCGCATCTCAAGAGGAGGCAGTCTCAACAGGAAAGGCGAGAGGAACTCCATGGTCGTACCACCATTCCAAGAGTCCCCCAGATGTCTCAGTCCATTCCAGAGGAACCTCTTTGCCCTGCACTGGCTCATCTTTCACGCCGAGGATCGACTCACACCACGGTGGCACGTGGGACAGCCCTGTGGGAAAGCCTCGAGGGAAAGCCTCGAGGGAAAACCACAGATCCTTTGATCCACGCCACGGGAAGCGTGACATTGCTGCTAAAGCCTGGAAGGAAAGTGCACGTGCATGCCCCCTCACGAAACGAGGCCTGTCTCCCCTGGCGAGACTCCAGAAGTATCCAAAGATCCATATCAGCCCCTGAGAGGAATCCTCGGTTCCGGCCCTGACTCCACAGAAGGTTTTTGGACCCGGTATTGATGGGAGAGGAATCCCGAGAGGCCCCCTAGCAACTCGCATGGGGACTGGCCTCTCCTGAGGCCACGAGGGCCGGTCCCTGAGGTCCCCGTCGTAACTCGAGAACACCTGCCGCAACTCGAGAAAATCCAGGAAGTTCTCCCTTCCATGCGAGATGAGGCCTATTTCCGATGAGGCGTCTGGAGACTAATGACACCTAACCTCTGGAATTTCGAAAGGGTCTTTCACACCCTTGCTGCAACTCAAGAAGTTCACCACCATACCCGTCTCCACTCGAGAGGAAGCACGATGGTCCCAACCACATCCAAAGGAGCCCCGTTTCCCCCTCGGAGCTCGAGATGAGGGATCCTTTCCCTGCTTTCAACGGGAAAGAATTCCCGGCGTTCCCGTCGCATCTCAAGAGGAGGCACTCTCAACAGGAAAGGCGAGAGGAACTCCATGGTCGTACCACCATTCCAAGAGTCCCCCAGATGTCTCAGTCCATTCCAGAGGAACCTCTTTGCCCTGCACTGGCTCATCTTTCACGCCGAGGATCGACTCACAACACGGTGGCACGTGGGACAGCCCTGTGGGAAAGCCTCGAGGGAAAGCCTCGAGGGAAAACCACAGATCCTTTGATCCACGCGACGGGAAGCGTGACATTGCTGCTACAGCCTGGAAGGAAAGCGCACGTGCATGCCCCCACTCGAGACGAGGCCTGACTCCCCTGGGGAGACTCCAGAAGTACCCAAAGATCCATGTCAGCCCCTGAGAGGCATCCTCGGTTCCGGCCCTGACTCCACACAAGGTTTTTGGCCCCGGTATCGACGGGAGAGGAATCCCGAGAGGCCCCCTAGCAACTCGCATGGGGACTGGCCTCTCCTGAGGCCACCAGGGCGGGTCCCTGAGGTCCCCGTCGTAACTCGAGAACACCTGCCGCAACTCGAGAAAATCCAGGAAGTTCTCCCTTCCAGGCGAGATGAGGCCTATTTCCGATGAGGCGTCTGGAGACTAATGACACCTAACCTCTGGAACTTCGAAAGGGTCTTTCACACCCTTGCTGCGACTCAAGAAGTTCACCGCCATACCCGTCTCCACTCGAGAGGAAGCACGATGGTCCCGCCCACATCCAGAGGAGCCCCGTTTCCCCCTCGTAGCTCGAGATGAGGGATCCTTTCCCTGCTTTAAACGGGAAAGAATTCCCGGCGTTCCCGTCGCATCTCAAGAGGAGGCAGTCTCAACAGGAAAGGCGAGAGGAACTCCATGGTCGTACCACCATTCCAAGAGTCCCCCAGATGTCTCAGTCCATTCCAGAGGAACCTCTTTGCCCTGCACTGGCTCATCTTTCACGCCGAGGATCGACTCACACCACGGTGGCACGTGGGACAGCCCTGTGGGAAAGCCTCGAGGGAAAGACTCGAGGGAAAACCACAGATCCTTTGATCCACGCCACGGGAAGCGTGACATTGCTGCTAAAGCCTGGAAGGAAAGTGCACGTGCATGCCCCCTCACGAAACGAGGCCTGTCTCCCCTGGCGAGACTCCAGAAGTATCCAAAGATCCATATCAGCCCCTGAGAGGAATCCTCGGTTCCGGCCCTGACTCCACAGAAGGTTTTTGGACCCGGTATTGATGGGAGAGGAATCCCGAGAGGCCCCCTAGCAACTCGCATGGGGACTGGCCTCTCCTGAGGCCACGAGGGCCGGTCCCTGAGGTCCCCGTCGTAACTCGAGAACACCTGCCGCAACTCGAGAAAATCCAGGAAGTTCTCCCTTCCATGCGAGATGAGGCCTATTTCCGATGAGGCGTCTGGAGACTAATGACACCTAACCTCTGGAATTTCGAAAGGGTCTTTCACACCCTTGCTGCAACTCAAGAAGTTCACCACCATACCCGTGTCCACTCGAGAGGAAGCACGATGGTCCCAACCACATCCAAAGGAGCCCCGTTTCCCCCTCGGAGCTCGAGATGAGGGATCCTTTCCCTGCTTTCAACGGGAAAGAATTCCCGGCGTTCCCGTCGCATCTCAAGAGGAGGCACTCTCAACAGGAAAGGCGAGAGGAACTCCATGGTCGTACCACCATTCCAAGAGTCCCCCAGATGTCTCAGTCCATTCCAGAGGAACCTCTTTGCCCTGCACTGGCTCATCTTTCACGCCGAGGATCGACTCACAACACGGTGGCACGTGGGACAGCCCTGTGGGAAAGCCTCGAGGGAAAGCCTCGAGGGAAAACCACAGATCTTTTGATGCACGCGACGGGAAGCGTGACATTGCTGCTACAGCCTGGAAGGAAAGCGCACGTGCATGCCCCCACTCGAGACGAGGCCTGACTCCCCTGGGGAGACTCCAGAAGTACCCAAAGATCCATGTCAGCCCCTGAGAGGAATCCTCGGTTCCGGCCCTGACTCCACAGAAGGTTTCTGGCCCCGGTATCGACGGGAGAGGAATCCCGAGAGGCCCCCTAGCAACTCGCATGGGGACTGGCCTCTCCTGAGGCCACCAGGGCCGGTCCCTGAGGTCCCCGTCGTAACTCGAGAACACCTGCTACAACTCGAGAAAATCCAGGAAGTTCTCCCTTCCAGGCGAGATGAGGCCTATTTCCGATGAGGCGTCTGGAGACTAATGACACCTAACCTCTGGAACTTCGAAAGGGTCTTTCACACCCTTGCTGCAACTCAAGAAGTTCACCACCATACCCGTCTCCACTCGAGAGGAAGCACGATGGTCCCGACCACATCCAAAGGAGCCCCGTTTCCCCCTCGTAGCTCGAGATGAGGGATCCTTTCCATGCTTTCAACGGGAAAGAATTCCCTGCGTTCCCGTCGCATCTCAAGAGGAGGCACTCTCAACAGGAAAGGCGAGAGGAACTCCATGTTCGTACCACCATTCCAAGAGTCCCCCAGATGTCTCAGTCCGTTCCAGAGGAACCTCTTTGCCCTGCACTGGCTCATTTTTCACGCCGAGAATCGACTCACACCACGGTGTCACGTGGGACAGCCCTGTGGGAAAGCCTCGAGGGAAAGCCTCGAGGGAAAACCGCAGATCCTTTGATCCACGCTACGGGAAGCGTGACATTGCTGCTACAGCCTGGAAGGAAAGTGCACGTGCATGCCCCCACACGAGACGAGGCCTGTCTCCCCTGGCGAGACTCCAGAAGTACCCAAAGATCCATATCAGTCCCTGAGAGGAATCCTCGGTTCCGG
Organism: Capricornis sumatraensis; assembly: GCF_032405125.1. NCBI lineage: Eukaryota > Metazoa > Chordata > Mammalia > Artiodactyla > Bovidae > Capricornis > Capricornis sumatraensis. Next base: position 195,035 of record NW_027184615.1, on the reverse strand, counting down.
CCCTGACTCCACACAAGGTTTTTGGCCCCGGTATCGACGGGAGAGGAATCCCGAGGGGCCCCGTAGCAACACGCATAGGGACTGGCCTCTCCTGAGGCCAACAAGGCGGGTCCCTGAGGTCCCCGTCGTAACTCGAGAACACCTGCTGCAACTCGAGAAAATCAAGGAAGTTCTCCCTTCCAGGCGAGATGAGGCCTATTTCCGATGAGGCGTCTGGAGACTAATGACACCTAACCTCTGGAACTTCGAAAGGGTCTTTCACACCCTTGTTGCAACTCAAGAAGTTCACCGCCATACCCGTCTCCACTCGAGAGAAAGCACGATGGTCCCGCCCACATCCAGAGGAGCCCCGTTTCCCCCTCGTAGCTCGAGATGAGGGATCCTTTCCCTGCTTTCAACGGGAAAAAATTCCCGGCGTTCCCGTCGCATCTCAAGAGGAGGCACTCTCAACAGGAAAGGCGAGAGGAACTCCATGGTCGTACCACCATTCCAAGAGTCCCCCAGATGTCTCAGTCCATTCCAGAGGAACCTCTTTGCCCTGCACTGGCTCATCTTTCACGCCGAGGATCGACTCACACCACGGTGGCACGTGGGACAGCCCTGTGGGAAAGCCTCTAGGGAAAACCACACATCATTTGATCCACGCGACGGGAAGCGTGACATTGCTGCTACAGCCTGGAAGGAAAGCGCACGTGCATGCCCCCACTCGAGACGAGGCCTGACTCCCCTGGGGAGACTCCAGAAGTACCCAAAGATCTATGTCAGGCCCTGAGAGGAATCCTCGGTTCCGGCCCTGACTCCACACAAGGTTTTTGGCCCCGGTATCGACGGGAGAGGAATCCCGAGAGGCCCCCTAGCAACTCGCATGGGGACTGGCCTCTCCTGAGGCCACCAGGGCGGGTCCCTGAGGTCCCCGTCGTAACTCAAGAACACCTGCCGCAACTCGAGAAAATCCAGGAAGTTCTCCCTTCCAGGCGAGAAGAGGCCTATTTCCGATGAGGCGTCTGGAGTCTAATGACACCTAACCTCTGGAACTTCGAAAGGGTCTTTCACACCCTTGCTGCAACTCAAGAAGTTCACCGCCATACCCGTCTCCACTCGAGAGGAAGCACGATGGTCCCGCCCACATCCAGAGGAGCCCCGTTTCCCCCTCGTAGCTCGAGATGAGGGATCCTTTCCCTGCTTTCAACGGGAAAGAATTCCCGGTGTTCCCGTCGCATCTCAAGAGGAGGCACTCTCAACAGGAAAGGCGAGAGGAACTCCATGGTCGTACCACCATTCCAAGAGTCCCTCAGATGTCTCAGTCCATTCCAGGGGAACCTCTTTGCCCTGCACTGGCTCATCTTTCACGCCGGGGATCGACTCACACCACGGTGGCACGTGGGACAGCACTGTGGGAAAGCCTCGAGGGAAAGCCTCGAGGGAAAGCCACGAGCGAAAACCACAGATTTTTTGATCCACGCGATGGGAAGCGTGACATTGCTGCTACAGCCTGGAAGGAAAGTGCACGTGCATGCCCCCAATCGAGACGATGCCTGACTCCCCTGGGGAGACTCCAGAAGTACCCAAAGATCCATGTCAGCCCCTGAGAGAAATCCTCTGTTCCGGGCCTGACTCCACACAAGGTTTTTGGCCCCGGTATCGACGGGAGAGGAATCCCGAGAGGCCCCCTAGCAACTCGCATGGGGACTGGCCGTTCCTGAGGCCACCAGGGCGGGTCCCTGAGGTCCCCGTCGTAACTCGAGAACACCTGCCGAAACTCGAGAAAATCCAGGAAGTTCTCCCTTCCAGGCGAGATGAGGCCTATTTCCGATGAGGCGTCTGGAGACTAATGACACCTAACCTCTGGAACTTCGAAAGGGTCTTTCACAACCTTGCTGCAACTCAAGAAGTTCACCGCCGTACCCGTCTCCACTCGAGAGAAAGCACGATGGTCCCGCCCACATCCAGAGGAGCCCCGTTTCCCCATCGTAGCTCGAGATGAGGGATCCTTTCCCTGCTTTCAACGGGAAAGAATTCCCGGCGTTCCCGTCGCATCTCAAGAGGAGGCACTCTCAACAGGAAAGGCGAGAGGAACTCCATGGTCGTACCACCATTCCAAGAGTCCCCCAGATGTCTCAGTCCATCCCAGAGGAACCTCTTTGCCCTGCACTGGCTCATCTTTCACGCCGAGGATCGACTCACACCACAGTGGCACGTGGGACAGCCCTGTGGGAAAGCCTCGAGGGAAAGCCTCGAGGGAAAACCACAGATCCTTTGTTCCACGCGAAGGGAAGAGTGACATTGCTGCTACAGCCTGGAAGGAAAGTGCACGTGCATGCCCCCACTCGAGACGAGGCCTGACTCCCCTGGGGAGACTCCAGAAGTACCCAAAGATCCATGTCAGCCCCTGAGAGGAATCCTCGCTTCCGGCCCTGACTGCACACAAGGTTTTTGGCCCCAGTATCCACGTGAGAGGAATCCCGAGAGGCCCCCTAGCAACTCTCATGGGGACTGGCCTCTCCTGAGGCCACCAGGGCGGATCCCTGAGGTCCCCGTCGTAACTCGAGAACACCTGCCGCAACTCGAGAAAATCCAGGAAGTTCTCCCTTCCAGGCGAGATGAGGCCTATTTCTGATGAGGCGTCTGGAGACTAATGACACCTAACCTCTGGAACTTCGAAAGGGTCTTTCACACCCTTGCTGCAACTCAAGAAGTTCACCGCCATACCCGTCTCCACTCGAGAGGAAGCACGATGGTCCGGCCCACATCCAGAGGAGCCCCGTTTCCCCCTCGTAGCTCGAAATGAGGGATCCTTTCCCTTTTTCAACGGGAAAGAATTCCCGGTGTTCCCGTCGCATCTCAAGAGGAGGCACTCTCAACAGGAAAGGCGAGAGGAACTCCATGGTCGTACCACCATTCCAAGAGTCACCCAGATGTCAAAGTCCATTACAGAGGAACCTCTTTGCCCTGCACTGGCTCATCTTTCACGCCGAGGATCGACTCACACCACGGTGGCACGTGGGACAGCCCTGTGGGAAAGCCTCGAGGGAAAGCCTCGAGGGAAAACCACAGATCCTTTGATCCACGGGACGGGAAGCGTGACATTGCTGCTACAGCCTGGAAGGAAAGTGCACGTGCATGCCCCCACTCGAGACGAGGCCTGACTCCCCTGGGGAGACTCCAGAAGTACCCAAAGATCCATGTCAGCCCCTGAGAGGAATCCTCGGTTCCGGCCCTGACTCCACACAAGGTTTTTGGCCCCGGTATCGACGGGAGAGGAATCTCGAGAGGCCCCCTAGCAACTCGCATGGGGACTGGCCGTTCCTGAGGCCACCAGGGCGGGTCCCTGAGGTCCCCGTCGTAACTCGAGAACACCTGCCGCAACTCGAGAAAATCCAGGAAGTTCTCCCTTCCAGGCGAGATGAGGCCTATTTCCGATGAGGCGTCTGGAGACTAATGACACCTAACCTCTGGAACTTCGAAAGGGTCTTTCACACCCTTGCTGCAACTCAAGAAGTTCACCGCCATACCTGTCTCCACTCGAGAGGAAGCACGATGGTCCGGCCCACATCCAGAGGAGCCCCGTTTCCCCCTCGTAGCTCGAGATGAGGGATCTTTTCCCTGCTTTCAAAGGGAAAGATTTCCCGGCGTTCCCGTCGCATCTCAAGAGGAGGCACTCTCAACAGGAAAGGCGAGAGGAACTCCATGGTCGTACCACCATTCCAAGAGTCCCCCAGATGTCTCAGTCCATTCCAGAGGAATCTCTTTGCCCTGCACTGGCTCATCTTTCACGCCGAGGATCGACTCACACCACGGTGGCACGTGGGACAGCCCTGTGGGAAAGCCTCGAGGGAAAGCCTCGAGGGAAAACCACAGATCCTTTGATCCACGCCACGGGAAGCGTGACATTGCTGCTACAGACTGGAAGGAAAGCGCACGTGCATGCCCCCACTCGAGACGAGGCCTGACTCCCCTGGGGAGACTCCATAAGTACCCAAAGATCCATGTCAGCCCCTGAGAGGAATCCTCGGTTCCGGCCCTGACTCCACACAAGGTTTTTGTCCCCGGTATCGATGGGAGAGGAATCCCGAGAGGCCCCCTAGCAAGTCTCATGGGGACGGGCCACTTCTGAGGCCACCAGGGCGGGTCCCTGAGGTACCCGTCGTAACTCGAGAACACCTGGCGCAACTCGAGAAAATCCAGGAAGTTCTCCCTTCCAGGCGAGATGAGGCCTATTTCCGATGAGGCGTCTGAAGACTAATGACACCTAACCTCTGGAACTTCGAAAGGGTCTTTCACACCCTTGCTGCAACTCAAGAAGTTCACCGCCATACCCGTCTCCACTCGAGAGGAAGCACGATGGTCCCGCCCACATCCAGAGGAGCCCCGTTTCCCCCTCGCAGCTCGAGATGAGGGATCCTTTCCCTGCTTTCAACGGGAAAGAATTCCCGGCGTTCCCGTCGCATCTCAAGAGGAGGCACTCTCAACAGGAAAGGCGAGAGGAACTCCATGGTCGTACCACCATTCCACGAGTCCCCCAGATGTCGCAGTCCATTCCAGAGGAACCTCTTTGCCCTGCACTGGCTCATCTTTCACGCCGAGGATCGACTCACACCACGGTGGCACGTGGGACAGCGCTGTGGGAAAGCCTCGAGGGAAAGCCTAGAGGGAAAACCACAGATCCTTTGATCCACGCCACGGGAAGTGTGACATTGCTACTACAGCCTGGAAGGAAAGCGCACGTGCATGCCCCCACTCGAGACGAGGCCTGACTCCCCTGGGGAGACTCCAGAAGTACCCAAAGATCCATGTCAGCCCCTGAGAGGAATCCTCGGTTCCGGCCCTGACTCCACACAAGGTTTTTGGCTCCGGTATCGACGGGAGAGGAATCCCGAGAGGCCCCCTAGCAACTCTCATGGGGACTGGCCTCTCCTGTGGCCACCAGGGCGGGTCCCTGAGTTCCCCGTCGTAACTCGAGAACACCTGCCGCAACTCGAGAAAATCCAGGAAGTTCTCCCTTCCAGGCGAGATGAGGCCTATTTCCGATGAGGCGTCTGGAGACTAATGACACCTAACCTCTGGAACTTCGAAAGGGTCTTTCACACCCTTTCTGCAACTCAAGAAGTTCACCGCCATACCTGTCTCCACTCGAGAGGAAGCACGATGGTCCGGCCCACATCCAGAGGAGCCCCGTTTCCCCTTCGTAGCTCGAGATGAGGGATCCTTTCCCTGCTTTCAACGGGAAAGAATTCCCGGCGTTCCCATCGCATCTCAAGAGGAGGCACTCTCAACAGGAAAGGCGAGAGGAACTCCATGGTCGTACCACCATTCCACGAGTCCCCCAGATGTCGCAGTCCATTCCAGAGGAACCTCTTTGCCCTGCACTGGCTAATCTTTCACGCCGAGGATCGACTCACACCACGGTGGCACGTGGGACAGCCCTGTGGGAAAGCCTCGAGGGAAAACCACAGATCCTTTGATCCACGGGACGGGAAGCGTGACATTGCTGTTACAGCCTGGAAGGAAAGCGCACGTGCATGCCCCCACACGAGACGAGGCCTGACACCGCTTGGGAGACTCCAGAAGTACCCAAAAATCCATGTCAGCCCCTGAGAGGAATCCTCGGTTCCGGCCGTGACTCCACACAAGGTTTTTGGCCCCGGTATCGACGGGAGAGGAATCCCGAGAGGCCCCCTAGCAAGTCTCATGGGGACTGGCCTCTACTGAGGCCACCAGGGCGGGTCCCTGAGGTCCCCGTCGTAACTCGAGAACACCTGCCGCAACTCGAGAAAATCCAGGAAGTTCTCCCTTCCAGGCGAGATGAGGCCTATTTCCGATGAGGCGTCTGGAGACTAATGACACCTAACCTCTGGAACTTCGAAAGGGTCTTTCACACCCTTGCTGCAACTCAAGAAGTTCACCGCCATACCCGTCTCCACTCGAGAGGAAGCACGATGGTCCCGCCCACATCCAGAGGAGCCCCGTTTCCCCCTCGTAGCTCGAGATGAGGGATCCTTTCCCTGCTTTCAACGGGAAAGAATTCCCGGCGTTCCCGTCGCATCTCAAGAGGAGGCACTCTCAACAGGAAAGGCGAGAGGAACTCTATGGTCGTACCACCATTCCAAGAGTCCCCCAGATGTCTCAGTCCATTCCAGAGGAACCTCTTTGCCCTGCACTGGCTCATCTTTCACGCCGAGGATCGACTCACACCACGATGGCACGCGGGACATCCCTGTGGGAAAGCCTCGAGGGAAAACCACAGATCCTTTGATCCACGCGACGGGAAGCGTGACATTGCTGCTACAGCCTGGAAGGAAAGTGCACGTGCATGCCCCCACTCGAGACGAGGCCTGACTCCCCTGGGGAGACTCCAGAAGTACCCAAAGATCCATGTCAGCCCCTGAGAGGAATCCTGGGTTCCGGCCCTGATTCCACACAAGGTTTTTGGCCCCGGTATCGACGGGAGAGGAATCTCGAGAGGCCCCCTAGCAACTCGCATGGGGACTGGCCGTTCCTGAGGCCACCAGGGCGGGTCCCTGAGGTCCCCGTCGTAACTCGAGAACACCTGCCGCAACTCGAGAAAATCCAGGAAGTTCTCCCTTCCAGGCGATATGTGGCCTATTTCCGATGAGGCGTCTGGAGACTAATGACACCTAACCTCTGGAACTTCGAAAGGGTCTTTCACACCCTTGCTGCAACTCAAGAAGTTCACCGCCATACCCGTCTCCACTCGAGAGGAAGCACGATGGTCCCGCCCACATCCAGAGGAGCCCCGTTTCCCCCTCGTAGCTCGAGATGAGGGATCCTTTCCCTGCTTTCAACGGGAAAGAATTCCCGGCGTTCCCGTCGCATCTCAAGAGGAGGCACTCTCAACAGGAAAGGCGAGAGGAACTCTATGGTCGTACCACCATTCCAAGAGTCCCCCAGATGTCTCAGTCCATTCCAGAGGAACCTCTTTGCCCTGCACTGGCTCATCTTTCACGCCGAGGATCGACTCACACCACGATGGCACGCGGGACAGCCCTGTGGGAAAGCCTCGAGGGAAAACCACAGATCCTTTGATCCACGCGACGGGAAGCGTGACATTGCTGTTACAGCCTGGAAGGAAAGCGCACGTGCATGCCCCCACTCGAGACGAGGCCTGACTCCCCTGGGGAGACTCCAGAAGTACCCAAAGATCCATGTCAGCCCCTGAGAGGAATCCTGGGTTCCGGCCCTGATTCCACACAAGGTTTTTGGCCCCGGTATCGACGGGAGAGGAATCCCGAGAGGCCCCCTAGCAAGTCTCATGGGGACTGGCCTCTCCTGAGGCCACCAGGGCGGGTCCCTGAGGTCCCCGTCGTAACTCGAGAACACCTGCCGCAACTCGAGAAAATCCAGGAAGTTCTCCCTTCCAGGCGAGATGAGGCCTATTTCCGATGAGGCGTCTGGAGACTAATGACACCTAAACTCTGGAACTTCGAAAGGGATTTTCACACCCTTGCTGCAACTCAAGAAGTTCACCGCCATACCCGTCTCCACTCGAGAGGAAGCACGATAGTCCCGCCCACATCCAGAGGAGCCCCGTTTCCCCCTCGCAGCTCGAGATGAGGGATCCTTTCCCTGCTTTCAACGGGAAAGAATTCCCGGCGTTTCCGTCGCATCTCAAGAGGAGGCACTCTCAACAGGAAAGGCGAGAGGAACTCTATGGTCGTACCACCATTCCAAGAGTCCCCCAGATGTCTCAGTCCATTCCAGAGGAACCTCTTTGCCCTGCACTGGCTCATCTTTCACGCCGAGGATCGACTCACACCACGTTGACACGTGGGACAGCCCTGTGGGAAAGCCTCGAGGGAAAACCACAGATCCTTTGATCCACGCGACGGGAAGCGTGACATTGCTGCTACAGCCTGGAAGGAAAGCGCACGTGCATGCCCCCACTCGAGACGAGGCCTGACTCCCCTGGTGACACTCCAGAAGTACCCAAAGATCCATGTCAGCCCCTGAGAGGAATCCTCGGTTCCGGCCCTGACTCCACACAAGGATTTTGGCCCCGGTATCGACGGGAGAGGAATCCCGAGAGGCCCCCTAGCAACTTGCATGGGGACTGGCCGTTCCTGAGGCCACCAGGGCCGGTCCCGGAGGTCCCCGTCCTAACTCGAGAACACATGCCGCAACTCGAGAAAATCCAGGAAATTCTCCCTTCCAGGCGAGATGAGGCCTATTTCCGATGAGGTGTCTGGGGACTAATGACACCTAACCTCTGGAACTTTGAAAGGGTCTTTCACACCCTTGCTGCAACTCAAGAAGTTCACCGCCAAACCCGTCTCCACTCGAGCGGAAGCACGATGGTCCCGCCCACATCCAGAGGAGCCCCATTTCCCCCTCGTAGCTCGATATGAGGGATCCTTTCCCTGCTTTCAACGGTAAAGAATTCCCGGCGTTCCCGTCGCATCTCAAGAGGAGGCACTCTCAACAGGAAAGGCGAGAGGAACTCCATGGTCGTACCACCATTCCAAGAGTCCCCCAGATGTCTCAGTCCATTCCAGAGGAACCTCTTTGCCCTGCACTGGCTCATCTTTCACGCCGAGGATCGACTCACACCACGATGGCACGCGGGACAGCCCTGTGGGAAAGCCTCGAGGGAAAGCCTCGAGGGAAAACCACAGATCCGTTGATCCACGCGACGGGAAGCGTGACATTGCTGTTACAGCCTGGAAGGAAAGCGCACGTGCATGCCCCCACTCGAGACGAGGCCTGACTCCCCTGGGGAGACTCCAGAAGTACCCAAAGATCCATGTCAGCCCCTGAGAGGAATCCTCGGTTCCGGCCCTGACTCCACACAAGGTTTTTGGCCCCGGTATCGACGGGAGAGGAATCCCGAGAGGCCCCCTAGCAACTCGCATGGGGACTGGCCTCTCCTGAGGCCACCAGGGCGGGTCCCTGATGTCACCGCCGTAACTCGAGAACTCCTGCCGCAACTCGAGAAAATCCAGGAATTTCTCTCTTCCAGGCGAGATGAGGCCTATTTCCGATGAGCCGTCTGGAGACTAATGACACCTTACCTCTGGAACTTCGAAAGGGTCTTTCACACCCTTGCTGCAACTCAAGAAGTTCACCGCCATACCCGTTTCCACTCGAGAGGAAGCACGATGGTCCCGCCCACATCAAGAGGAGCCCCGTTTCTCCCTCGTAGCTCGAGATGAGGGATCCTTTCCCTGCTTTCAACGGGAAAGAATTCCCGGCGTTCCCGTCGCATCTCAACAGGAGGCATTCTCAACAGGAAAGGCCAGAGGAACTCCATGGTCGTACCACCATTCCAAGAGTCCCCCAGATGTCTCAGTCCATTCCAGAGGAACCTCTTTGCCCTGCACTGGCTCATCTTTCACGCTGAAGATCGACTCACACCACGGTGGCACGTGGGACAGCCCTGTGGGAAAGCCTCGAGGGAAAGCCTCGAGGGAAAACCACAGATCCTTTGATCCACGCCACGGGAAGCGTGACATTGCTGCTACAGCCTAGAAGGAAAGTGCACGTGCATGCCCCCACTCGAGACGAGGCCTGACTCCCCTGGGGAGACTCCACAAGTACCCAAAGATCCATGTCAGCCCCTGAGAGGAATCCTCGGTTCCGGCCCTGACTCCACACAAGGTTTTTGGCCCCGGTAACGACAGGAGAGGAATCCCGAGAGGCCCCCTAGCAACTCGCATGGGGATTGGCCTCTCCTGAGGCCACCAGGGCGGGTCCCTTTGGTCCCCGTCGTAACTCGAGAACACCTGCCGCAACTCGAGAAAATCCAGGAAGTTCTCCCTTCCAGGCGAGATGAGGCCTATTTCCGATGAGGCGCCTGGAGACTAATGACACCTAACCTCTGGAACTTCGAAAGGGTCTTTCACACCCTTGCTGCAAATCAAGAAGTTCACCGCCATACCCGTCTCCACTCGACAGGAAGCACGATGGTCCCGCCCACATCCAGAGGAGCCCCGTTTCCCGCTCGTAGCTCGAGATGAGGGATCCTTTCCCTGCTTTCAACGGGAAAGAATTCCCGGCGTTCCCGTCGCATCTCAAGAGGAGGCACTCTCAACAGTAAAGGCGAGAGGAACTCTATGGTCGTATCACCATTCCAAGAGTCCCCCAGATGTCTCAGTCCATTCCAGAGGAACCTCTTTGCCCTGCACTGGCTCATCTTTCACGCCGAGGATCGACTCACACCACGATGGCACGCGGGACAGCCCTGTGGGAAAGCCTCGAGGGAAAACCACAGATCCTTTGATCCACGCGACGGGAAGCGTGACATTGCTGTTACAGCCTGGAAGGAAAGCGCACGTGCATGCCCCCACTCGAGACGAGGCCTGACACCGCTTGGGAGACTCCAGAAGTACCCAAAGATCCATGTCAGCCCCTGAGAGGAATCCTCGGTTCCGGCCCTGACTCCACACAAGGTTTTTGGCCCCGGTATCGACGGGAGAGGAATCCCGAGAGGCCCCCTAGCAACTCGCATGGGGACTGGCCTCTCCTGAGGCCACCAGGGCGGGTCCCTGAGGTCCCCGTCGTAACTCGAGAACACCTGCCGCAACTCGAGAAAATCCAGGAAGTTCTCCCTTCCAGGCGAGATGAGGCCTATTTCCGATGAGGCGTCTGGAGACTAATGACACCTAAACTCTGGAACTTCGAAAGGGTCTTTCACACCCTTGCTGCAACTCAAGAAGTTCACCGCCATACCCGTCTCCACTCGAGAGGAAGCACGATGGTCCCGCCCACATCCAGAGGAGCTCCGTTTCCCCCTCGCAGCTCGAGATGAGGGATCCTTTCCCTGCTTTCAACGGGAAAGAATTCCCGGCGTTCCCGTCGCATCTCAAGAGGAGGCACTCTCAACAGGAAAGGCGAGAGGAACTCCATGGTCGTACCACCATTCCAAGAGTCCCCCAGATGTCGCAGTCCATTCCAGAGGAACCTCTTTGCCCTGCACTGGCTCATCTTTCATGCCGAGGATCGACTCACACCACGGTGGCACGTGGGACAGCCCTGTGGGAAAGCCTCGAGGGAAAGCCTCGAGGGAAAACCACAGATCCTTTGATCCACGCGACGGGAAGCGTGACATTGCTGCTACAGCCTGGAAGGAAAGCGCACGTGCATGCCCCCACTCGAAACGAGGCCTGACTCCCCTGGGGAGACTCCACAAGTACCCACAGATCCATGTCAGCCCCTGAGAGTAATCCTCGGAACCGGCCCTGACAGCACACAAGGTTTTTGGCCCCGGTATCGACGGGAGAGGAATCCCGAGAGGCCTCCTAGCAACTCGCATGGGGAGTGGCCTCTCCTGAGGCCACCAGGGCGTGTCCCTGAGGTCCCCGTCGTAACTCGAGAACACCTGCCGCAACTAGAGAAAATCCAGGAAGTTCTCCCTTCCAGGCGAGATGAGGCCTATTTCCGATGAGGTGTCAGGAGACTAATGACACTTAACCTCTGGAACTTCGAAAGGGTCTTTCACACGCTTGCTGCAACTCAAGATGTTCACCACCATACCCGTCTCCACTCGAGAGGAAGCACTATGATCCGGCCCACATCCAGAGGAGCCCCGTTTCCCCCTCGTAGCTCGAGATGAGGGATCCTTTCCCTGCTTTCAACGGGAAAGAATTCCCGGCGTTCCCGACGCATCTCAAGAGGAGGCACTCTCATCAGGAAAGGCAAGAGGAACTCCATGGTCGTACCACCATTCCAAGAGTCCCCCAGATGTCTCAGTCCATTCCAGAGGAAACTCTTTGCCCTGCACTGGCTCATCTTTCACGCCGAGGATCGACTCACACCACGGTGGCACGTGGGACAGCCCTGTGGGAAAGCCTCGAGGGAAAACCACAGATCCTTTGATCCACGCCACGGGAAGCGTGACATTGCTGCTACAGCCTGGAAGGAAAGCGCACGTGCATGCCCCCACTCGAGACGAGGCCTGACTCCCCTGGGGAGACTCCACAAGTACCCAAAGATCCATGTCAGCCCCTGAGAGGAATCCTCGGTTCCGGCCCTGACTGCACACAAGGTTTTTGGCCCCGGTATCGACGGGAGAGGAATCCCGAGAGGCCCCCTAGCAACTCGCATGGGGACTGGCCTCTCCTGAGGCCACCAGGGCGGGTCCCTGAGGTCCCCGTCGTAACTCGAGAACAGCTGCCGCAACTCGAGAAAATCCAGGAAGTTCTCCCTTCCAGGCGAGATGAGGCCTATTTCCGATGAGGCGTCTGGAGACTAATGACACCTAACCTCTGGAACTTCGAAAGGGTTTTTCACACCCTTGCTGCAACTCAAGAAGTTCACCGCCATACCCGTCTCCACTCGAGAGGAAGCACGATGGTCCCGCCCACATCCAGAGGAGCCCCGTTTCCCCCTCGGAGCTCGAGATGAGGGATCCTTTCCCTGCTTTCAACGGGAAAGAATTCCCGGCGTTCCCGTCGCATCTCAAGAGGAGGCACTCTCAACAGGAAAGGCGAGAGGAACTCCATGGTCGTACCACCATTCCAAGAGTCCCCCAGATGTCTCAGTCCATTCCAGAGGAACCTCTTTGCCCTGCACTGGCTCATCTTTCACGCCGAGGATCGACTCACACCACGGTGGCACGTGGGACAGCCCTGTGGGAAAGCCTCGAGGGAAAGCCTCGAGGGAAAACCACAGATCCTTTGATCCACGCGACGGGAAGCGTGACATTGCTGCTACAGCCTGGAAGGAAAGCGCACGTGCATGCCCCCACTCGAGACGAGGCCTGACTCCCCTGGGGAGACTCCAGAAGTACCCAAAGATCCATGTCAGCCCCTGAGAGGAATCCTCGGTTCCGGCCCTGACTCCACACAAGGCTTTGGCCCCGGTATCGACGGGAGAGGAATCCCGAGAGGCCCCCTAGCAACTCGCATGGGGACTGGCCTCTCCTGAGGCCACCAGGGCGGGTCCCTGAGGTCCCCGTCGTAACTCGAGAACACCTGCCGCAACTCGAGAAATCCAGGAAGTTCTCCCTTCCAGGCGAGATGAGGCCAATTTCCGATGAGGCCTCTGGAGACTAATGACACCTAAAATCGGGAACTTCGAAAGGGCCTTTCACACCCTTGCTGCAACTCAAGAAGTTCACCGCCATACCCGTCTACACTCGAAAGGAAGCACGATGGTCCCGCCCACATCCAGAGGAGCCCCGTTTCCCCCTCGTAGCTCGAGATGAGGGATCCTTTCCCTGCTTTTAACGGGAAAGAATTCCAGGCTTTCCCGTCGCATCTCAGGAGGAGGCACTCTCAACAGGAAAGGCGATAGGAACTCCATGGTCGTAGCACCATTCCAGGATTCCCCCAGATGTCTCAGTCCATTAAAGAGGAACCTCTTTGCCCTGCACTGGCTCATCTTTCACGCCGAGGATCGACTCACACCACGGTGGCACAAGGGACAGCCCTGTGGGAAAGCCTCGAGGGAAAGCCTCGAGGGAAAACCACAGATCCATTAATCCACGCGACGGGAAGCGTGACATTGCTGCTACAGCCTGGAAGGAAAGCGCACGTGCATGCCCCCACTCGAGACGAGGCCTGACTCCCCTGGGGAGACTCCAGAAGTACCCAAAGATCCATGTCAGCCCCTGAGAGGAATCCTCGGTTCCGGCCCTGACTCCACACAAGGTTTTTGGCCCCGGTATCGACGGGAGAGGAATCCCGAGAGGCCCCCTAGCAACTCGCATGGAGACTGGCCTTTCCTGAGGCCACCAGGGCGGGTCCCTGAGGTCTCCGTCGTAACTCGAGAACACCTGCCGCAACTCGAGAAAATCCAGGAAGTTCTCCCTTCCAGGCGAGATGAGGCCTATTTCCGATGAGGCGTCTGGAGACTAATGACACCTAACCTCTGGAAGGTCGAAAGGGTCTTTCACACCCTTGCTGCAACTCAAGAAGTTCACCGCCATACCCGTCTCCACTCGAGAGGAAGCACGATGGTCCCGCCCACATCCAGAGGAGCCCCGTTTCCCCCTCGTAGCTCGAGATGAGGGATCCTTTCCCTGCTTTCAACGGGAAAGAATTCCCGGCGTTCCCGTCGCATCTCAAGGGGAGGCACTCTCAACAGGAAAGGCGAGAGGAACTCCATGGTCGTACCACCATTCCAAGAGTCCCCCAGATGTCTCAGTCCATTCCAGAGGAACCTCTTTGCCCTACACTGGCTCATCTTTCACGCCGAGGATCTACTCACACCACGGTGGCACGTGGGACAGCCCTGTGGGAAAGCCTCGAGGGAAAGCTTCGAGGGAAAATATCAGATCCTTTGATCCACGCGACGGGAAGCGTGACATTGCTGCTACAGCCTGGAAGGAATGCGCACGTGCATGCCCCCACTCGAGACGAGGCCTGACTCCCCTGGGGAGACTCCAGAAGTACCCAAAGATCCATGTCAGCCCCTGAGAGTAATCCTCGGTTCCGGCCCTGACTCCACACAAGGTTTTTGGCCCCGGTATCGACGGGAGAGGAATCCCGAGAGGCCCCCTAGCAACTCGCATGGGGACTGGCCTCTCCTGAGGGCACCAGGGCGGGTCCCTGAGGTCCCCGTCGTAACTCGAGAACACCTGCCACAACTCGAGAAAATCCAGGAAGTTCTCCCTTCCAGGCGAGATGAGGCCTATTACCGATGAGGCGTCTGGAGACAAATGACACCTAACCTCTGGAACTTCGAAAGGGTCTTTCACACCCTTGCTGCAACTCAAGAAGTTCACCGCCATACCCGTCTCCACTCGAGAGGAAGCACGATGGTCCCGCCCACATCCAGAGGAGCCCCGTTTCCCCCTCGTAGCTCGAGATGAGAGATCCTTTCCCTGCTTTCAACGGGAATGAATTCCCGGCTTTCCCTTCGCATCTCAAGAGGAGGCACTCTCAACAGGAAAGGCGAGAGGAACTCCATGGTCGTACCACCATTCCAAGAGTCCCCCAGATGTCTCAGTCCATTCCAGAGGAACCTCTTTGCCCTGCACTGGCTCATCTTTCACGCCGAGGATCGACTCACACCACGGTGGCACGTGGGACAGCCCTGTGGGAAAGCCTCGAGGGAAAACCACAGATCCTTTGATCCACGCCACGGGAAGCGTGACATTGCTGCTACAGCCTGGAAGGAAAGCGCACGTGCATGCCCCCACTCGAGACGAGGCCTGACTCCCCTGGGGAGACTCCACAAGTACCCAAAGATCCATGTCAGCCCCTGAGAGGAATCCTCGGTTCCGGCCCTGACTGCACACAAGGTTTTTGGCCCCGGTATCGACGGGAGAGGAATCCCGAGAGGCCCCCTAGCAACTCGCATGGGGACTGGCCTCTCCTGAGGCCACCAGGGCGGGTCCCTGAGGTCCCCGTCGTAACTCGAGAACAGCTGCCGCAACTCGAGAAAATCCAGGAAGTTCTCCCTTCCAGGCGAGATGAGGCCTATTTCCGATGAGGCGTCTGGAGACTAATGACACCTAACCTCTGGAACTTCGAAAGGGTCTTTCACACCCTTGCTGCAACTCAAGAAGTTCACCGCCATACCCGTCTCCACTCGAGAGGAAGCACGATGGTCCCGCCCACATCCAGAGGAGCCCCGTTTCCCCCTCGGAGCTCGAGATGAGGGATCCTTTCCCTGCTTTCAACGGGAAAGAATTCCCGGCGTTCCCGTCGCATCTCAAGAGGAGGCACTCTCAACAGGAAAGGCGAGAGGAACTCCATGGTCGTACCACCATTCCAAGAGTCCCCCAGATGTCTCAGTCCATTCCAGAGGAACCTCTTTGCCCTGCACTGGCTCATCTTTCACGCCGAGGATCGACTCACACCACGGTGGCACGTGGGACAGCCCTGTGGGAAAGCCTCGAGGGAAAGCCTCGAGAGAAAACCACAGATCCTTTGATCCACGCGACGGGAAGCGTGACATTGCTGCTACAGCCTGGAAGGAAAGCGCACGTGCATGCCCCCACTCGAGACGAGGCCTGACTCCCCTGGGGAGACTCCAGAAGTACCCAAAGATCCATGTCAGCCCCTGAGAGGAATCCTCGGTTCCGGCCCTGACTCCACACAAGGCTTTGGCCCCGGTATCGACGGGAGAGGAATCCCGAGAGGCCCCCTAGCCAGTCGCAAGTGGACTGGCCTCTCCTGAGGCCACCAGGGCGGGTCCCTGAGGTCCCCGTCGTAACTCGAGAACACCTGCCGCAACTCGAGAAAATCCAGGAAGTTCTCCCTTCCAGGCGAGATGAGGCCTATTTCCGATGAGGCGTATGGAGACTAATGACACCTAACCTCTGGAACTTCGAAAGGGTCTTTCACACCCTTGCTGCAACTCAAGAAGTTCACCGCCATACCCGTCTCCACTCGAGAGGAAGCACGATAGTCCCGCCCACATCCAGAGGAGCCCCGTTTCCCCCTCGGAGCTCGAGATGAGGGATCCTTTCCCTGCTTTCAACGGGAAAGAATTCCCAGCGTTCCCGTCGCATCTCAAGAGGAGGCACTCTCAACAGGAAAGGCGAGAGGAACTCCATGGCAGTATCACCATTCCAAGAGTCCCCCAGATGTCTCAGTCCATTCCAGAGGAACCTCTTTGCCCTGCACTGGCTCATCTTTCACGCCGAGGATCGACTCATACCACGGTGGCACGTGGGACAGCCCTGTGGGAAAGCTTCGAGGGAAAGCCTCGAGGGAAAACCACAGATCCTTTGATCCACGCGACGGGAAGCGTGACATTGCTGCTACAGCCTGGAAGGAAAGCGCACGTGCATGCCCCCACTCGAGACGAGGCCTGACTCCACTGGGGAGACTCCAGAAGTACCCAAAGATCCATGTCAGCCCCTGAGAGGAATCCTCGGTTCCGGCCCTGACTCCACACAAGGCTTTGGCCCCGGTATCGACGGGAGAGGAATCCCGAGAGGCCCCCTAGCAACTCGCATGGGGACTGGCCTCTCCTGAGGCCACCAGGGCGGGTCCCTGAGGTCCCCGTCGTAACTCGAGAACACCTGCCGCAACTCGAGAAATCCAGGAAGTTCTCCCTTCCAGGCGAGATGAGGCCAATTTCCGATGAGGCCTCTGGAGACTAATGACACCTAAAGTCGGGAACTTCGAAAGGGCCTTTCACACCCTTGCTGCAACTCAAGAAGTTCACCGCCATACCCGTCTACACTCGAAAGGAAGCACGATGGTCCCGCTCACATCCAGAGGAGCCCCGTTTCCCCCTCGTAGCTCGAGATGAGGGATCCTTTCCCTGCTTTTAACGGGAAAGAATTCCAGGCTTTCCCGTCGCATCTCAGGAGGAGGCACTCTCAACAGGAAAGGCGATAGGAACTCCATGGTCGTAGCACCATTCCAGGAGTCCCCCAGATGTCTCAGTCCATTAAAGAGGAACCTCTTTGCCCTGCACTGGCTCATCTTTCACGCCGAGGATCGACTCACACCAC
This sequence comes from Capricornis sumatraensis, assembly GCF_032405125.1. NCBI lineage: Eukaryota > Metazoa > Chordata > Mammalia > Artiodactyla > Bovidae > Capricornis > Capricornis sumatraensis. The sequence goes on along the minus strand of NW_027184615.1, from coordinate 177,667 downwards.
GGTGGCACGAGGGACAGCCCTGTGGGAAAGCCTCGAGGGAAAGCCTCGAGGGAAAACCACAGATCCTTTAATCCACGCGACGGGAAGCGTGACATTGCTGCTACAGCCTGGAAGGAAAGCGCACGTGCATGCCCCCACTCGAGACGAGGCCTGACTCCCCTGGGGAGACTCCAGAAGTACCCAAAGATCCATGTCAGCCCCTGAGAGGAATCCTCGGTTCCGGCCCTGACTCCACACAAGGTTTTTGGCCCCGGTATCGACGGGAGAGGAATCCCGAGAGGCCCCCTAGCAACTCGCATGGAGACTGGCCTTTCCTGAGGCCACCAGGGCGGGTCCCTGAGGTCTCCGTCGTAACTCGAGAACACCTGCCGCAACTCGAGAAAATCCAGGAAGTTCTCCCTTCCAGGCGAGATGAGGCCTATTTCCGATGAGGCGTCTGGAGACTAATGACACCTAACCTCTGGAACTTCGAAAGGGTCTTTCACACCCTTGCTGCAACTCAAGAAGTTCACCGCCATACCCGTCTCCACTCGAGAGGAAGCACGATGGTCCCGCCCACATCCAGAGGAGCCCCGTTTCCCCCTCGTAGCTCGAGATGAGGGATCCTTTCCCTGCTTTCAACGGGAAAGAATTCCCGGCGTTCCCGTCGCATCTCAAGGGGAGGCACTCTCAACAGGAAAGGCGAGAGGAACTCCATGGCAGTATCACCATTCCAAGAGTCCCCCAGATGTCTCAGTCCATTCCAGAGGAACCTCTTTGCCCTGCACTGGCTCATCTTTCACGCCGAGGATCGACTCATACCACGGTGGCACGTGGGACAGCCCTGTGGGAAAGCTTCGAGGGAAAGCCTCGAGGGAAAACCACAGATCCTTTGATCCACGCGACGGGAAGCGTGACATTGCTGCTACAGCCTGGAAGGAAAGCGCACGTGCATGCCCCCACTCGAGACGAGGCCTGACTCCCCTGGGGAGACTCCAGAAGTACCCAAAGATCCATGTCAGCCCCTGAGAGGAATCCTCGGTTCCGGCCCTGACTCCACACAAGGCTTTGGCCCCGGTATCGACGGGAGAGGAATCCCGAGAGGCCCCCTAGCAACTCGCATGGGGACTGGCCTCTCCTGAGGCCACCAGGGCGGGTCCCTGAGGTCCCCGTCGTAACTCGAGAACACCTGCCGCAACTCGAGAAATCCAGGAAGTTCTCCCTTCCAGGCGAGATGAGGCCAATTTCCGATGAGGCCTCTGGAGACTAATGACACCTAAAGTCGGGAACTTCGAAAGGGCCTTTCACACCCTTGCTGCAACTCAAGAAGTTCACCGCCATACCCGTCTACACTCGAAAGGAAGCACGATGGTCCCGCTCACATCCAGAGGAGCCCCGTTTCCCCCTCGTAGCTCGAGATGAGGGATCCTTTCCCTGCTTTTAACGGGAAAGAATTCCAGGCTTTCCCGTCGCATCTCAGGAGGAGGCACTCTCAACAGGAAAGGCGATAGGAACTCCATGGTCGTAGCACCATTCCAGGAGTCCCCCAGTTGTCTCAGTCCATTAAAGAGGAACCTCTTTGCCCTGCACTGGCTCATCTTTCACGCCGAGGATCGACTCACACCACGGTGGCACGAGGGACAGCCCTGTGGGAAAGCCTCGAGGGAAAGCCTCGAGGGAAAACCACAGATCCTTTAATCCACGCGACGGGAAGCGTGACATTGCTGCTACAGCCTGGAAGGAAAGCGCACGTGCATGCCCCCACTCGAGACGAGGCCTGACTCCCCTGGGGAGACTCCAGAAGTACCCAAAGATCCATGTCAGCCCCTGAGAGGAATCCTCGGTTCCGGCCCTGACTCCACACAAGGTTTTTGGCCCCGGTATCGACGGGAGAGGAATCCCGAGAGGCCCCCTAGCAACTCGCATGGAGACTGGCCTTTCCTGAGGCCACCAGGGCGGGTCCCTGAGGTCTCCGTCGTAACTCGAGAACACCTGCCGCAACTCGAGAAAATCCAGGAAGTTCTCCCTTCCAGGCGAGATGAGGCCTATTTCCGATGAGGCGTCTGGAGACTAATGACACCTAACCTCTGGAAGGTCGAAAGGGTCTTTCACACCCTTGCTGCAACTCAAGAAGTTCACCGCCATACCCGTCTCCACTCGAGAGGAAGCACGATGGTCCCGCCCACATCCAGAGGAGCCCCGTTTCCCCCTCGTAGCTCGAGATGAGGGATCCTTTCCCTGCTTTCAACGGGAAAGAATTCCCGGCGTTCCCGTCGCATCTCAAGGGGAGGCACTCTCAACAGGAAAGGCGAGAGGAACTCCATGGTCGTACGACCATTCCAAGAGTCCCCCAGATGTCTCAGTCCATTCCAGAGGAAACTCTTTGCCCTACACTGGCTCATCTTTCACGCCGAGGATCGACTCACACCACGGTGGCACGTGGGACAGCCCTGTGGGAAAGCCTCGAGGGAAAGCTTCGAGGGAAAATATCAGATCCTTTGATCCACGCGACGGGAAGCGTGACATTGCTGCTACAGCCTGGAAGGAATGCGCACGTGCATGCCCCCACTCGAGACGAGGCCTGACTCCCCTGGGGAGACTCCAGAAGTACCCAAAGATCCATGTCACCCCTGAGAGTAATCCTCGGTTCCGGCCCTGACTCCACACAAGGTTTTTGGCCCCGGTATCGACGGGAGAGGAATCCCGAGAGGCCCCCTAGCAACTCGCATGGGGACTGGCCTCTCCTGAGGGCACCAGGGCGGGTCCCTGAGGTCCCCGTCGTAACTCGAGAACACCTGCCACAACTCGAGAAAATCCAGGAAGTTCTCCCTTCCAGGCGAGATGAGGCCTATTACCGATGAGGCGTCTGGAGACAAATGACACCTAACCTCTGGAACTTCGAAAGGGTCTTTCACACCCTTGCTGCAACTCAAGAAGTTCACCGCCATACCCGTCTCCACTCGAGAGGAAGCACGATGGTCCCGCCCACATCCAGAGGAGCCCCGTTTCCCCCTCGTAGCTCGAGATGAGAGATCCTTTCCCTGCTTTCAACGGGAATGAATTCCCGGCTTTCCCTTCGAATCTCAAGAGGAGGCACTCTCAACAGGAAAGGCGAGAGGAACTCCATGGTCGTACCACCATTCCAAGAGTCCCCCAGATGTCTCAGTCCATTCCAGAGGAACCTCTTTGCCCTGCACTGGCTCATCTTTCACGCCGAGGATCGACTCACACCACGGTGGCACGTGGGACAGCCCTGTGGGAAAGCCTCGAGGGAAAACCACAGATCCTTTGATCCACGCGACGGGAAGCGTGACATTGCTGCTACAGCCTGGAAGGAAAGCGCACGTGCATGCCCCCTCTCGAGACGAGGCCTGATTCCCCTGGGGAGACTCCAGAAGTACCCAAAGATCCATGTCAGCCCCTGAGAGGAATCCTCGGTTCCGGCCCTGACTCCACACAAGGTTTTTGGCTCCGGTATCGACGGGAGAGGAATCCCGAGAGGCCCCCTAGCAACTCTCATGGGGACTGGCCTCTCCTGAGGCCACCAGAGAGGGTCCCTGAGGTCCCCGTCGTAACACGAGAACACCTGCCGCAACTCGAGAAAATCCAGGAAGTTCTCCCTTCCAGGCGAGATGAGGCCTATTTCCGATGAGGCGTCTGGAGACTAATGACACCTAACCTCTGGAACTTCGAAAGGGTCTTTCACACCCTTGCTGGAACTCAAGAAGTTCACCGCCATACCCGTCTCCACTCGAGAGGAAGCACGATGGTCCCGCCCACATCCAGAGGAGTCCCGTTCCCCCTCGTAGCTCGAGATGAGGGATCCTTTCCCTGCTTTCAACGGGAAAGAATTCCCGGCGTTCCCGTAGCATCTCAACAGGAGGCATTCTCAACAGGAAAGGCGAGAGGAACTCTATGGTCGTACCACCATTCCAAGAGTCCCCCAGATGTCTCAGTCCATTCCAGAGGAAACTCTTTGCCCTGTACTGGCTCATTTTTCACGCCGAGGATCGACTCACACCACCGTGGCACGTGGGACAGCCCTGTGGAAAAGCCTCGAGGGAAAGCCACGAGCGAAAACCACAGATCCTTTGATCCACGCGACGTGAAGCGTGACATTGCTGCTACAGCATGGAAGGAAAGCGCACGTGCATGCCCCCAATCGAGACGATGCCTGACTCCCCTGGGGAGACTCCAGAAGTACCCAAAGATCCATGTCAGCCCCTGAGAGAAATCCTCTGTTCCGGCCCTGACTCCACACAAGGTTTTTGGCCCCGGTATCGACGGGAGAGGAATCCCGAGAGGCCCCCTAGCAACTCGCATGGGGACTGGCCGTTCCTGAGGCAACCAGGGCGGGTCCCTGAGGTCCCCGTCGTAACTCGAGAACACCTGCCGCAACTCGAGTAAATCCAGGAAGTTCACCCTTCCAGGCGAGATGAGGCCTATTTCCGATGAGGCGTCTGGAGACTAATGACACCTAACCTCTGGAACTTCGAAAGGGTCTTTCACACCCTTGCTGCAACTCAAGAAGTTCGCTGCCATACCCGTCTCCACTCGAGAGGAAGCACGATGGTCCGGCCCACATCCAGAGGAGCCCCGTTTCCCCCTCGTAGCTCGAAATGAGGGATCCTTTCCCTGCTTTCAACGGGAAAGAATTCCCGGTGTTCCCGTCGCATCTCAAGAGGAGGCACTCTCAACAGGAAAGGCGAGAGGAACTCCATGGTCGTACCACCATTCCAAGAGTCCCCCAGATGTCTCAGTCCATTCCAGAGGAAACTCTTTGCCCTGTACTGGCTCATTTTTCACGCCGAGGATCGACTCACACCACGGTGGCACGTGGGACAGCCCTGTGGGAAAGCCTCGAGGGAAAGCCTCGAGGGAAAACCACAGATCCTTTGATCCACGCGACGGGAAGCGTGACATTGCTGCTACAGCCTGGAAGGAAAGTGCACGTGCATGCCCCCACTCGAGACGAGGCCTGACTCCCCTGGGGAGACTCCAGAAGTACCCAAAGATCCATGTCAGCCCCTGAGAGGAATCCTGGGTTCCGGCCCTGACTCCACACAAGGTTTTTGGCCCCGGTATCGACGGGAGAGGAATCTCGAGAGGCCCCCTAGCAACTCGCATGGGGACTGGCCGTTCCTGAGGCCACCAGGGCGGGTCCCTGAGGTCCCCGTCGTAACTCGAGAACACCTGCCGCAACTCGAGAAAATCCAGGAAGTTCTCCCTTCCAGGCGAGATGAGGCCTATTTCCGATGAGGCGCCTGGAGACTAATGACACCTAACCTCTGGAACTTCGAAAGGGTCTTTCACACCATTGCTGCAACTCAAGAAGTTCACCGCCATACCCGTCTCCACTCGAGAGGAAGCACGATGGTCCCGCCCACATCCAGAGGAGCCCCGTTTCCCCCTCGTAGCTCGAGATGAGGGATCCTTTCCCTGCTTTCAACGGGAAAGAATTCCCGGCGTTCCCGTCGCATCTCAAGAGGAGGCACTCTCAACAGGAAAGGCGAGAGGAACTCTATGGTCGTACCACCATTCCAAGAGTCCCCCAGATGTCTCAGTCCATTCCAGAGGAACCTCTTTGCCCTGCACTGGCTCATCTTTCACGCCGAGGATCGACTCACACCACGATGGCACGCGGGACAGCCCTGTGGGAAAGCCTCGAGGGAAAACCACAGATCCTTTGATCCACGCGACGGGAAGCGTGACATTGCTGTTACAGCCTGGAAGGAAAGCGCACGTGCATGCCCCCACACGAGGCGAGACCTGACACCGCTTGGGAGACTCCAGAAGTACCCAAAGATCCATGTCAGCCCCTGAGAGGAATCCTCGGTTCCGGCCCTGACTCCACACAAGGTTTTTGGCCCCGGTATCGACGGGAGAGGAATCCCGAGAGGCCCCCTAGCAAGTCTCATGGGGACTGGCCTCTCCTGAGGCCACCAGGGCGGGTCCCTGAGGTCCCCGTCGTAACTCGAGAACACCTGCCGCAACTCGAGAAAATCCTGGAAGTTCTCCCTTCCAGGCGAGATGAGGCCTATTTCCGATGAGGCGTCTGGAGACTAATGACACCTAAACTCTGGAACTTCGAAAGGGTTTTTCACACCCTTGCTGCAACTCAAGAAGTTCACCGCCTTACCCGTCTCCACTCGAGAGGAAGCACGATAGTCCCGCCCACATCCAGAGGAGCCCCGTTTCCCCCTCGCAGCTCGAGATGAGGGATCCTTTCCCTGCTTTCAACGGGAAAGAATTCCCGGCGTTCCCGTCGCATCTCAAGAGGAGGCACTCTCAACAGGAAAGGCGAGAGGAACTCCATGGTCGTACCACCATTCCAAGAGTCCCCCAGATGTCGCAGTCCATTTCAGAGGAACCTCTTTGCCCTGCACTGGCTCATCTTTCACGCCGAGGATCGACTCACACCACGGTGGCACGTGGGACAGCCCTGTGGGAAAGCCTCGAGGGAAAGCCGCGAGGGAAAACCACAGATCCTTTGATCCACGCGACGGGAAGCGTGACATTGCTGCTACAGCCTGGAAGGAAAGCGCACGTGCATGCCCCCACTCGAAACGAGTCCTGACTCCCCTGGGGAGACTCCACAAGTACCCACAGATCCATGTCAGCCCCTGAGAGGAATGCTCGGTTCCGGCCCTGACTCCACACAAGCTTTTTGGCCCCCGTATCGACGGGAGAGGAATCCCGAGAGGCCCCCTAGCAACTCGCATGGGGACTGGCCTCTCCTGAGGCCACCAGTGCGGGTCCCTGAGGTCCCCGTCGTAACTCGAGAACACCTGCCACAACTCAAGATAATCCAGGAAGTTCTCCCTTCCAGGCGAGATGAGGCCTATTTCCGATGAGGCGTCTGGAGACTAATGACACCTAACCTCTGGAACTTCGAAAGGGTCTTTCACACCCTTGCTGCAACTCAAGAAGTTCACCGCCATACCCGTCTCCACTCGAGAGGAAGCACGATGGTCCCGCCCACATCCAGAGGAGCCCCATTTCCCCCTCGGAGCTCGAGATGAGGGATCCTTTCCCTGCTTTCAACGGGAAAGAATTCCCGGCGTTCCCGTCGCATCTCAAGAGGAGGCACTCTCAACAGGAAAGGCGAGAGGAACTCCATGGTCGTACCACCATTCCAAGAGCCCCCCAGATGTCTCAGTCCATTCCAGAGGAAACTCTTTGCCCTGCACTGGCTCATCTTTAATGCCGAGGATCGACTCACACCACGGTGGCACGTGGGACAGCCCTGTGGGAAAGCCTCGAGGGAAAACCACAGATCCTTTGATCCACGCCACGGGAAGCGTGACATTGCTGCTACAGCCTGGACGGAAAGCGCACGTGGATGCCCCACCTCGAGACGAGGCCTGACTCCCCTGGGGAGACTCCAGAAGTACCCAAAGTTCCATGTCAGCCCCTGAGAGGAATCCTCGGTTCCGGCCCTGACTGCACACAAGGTTTTTGGCCCCAGTATCGACGGGAGAGGAATCCCGAGAGGCCCCCTAGCAACTCGCATGGGGACTGGCCTCTCCTGAGGCCACCAGGGCGGGTCCCTGAGGTCCCCGTCGTAACTCGAGAACACCTGCCGCAACTCGAGAAAATCCAGGAAGTTCTCCCTTCCAGGCGAGATGAGGCCTATTTCCGATGAGGTGTCAGGAGACTAATGACACCTAACCTCTGGAACTTCGAAAGGGTCTTTCACACCCTTGCTGCAACTCAAGATGTTCACCACCATACCTGTCTCCACTCGAGAGGAAGCACTATGGTCCCGCCCACATCCAGAGGAGCCCCGTTTCCCCCTCGTAGCTCGAGATGAGGGATCCTTTCCCTGCTTTCAACGGGAAAGAATTCACGGCGTTCCCGACGCATCTCAAGAGGAGGCACTCTCAGCAGGAAAGGCAAGAGGAACTCCATGGTCGTACCACCATTCCAAGAGTCCCCCAGATGTCTCAGTCCATTCCAGAGGAAACTCTTTGCCCTGCACTGGCTCATCTTTCACGCCGAGGATCGACTCACACCACGGTGGCACGTGGGATAGCCCTGTGGGAAAGCCTCGAGGGAAAACCACAGATCCTTTGATCCACGCCACCCGAAGCGTGACATTGCTGCTACAGCCTGGAAGGAAAGCGCACGTGCATGCCCCCACTCGAGACGAGGCCTGACTCCCCTGGGGAGTTCCACAAGTACCCAAAGATCCATGTCAGCCCCTGAGAGGAATCCTCGGTTCCGGCCCTGACTGCACACAAGGTTTTTGGCCCCGGTATCGACGGGAGAGGAATCCCGAGAGGCCCCCTAGCAACTCGCATGGGGACTGGCCTCTCCTGAGGCCACCAGGGCGGGTCCCTGAGGTCCCCGTCGTCACTCGAGAACAGCTGCCGCAACTCGAGAAAATCCAGGAAGTTCTCCCTTCCAGGCGTGATGAGGCCTATTTCCGATGAGGCGTCTGGAGACCAATGACACCTAACCTCTGGAACTTCGAAAGGGTCTTTCACACCCTTGCTGCAACTCAAGAAGTTCACCGCCATACCCGTCTCCACTCGAGAGGAAGCACGATGGTCCCGCCCACATCCAGAGGATCCCCGTTTCCCCCTCGGAGCTCGAGATGAGGGATCCTTTCCCTGCTTTCAACGGGAAAGAATTCCCGGCGTTTCCTTCGCATCTCAAGAGGAGGCACTCTCAACAGGAAAGGCGAGAGGAACTCCATGGTCGTACCACCATTCCAAGAGTCCCCCAGATGTCTCAGTCCATTCCAGAGGAACCTCTTTGCCCTGCACTGGCTCATCTTTCACGCCGAGGATCGACTCACACCACGGTGGCACGTGGGAAGCCCTGTGGGAAAGCCTCGAGAGAAAGCCTCGAGGGAAAACCACAGATCCTTTGATCCACGCCACGGGAAGCGTGATATTGCTGCTACAGCCTGGACGGAAAGCGCACGTGGATGCCCCAACTCGAGACGAGGCCTGACTCCCCTGGGGAGACTCCAGAAGTACCCAAAGTTCCATGTCAGCCCCTGAGAGGAATCCTCGGTTCCGGCCCTGACTGCACACAAGGTTTTTGCCCCGGTATCGACGGGAGAGGAATCCCGAGAGGCCCTCTAGCAACTCGCATGGGGACTGGCCTCTCCTGAGGCCACCAGGGCGGGTCCCTGAGGTCCCCGTCGTAACTCGAGAACACCTGCCGCAACTCGAGAAATCCAGGAAGTTCTCCCTTCCAGGCGAGATGAGGCCAATTTCCGATGAGGCCTCTGGAGACTAATGACACCTAAAGTCGGGAACTTCGAAAGGGCCTTTCACACCCTTGCTGCAACTCAAGAAGTTCACCGCCATACCCGTCTACACTCGAAAGGAAGCACGATGGTCCCGCTCACATCCAGAGGAGCCCCGTTTCCCCCTCGTAGCTCGAGATGAGGGATCCTTTCCCTGCTTTTAACGGGAAAGAATTCCAGGCTTTCCCGTCGCATCTCAGGAGGAGGCACTCTCAACAGGAAAGGCGATAGGAACTCCATGGTCGTAGCACCATTCCAGGAGTCCCCCAGATGTCTCAGTCCATTAAAGAGGAACCTCTTTGCCCTGCACTGGCTCATCTTTCACGCCGAGGATCGACTCACACCACGGTGGCACGAGGGACAGCCCTGTGGGAAAGCCTCGAGGGAAAGCCTCGAGGGAAAACCACAGATCCTTTAATCCACGCGACGGGAAGCGTGACATTGCTGCTACAGCCTGGAAGGAAAGCGCACGTGCATGCCCCCACTCGAGACGAGGCCTGACTCCCCTGGGGAGACTCCAGAAGTACCCAAAGATCCATGTCAGCCCCTGAGAGGAATCCTCGGTTCCGGCCCTGACTCCACACAAGGTTTTTGGCCCCGGTATCGACGGGAGAGGAATCCCGAGAGGCCCCCTAGCAACTCGCATGGAGACTGGCCTTTCCTGAGGCCACCAGGGCGGGTCCCTGAGGTCTCCGTCGTAACTCGAGAACACCTGCCGCAACTCGAGAAAATCCAGGAAGTTCTCCCTTCCAGGCGAGATGAGGCCTATTTCCGATGAGGCGTCTGGAGACTAATGACACCTAACCTCTGGAACTTCGAAAGGGTCTTTCACACCCTTGCTGCAACTCAAGAAGTTCACCGCCATACCCGTCTCCACTCGAGAGGAAGCACGATGGTCCCGCCCACATCCAGAGGAGCCCCGTTTCCCCCTCGTAGCTCGAGATGAGGGATCCTTTCCCTGCTTTCAACGGGAAAGAATTCCCGGCGTTCCCGTCGCATCTCAAGGGGAGGCACTCTCAACAGGAAAGGCGAGAGGAACTCCATGGCAGTATCACCATTCCAAGAGTCCCCCAGATGTCTCAGTCCATTCCAGAGGAACCTCTTTGCCCTGCACTGGCTCATCTTTCACGCCGAGGATCGACTCATACCACGGTGGCACGTGGGACAGCCCTGTGGGAAAGCTTCGAGGGAAAGCCTCGAGGGAAAACCACAGATCCTTTGATCCACGCGACGGGAAGCGTGACATTGCTGCTACAGCCTGGAAGGAAAGCGCACGTGCATGCCCCCACTCGAGACGAGGCCTGACTCCCCTGGGGAGACTCCAGAAGTACCCAAAGATCCATGTCAGCCCCTGAGAGGAATCCTCGGTTCCGGCCCTGACTCCACACAAGGCTTTGGCCCCGGTATCGACGGGAGAGGAATCCCGAGAGGCCCCCTAGCAACTCGCATGGGGACTGACCTCTCCTGAGGCCACCAGGGCGGGTCCCTGAGGTCCCCGTCGTAACTCGAGAACACCTGCCGCAACTCGAGAAATCCAGGAAGTTCTCCCTTCCAGGCGAGATGAGGCCAATTTCCGATGAGGCCTCTGGAGACTAATGACACCTAAAGTCGGGAACTTCGAAAGGGCCTTTCACACCCTTGCTGCAACTCAAGAAGTTCACCGCCATACCCGTCTACACTCGAAAGGAAGCACGATGGTCCCGCTCACATCCAGAGGAGCCCCGTTTCCCCCTCGTAGCTCGAGATGAGGGATCCTTTCCCTGCTTTTAACGGGAAAGAATTCCAGGCTTTCCCGTCGCATCTCAGGAGGAGGCACTCTCAACAGGAAAGGCGATAGGAACTCCATGGTCGTAGCACCATTCCAGGAGTCCCCCAGTTGTCTCAGTCCATTAAAGAGGAACCTCTTTGCCCTGCACTGGCTCATCTTTCACGCCGAGGATCGACTCACACCACGGTGGCACGAGGGACAGCCCTGTGGGAAAGCCTCGAGGGAAAGCCTCGAGGGAAAACCACAGATCCTTTAATCCACGCGACGGGAAGCGTGACATTGCTGCTACAGCCTGGAAGGAAAGCGCACGTGCATGCCCCCACTCGAGACGAGGCCTGACTCCCCTGGGGAGACTCCAGAAGTACTCAAAGATCCATGTCAGCCCCTGAGAGGAATCCTCGGTTCCGGCCCTGACTCCACACAAGGTTTTTGGCCCCGGTATCGACGGGAGAGGAATCCCGAGAGGCCCCCTAGCAACTCGCATGGAGACTGGCCTTTCCTGAGGCCACCAGGGCGGGTCCCTGAGGTCTCCGTCGTAACTCGAGAACACCTGCCGCAACTCGAGAAAATCCAGGAAGTTCTCCCTTCCAGGCGAGATGAGGCCTATTTCCGATGAGGCGTCTGGAGACTAATGACACCTAACCTCTGGAAGGTCGAAAGGGTCTTTCACACCCTTGCTGCAACTCAAGAAGTTCACCGCCATACCCGTCTCCACTCGAGAGGAAGCACGATGGTCCCGCCCACATCCAGAGGAGCCCCGTTTCCCCCTCGTAGCTCGAGATGAGGGATCCTTTCCCTGCTTTCAACGGGAAAGAATTCCCGGCGTTCCCGTCGCATCTCAAGGGGAGGCACTCTCAACAGGAAAGGCGAGAGGAACTCCATGGTCGTACCACCATTCCAAGAGTCCCCCAGATGTCTCAGTCCATTCCAGAGGAAACTCTTTGCCCTACACTGGCTCATCTTTCACGCCGAGGATCGACTCACACCACGGTGGCACGTGGGACAGCCCTGTGGGAAAGCCTCGAGGGAAAGCTTCGAGGGAAAATATCAGATCCTTTGATCCACGCGACGGGAAGCGTGACATTGCTGCTACAGCCTGGAAGGAATGCGCACGTGCATGCCCCCACTCGAGACGAGGCCTGACTCCCCTGGGGAGACTCCAGAAGTACCCAAAGATCCATGTCAGCCCCTGAGAGTAATCCTCGGTTCCGGCCCTGACTCCACACAAGGTTTTTGGCCCCGGTATCGACGGGAGAGGAATCCCGAGAGGCCCCCTAGCAACTCGCATGGGGACTGGCCTCTCCTGAGGGCACCAGGGCGGGTCCCTGAGGTCCCCGTCGTAACTCGAGAACACCTGCCACAACTCGAGAAAATCCAGGAAGTTCTCCCTTCCAGGCGAGATGAGGCCTATTACCGATGAGGCGTCTGGAGACAAATGACACCTAACCTCTGGAACTTCGAAAGGGTCTTTCACACCCTTGCTGCAACTCAAGAAGTTCACCGCCATACCCGTCTCCACTCGAGAGGAAGCACGATGGTCCCGCCCACATCCAGAGGAGCCCCGTTTCCCCCTCGTAGCTCGAGATGAGAGATCCTTTCCCTGCTTTCAACGGGAATGAATTCCCGGCTTTCCCTTCGAATCTCAAGAGGAGGCACTCTCAACAGGAAAGGCGAGAGGAACTCCATGGTCGTACCACCATTCCAAGAGTCCCCCAGATGTCTCAGTCCATTCCAGAGGAACCTCTTTGCCCTGCACTGGCTCATCTTTCACGCCGAGGATCGACTCACACCACGGTGGCACGTGGGACAGCCCTGTGGGAAAGCCTCGAGGGAAAACCACAGATCCTTTGATCCACGCGACGGGAAGCGTGACATTGCTGCTACAGCCTGGAAGGAAAGCGCACGTGCATGCCCCCTCTCGAGACGAGGCCTGATTCCCCTGGGGAGACTCCAGAAGTACCCAAAGATCCATGTCAGCCCCTGAGAGGAATCCTCGGTTCCGGCCCTGACTCCACACAAGGTTTTTGGCTCCGGTATCGACGGGAGAGGAATCCCGAGAGGCCCCCTAGCAACTCTCATGGGGACTGGCCTCTCCTGAGGCCACCAGAGAGGGTCCCTGAGGTCCCCGTCGTAACACGAGAACACCTGCCGCAACTCGAGAAAATCCAGGAAGTTCTCCCTTCCAGGCGAGATGAGGCCTATTTCCGATGAGGCGTCTGGAGACTAATGACACCTAACCTCTGGAACTTCGAAAGGGTCTTTCACACCCTTGCTGGAACTCAAGAAGTTCACCGCCATACCCGTCTCCACTCGAGAGGAAGCACGATGGTCCCGCCCACATCCAGAGGAGTCCCGTTCCCCCTCGTAGCTCGAGATGAGGGATCCTTTCCCTGCTTTCAACGGGAAAGAATTCCCGGCGTTCCCGTAGCATCTCAACAGGAGGCATTCTCAACAGGAAAGGCGAGAGGAACTCTATGGTCGTACCACCATTCCAAGAGTCCCCCAGATGTCTCAGTCCATTCCAGAGGAAACTCTTTGCCCTGTACTGGCTCATTTTTCACGCCGAGGATCGACTCACACCACCGTGGCACGTGGGACAGCCCTGTGGAAAAGCCTCGAGGGAAAGCCACGAGCGAAAACCACAGATCCTTTGATCCACGCGACGTGAAGCGTGACATTGCTGCTACAGCATGGAAGGAAAGCGCACGTGCATGCCCCCAATCGAGACGATGCCTGACTCCCCTGGGGAGACTCCAGAAGTACCCAAAGATCCATGTCAGCCCCTGAGAGAAATCCTCTGTTCCGGCCCTGACTCCACACAAGGTTTTTGGCCCCGGTATCGACGGGAGAGGAATCCCGAGAGGCCCCCTAGCAACTCGCATGGGGACTGGCCGTTCCTGAGGCAACCAGGGCGGGTCCCTGAAGTCCCCGTCGTAACTCGAGAACACCTGCCGCAACTCGAGTAAATCCAGGAAGTTCACCCTTCCAGGCGAGATGAGGCCTATTTCCGATGAGGCGTCTGGAGACTAATGACACCTAACCTCTGGAACTTCGAAAGGGTCTTTCACACCCTTGCTGCAACTCAAGAAGTTCGCTGCCATACCCGTCTCCACTCGAGAGGAAGCACGATGGTCCGGCCCACATCCAGAGGAGCCCCGTTTCCCCCTCGTAGCTCGAAATGAGGGATCCTTTCCCTGCTTTCAACGGGAAAGAATTCCCGGTGTTCCCGTCGCATCTCAAGAGGAGGCACTCTCAACAGGAAAGGCGAGAGGAACTCCATGGTCGTACCACCATTCCAAGAGTCCCCCAGATGTCTCAGTCCATTCCAGAGGAAACTCTTTGCCCTGTACTGGCTCATTTTTCACGCCGAGGATCGACTCACACCACGGTGGCACGTGGGACAGCCCTGTGGGAAAGCCTCGAGGGAAAGCCTCGAGGGAAAACCACAGATCCTTTGATCCACGCGACGGGAAGCGTGACATTGCTGCTACAGCCTGGAAGGAAAGTGCACGTGCATGCCCCCACTCGAGACGAGGCCTGACTCCCCTGGGGAGACTCCAGAAGTACCCAAAGATCCATGTCAGCCCCTGAGAGGAATCCTGGGTTCCGGCCCTGACTCCACACAAGGTTTTTGGCCCCGGTATCGACGGGAGAGGAATCTCGAGAGGCCCCCTAGCAACTCGCATGGGGACTGGCCGTTCCTGAGGCCACCAGGGCGGGTCCCTGAGGTCCCCGTCGTAACTCGAGAACACCTGCCGCAACTCGAGAAAATCCAGGAAGTTCTCCCTTCCAGGCGAGATGAGGTCTATTTCCGATGAGGCGCCTGGAGACTAATGACACCTAACCTCTGGAACTTCGAAAGGGTCTTTCACACCATTGCTGCAACTCAAGAAGTTCACCGCCATACCCGTCTCCACTCGAGAGGAAGCACGATGGTCCCGCCCACATCCAGAGGAGCCCCGTTTCCCCCTCGTAGCTCGAGATGAGGGATCCTTTCCCTGCTTTCAACGGGAAAGAATTCCCGGCGTTCCCGTCGCATCTCAAGAGGAGGCACTCTCAACAGGAAAGGCGAGAGGAACTCTATGGTCGTACCACCATTCCAAGAGTCCCCCAGATGTCTCAGTCCATTCCAGAGGAACCTCTTTGCCCTGCACTGGCTCATCTTTCACGCCGAGGATCGACTCACACCACGATGGCACGCGGGACAGCCCTGTGGGAAAGCCTCGAGGGAAAACCACAGATCCTTTGATCCACGCGACGGGAAGCGTGACATTGCTGTTACAGCCTGGAAGGAAAGCGCACGTGCATGCCCCCACACGAGGCGAGACCTGACACCGCTTGGGAGACTCCAGAAGTACCCAAAGATCCATGTCAGCCCCTGAGAGGAATCCTCGGTTCCGGCCCTGACTCCACACAAGGTTTTTGGCCCCGGTATCGACGGGAGAGGAATCCCGAGAGGCCCCCTAGCAAGTCTCATGGGGACTGGCCTCTCCTGAGGCCACCAGGGCGGGTCCCTGAGGTCCCCGTCGTAACTCGAGAACACCTGCCGCAACTCGAGAAAATCCTGGAAGTTCTCCCTTCCAGGCGAGATGAGGCCTATTTCCGATGAGGCGTCTGGAGACTAATGACACCTAAACTCTGGAACTTCGAAAGGGTTTTTCACACCCTTGCTGCAACTCAAGAAGTTCACCGCCTTACCCGTCTCCACTCGAGAGGAAGCACGATAGTCCCGCCCACATCCAGAGGAGCCCCGTTTCCCCCTCGCAGCTCGAGATGAGGGATCCTTTCCCTGCTTTCAACGGGAAAGAATTCCCGGCGTTCCCGTCGCATCTCAAGAGGAGGCACTCTCAACAGGAAAGGCGAGAGGAACTCCATGGTCGTACCACCATTCCAAGAGTCCCCCAGATGTCGCAGTCCATTTCAGAGGAACCTCTTTGCCCTGCACTGGCTCATCTTTCACGCCGAGGATCGACTCACACCACGGTGGCACGTGGGACAGCCCTGTGGGAAAGCCTCGAGGGAAAGCCGCGAGGGAAAACCACAGATCCTTTGATCCACGCGACGGGAAGCGTGACATTGCTGCTACAGCCTGGAAGGAAAGCGCACGTGCATGCCCCCACTCGAAACGAGTCCTGACTCCCCTGGGGAGACTCCACAAGTACCCACAGATCCATGTCAGCCCCTGAGAGGAATGCTCGGTTCCGGCCCTGACTCCACACAAGCTTTTTGGCCCCCGTATCGACGGGAGAGGAATCCCGAGAGGCCCCCTAGCAACTCGCATGGGGACTGGCCTCTCCTGAGGCCACCAGGGCGGGTCCCTGAGGTCCCCGTCGTAACTCGAGAACACCTGCCACAACTCAAGATAATCCAGGAAGTTCTCCCTTCCAGGCGAGATGAGGCCTATTTCCGATGAGGCGTCTGGAGACTAATGACACCTAACCTCTGGAACTTCGAAAGGGTCTTTCACACCCTTGCTGCAACTCAAGAAGTTCACCGCCATACCCGTCTCCACTCGAGAGGAAGCACGATGGTCCCGCCCACATCCAGAGGAGCCCCATTTCCCCCTCGGAGCTCGAGATGAGGGATCCTTTCCCTGCTTTCAACGGGAAAGAATTCCCGGCGTTCCCGTCGCATCTCAAGAGGAGGCACTCTCAACAGGAAAGGCGAGAGGAACTCCATGGTCGTACCACCATTCCAAGAGCCCCCCAGATGTCTCAGTCCATTCCAGAGGAAACTCTTTGCCCTGCACTGGCTCATCTTTAATGCCGAGGATCGACTCACACCACGGTGGCACGTGGGACAGCCCTGTGGGAAAGCCTCGAGGGAAAACCACAGATCCTTTGATCCACGCCACGGGAAGCGTGACATTGCTGCTACAGCCTGGACGGAAAGCGCACGTGGATGCCCCACCTCGAGACGAGGCCTGACTCCCCTGGGGAGACTCCAGAAGTACCCAAAGTTCCATGTCAGCCCCTGAGAGGAATCCTCGGTTCCGGCCCTGACTGCACACAAGGTTTTTGGCCCCAGTATCGACGGGAGAGGAATCCCGAGAGGCCCCCTAGCAACTCGCATGGGGACTGGCCTCTCCTGAGGCCACCAGGGCGGGTCCCTGAGGTCCCCGTCGTAACTCGAGAACACCTGCCGCAACTCGAGAAAATCCAGGAAGTTCTCCCTTCCAGGCGAGATGAGGCCTATTTCCGATGAGGTGTCAGGAGACTAATGACACCTAACCTCTGGAACTTCGAAAGGGTCTTTCACACCCTTGCTGCAACTCAAGATGTTCACCACCATACCTGTCTCCACTCGAGAGGAAGCACTATGGTCCCGCCCACATCCAGAGGAGCCCCGTTTCCCCCTCGTAGCTCGAGATGAGGGATCCTTTCCCTGCTTTCAACGGGAAAGAATTCACGGCGTTCCCGACGCATCTCAAGAGGAGGCACTCTCAGCAGGAAAGGCAAGAGGAACTCCATGGTCGTACCACCATTCCAAGAGTCCCCCAGATGTCTCAGTCCATTCCAGAGGAAACTCTTTGCCCTGCACTGGCTCATCTTTCACGCCGAGGATCGACTCACACCACGGTGGCACGTGGGATAGCCCTGTGGGAAAGCCTCGAGGGAAAACCACAGATCCTTTGATCCACGCCACCCGAAGCGTGACATTGCTGCTACAGCCTGGAAGGAAAGCGCACGTGCATGCCCCCACTCGAGACGAGGCCTGACTCCCCTGGGGAGTTCCACAAGTACCCAAAGATCCATGTCAGCCCCTGAGAGGAATCCTCGGTTCCGGCCCTGACTGCACACAAGGTTTTTGGCCCCGGTATCGACGGGAGAGGAATCCCGAGAGGCCCCCTAGCAACTCGCATGGGGACTGGCCTCTCCTGAGGCCACCAGGGCGGGTCCCTGAGGTCCCCGTCGTCACTCGAGAACAGCTGCCGCAACTCGAGAAAATCCAGGAAGTTCTCCCTTCCAGGCGTGATGAGGCCTATTTCCGATGAGGCGTCTGGAGACCAATGACACCTAACCTCTGGAACTTCGAAAGGGTCTTTCACACCCTTGCTGCAACTCAAGAAGTTCACCGCCATACCCGTCTCCACTCGAGAGGAAGCACGATGGTCCCGCCCACATCCAGAGGATCCCCGTTTCCCCCTCGGAGCTCGAGATGAGGGATCCTTTCCCTGCTTTCAACGGGAAAGAATTCCCGGCGTTTCCTTCGCATCTCAAGAGGAGGCACTCTCAACAGGAAAGGCGAGAGGAACTCCATGGTCGTACCACCATTCCAAGAGTCCCCCAGATGTCTCAGTCCATTCCAGAGGAACCTCTTTGCCCTGCACTGGCTCATCTTTCACGCCGAGGATCGACTCACACCACGGTGGCACGTGGGAAGCCCTGTGGGAAAGCCTCGAGAGAAAGCCTCGAGGGAAAACCACAGATCCTTTGATCCACGCCACGGGAAGCGTGATATTGCTGCTACAGCCTGGACGGAAAGCGCACGTGGATGCCCCAACTCGAGACGAGGCCTGACTCCCCTGGGGAGACTCCAGAAGTACCCAAAGTTCCATGTCAGCCCCTGAGAGGAATCCTCGGTTCCGGCCCTGACTGCACACAAGGTTTTTGCCCCGGTATCGACGGGAGAGGAATCCCGAGAGGCCCTCTAGCAACTCGCATGGGGACTGGCCTCTCCTGAGGCCACCAGGGCGGGTCCCTGAGGTCCCCGTCGTAACTCGAGAACACCTGCCGCAACTCGAGAAAATCCAGGAAGTTCTCCCTTCCAGGCGAGATGAGGCCTATTTCCGATGAGGCGTCTGGAGACTAATGACACCTAACCTCTGGAACTTCGAAAGGGTCTTTCACACCCTTGCTGCAACTCAAGAAGTTCACCGCCATACCCGTCTCCATTCGAGAGGAAGCACGATGGTCCCGCCCACATCCAGAGGAGCCCCGTTTCCCCCTCGTGTCTCGAGATGAGGGATCCTTTCCCTGCTTTCAACAGGAAAGAATTCCCGGCGTTCCCGTCGCATCTCAAGAGGAGGCACTCTCAACAGGAAAGGCGAGAGGAACTCCATGGTCGTACCACCATTCCAAGAGTCCCCCAGATGTCTCAGTCCATTCCAGAGGAACCTCTTTGCCCTGCACTGGCTCATCTTTCACGCCGAGGATCGACTCACACCACGGTGGCACGTGGGACAGCCCTGTGGGAAAGCCTCGAGGGAAAGCCTCGAGGGAAAACCACAGATCCTTTGATCCACGCGACGGGAAGCGTGACATTGCTGCTACAGCCTGGAAGGAAAGCGCACGTGCATGCCCCCACTCGAGAGGAGGCCTGACTCCCCTGGGGAGACTCAGGAAGTACCCAAAGATCCATGTCAGCCCCTGAGAGGAAT
This sequence comes from Capricornis sumatraensis, assembly GCF_032405125.1. NCBI lineage: Eukaryota > Metazoa > Chordata > Mammalia > Artiodactyla > Bovidae > Capricornis > Capricornis sumatraensis. The sequence continues at coordinate 158,278 of NW_027184615.1, read as the reverse complement.
CCTCGGTTCCGGCCCTGACTCCACACAATGCTTTGGCCCCGGTATCGACGGGAGAGGAATCCCGAGAGGCCCCCTAGCAACTCGCATGGGGACTGGCCTCTCCTGAGGCCACCAGGGCGGGTCCCTGAGGTCCCCGTCGTAACTCGAGAACATCTGCCGCAACTCGAGAAATCCAGGAAGTTCTCCCTTCCAGGCGAGATGAGGCCAATTTCCGATGAGGCCTCTGGAGACTAATGACACCTAAAGTCGGGAACTTCGAAAGGGCCTTTCACACCCTTGCTGCAACTCAAGAAGTTCACCGCCATACCCGTCTACACTCGAAAGGAAGCACGATGGTCCCGCCCACATCCAGAGGAGCCCCGTTTCCCCCTCGTAGCTCGAGATGAGGGATCCTTTCCCTGCTTTCAACGGGAAAGAATTCCCGAAGTTCCCGTCGCATCTCAAGAGGAGGCACTCTCAACAGGAAAGGCGAGAGGAACTCCATGGTCGTACCACCATTCCAAGAGTCCCCCAGATGTCTCAGTCCATTCCAGAGGAACCTGTTTGCCCTGCACTGGCACATCTTTCACACCGAGGATCGACTCACACCACGGTGGCACGTGGGACAGCCCTGTGGGAAAGCCTCGAGGGAAAGCCTCGAGGGAAAACCACAGATCCTTTGATCCACGCGACGGGAAGCGTGACATTGCTGCTACAGCCTGGAAGGAAAGCGCACGTGCATGCCCCCACTCGAGACGAGGCCTGACTCCCCTGGGGAGACTCCAGAAGTACCCAAAGATCCATGTCAGCCCCTGAGAGGAATCCTTGGTTCCGGCCCTGACTCCACACAAGGTTTTTGGCCCCAGTATCGACGGGAGAGGAATCCCGAGAGGCCCCCTAGCAACTCGCATGGGGACTGGCCTCTCCTGAGGCCACCAGGGCGGGTCCCTGAGGTCCCCGTTGTAACTCGAGAACACCTGCCACAACTCGAGAAAATCCAGGAAGTTCTCCCTTCCAGGCGAGATGAGGCCTATTTCTGATGAGGCGTCTGGAGACTAATGACACCTAACCTCTGGAACTTCGAAAGGGTCTTTCACACCCTTGCTGCAACTCAAGAAGTTCACCGCCATACCCGTCTCCACTCGAGAGGAAGCACGATGGTCCCGCCCACATCCAGAGGAGCCCCGTTTCCGCCTCGTAGCTCGAGATGAGGGATCCTTTGCCTGCTTTCAACGGGAAAGAATTCCCGGCGTTCCGGACGCATCTCAAGAGGAGGCACTCTCAACAGGAAAGGCGAGAGGAACTCCATGGTCGTACCACCATTCCAAGAGTCCCCCAGATGTCTCCGTCCATTCCAGAGGAACCTCTTTGCCCTGCACTGGCACATCTTTCACGCCGAGGATCGACTCACACCACGGTGGCACGTGGGACAGCCCTGTGGGAAAGCCTCGAGGGAAAGCCTCGAGGGAAAACCACAGATCCTTTGATCCACGCGACGGGAAGCGTGACATTGCTGCTACAGCCTGGAAGGAAAGCGCACGTGCATGCCCCCACTCGAGACGAGGCCTGACTCCCCTGGGGAGACTCCAGAAGTACCCAAAGATCCATGTCAGCCCCTGAGAGGAATCCTCGGTTCCGGCCCTGACTCCACACAAGGTTTTTGGCCCCGGTATCGACGGGAGAGGAATCCCGAGTGGCCCCCTAGCAACTCGCATGAGGACCAGCCTCTCCTGAGGCCACCAGGGCGGGTCCCTGATGTCCCTGTCGTAACTTGAGAACACCTGCCGCAACTCGAGAAAATCCAGGAAGTTCTCCCTTCCAGGCGAGATGAGGCCTATATCCGATGAGGCGTCTGGAGACTAATGACACCTAACCTCTGGAACTTCGAAAGGGTCTTTCACACCCTTGCTGCAACTCAAGAAGTTCACCGCCATACCCGTCTCCACTCGAGAGGAAGCACGATGGTCCCGCCCACATCCAGAGGAGCCCCGTTTCCGCCTCGTAGCTCGAGATGAGGGATCCTTTCCCTGCTTTCAACGGGAAAGAATTCCCGGCGTTCCCGTCGCATCTCAAGAGGAGGCACTCTCAACAGGAAAGGCGAGAGGAACTCCATGCTCATACCACCATTTCAAAGGTCCCCCAGATATATCAGTCCATTCCAGAGGAACCTCTTTGCCTTCACTGGCTCATCTTTCACGCCGAGGATCGACTCACACCACGGTGGCACGTGGGACAGCCCCGTGGGAAAGCCTCGAGGGAAAGCCTCGAGGGAAAACCACAGATCCTTTGATCCACGCGACGGGAAGCGTGACATTGCTGCTACAGCCTGGAAGGAAAGCGCACGTGCATGCCCCCACTCGAGACGAGGCCTGACTCCCCTGGGGAGACTCCAGAAGTACCCAAAGATCCATGTCAGCCCCTGAGAGGAATCCTCGGTTCCGGCCCTGACTCCACACAAGGCTTTGGCCCCGGTATCGACGGGAGAGGAATCCCGAGAGGCCCCCTAGCAACTCGCATGGGGACTGGCCTCTCCTGAGGCCACCAGGGCGGGTCCCTGAGGTCCCCGTCGTAACTCGAGAACACCTGCCGCAACTCGAGAAATCCAGGAAGTTCTCCCTTCCAGGCGAGATGAGGCCAATTTCCGATGAGGCCTCTGGAGACTAATGACACCTAAAGTCGGGAACTTCGAAAGGGCCTTTCACACCCTTGCTGCAACTCAAGAAGTTCACCGCCATACCCGTCTACACTCGAAAGGAAGCACGATGGTCCCGCTCACATCCAGAGGAGCCCCGTTTCCCCCTCGTAGCTCGAGATGAGGGATCCTTTCCCTGCTTTTAACGGGAAAGAATTCCAGGCTTTCCCGTCGCATCTCAGGAGGAGGCACTCTCAACAGGAAAGGCGATAGGAACTCCATGGTCGTAGCACCATTCCAGGAGTCCCCCAGATGTCTCAGTCCATTAAAGAGGAACCTCTTTGCCCTGCACTGGCTCATCATTCACGCCGAGGATCGACTCACACCACGGTGGCACGAGGGACAGCCCTGTGGGAAAGCCTCGAGGGAAAGCCTCGAGGGAAAACCACAGATCCTTTAATCCACGCGACGGGAAGCGTGACATTGCTGCTACAGCCTGGAAGGAAAGCGCACGTGCATGCCCCCACTCGAGACGAGGCCTGACTCCCCTGGGGAGACTCCAGAAGTACCCAAAGATCCATGTCAGCCCCTGAGAGGAATCCTCGGTTCCGGCCCTGACTCCACACAAGGTTTTTGGCCCCGGTATCGACGGGAGAGGAATCCCGAGAGGCCCCCTAGCAACTCGCATGGAGACTGGCCTTTCCTGAGGCCACCAGGGCGGGTCCCTGAGGTCTCCGTCGTAACTCGAGAACACCTGCCGCAACTCGAGAAAATCCAGGAAGTTCTCCCTTCCAGGCGAGATGAGGCCTATTTCCGATGAGGCGTCTGGAGACTAATGACACCTAACCTCTGGAACTTCGAAAGGGTCTTTCACACCCTTGCTGCAACTCAAGAAGTTCACCGCCATACCCGTCTCCACTCGAGAGGAAGCACGATGGTCCCGCCCACATCCAGAGGAGCCCCGTTTCCCCCTCGTAGCTCGAGATGAGGGATCCTTTCCCTGCTTTCAACGGGAAAGAATTCCCGGCGTTCCCGTCGCATCTCAAGGGGAGGCACTCTCAACAGGAAAGGCGAGAGGAACTCCATGGCAGTATCACCATTCCAAGAGTCCCCCAGATGTCTCAGTCCATTCCAGAGGAACCTCTTTGCCCTGCACTGGCTCATCTTTCACGCCGAGGATCGACTCATACCACGGTGGCACGTGGGACAGCCCTGTGGGAAAGCTTCGAGGGAAAGCCTCGAGGGAAAACCACAGATCCTTTGATCCACGCGACGGGAAGCGTGACATTGCTGCTACAGCCTGGAAGGAAAGCGCACGTGCATGCCCCCACTCGAGACGAGGCCTGACTCCCCTGGGGAGACTCCAGAAGTACCCAAAGATCCATGTCAGCCCCTGAGAGGAATCCTCGGTTCCGGCCCTGACTCCACACAAGGCTTTGGCCCCGGTATCGACGGGAGAGGAATCCCGAGAGGCCCCCTAGCAACTCGCATGGGGACTGGCCTCTCCTGAGGCCACCAGGGCGGGTCCCTGAGGTCCCCGTCGTAACTCGAGAACACCTGCCGCAACTCGAGAAATCCAGGAAGTTCTCCCTTCCAGGCGAGATGAGGCCAATTTCCGATGAGGCCTCTGGAGACTAATGACACCTAAAGTCGGGAACTTCGAAAGGGCCTTTCACACCCTTGCTGCAACTCAAGAAGTTCACCGCCATACCCGTCTACACTCGAAAGGAAGCACGATGGTCCCGCTCACATCCAGAGGAGCCCCGTTTCCCCCTCGTAGCTCGAGATGAGGGATCCTTTCCCTGCTTTTAACGGGAAAGAATTCCAGGCTTTCCCGTCGCATCTCAGGAGGAGGCACTCTCAACAGGAAAGGCGATAGGAACTCCATGGTCGTAGCACCATTCCAGGAGTCCCCCAGATGTCTCAGTCCATTAAAGAGGAACCTCTTTGCCCTGCACTGGCTCATCTTTCACGCCGAGGATCGACTCACACCACGGTGGCACGAGGGACAGCCCTGTGGGAAAGCCTCGAGGGAAAGCCTCGAGGGAAAACCACAGATCCTTTAATCCACGCGACGGGAAGCGTGACATTGCTGCTACAGCCTGGAAGGAAAGCGCACGTGCATGCCCCCACTCGAGACGAGGCCTGACTCCCCTGGGGAGACTCCAGAAGTACCCAAAGATCCATGTCAGCCCCTGAGAGGAATCCTCGGTTCCGGCCCTGACTCCACACAAGGTTTTTGGCCCCGGTATCGACGGGAGAGGAATCCCGAGAGGCCCCCTAGCAACTCGCATGGAGACTGGCCTTTCCTGAGGCCACCAGGGCGGGTCCCTGAGGTCTCCGTCGTAACTCGAGAACACCTGCCGCAACTCGAGAAAATCCAGGAAGTTCTCCCTTCCAGGCGAGATGAGGCCTATTTCCGATGAGGCGTCTGGAGACTAATGACACCTAACCTCTGGAAGGTCGAAAGGGTCTTTCACACCCTTGCTGCAACTCAAGAAGTTCACCGCCATACCCGTCTCCACTCGAGAGGAAGCACGATGGTCCCGCCCACATCCAGAGGAGCCCCGTTTCCCCCTCGTAGCTCGAGATGAGGGATCCTTTCCCTGCTTTCAACGGGAAAGAATTCCCGGCGTTCCCGTCGCATCTCAAGGGGAGGCACTCTCAACAGGAAGGGCGAGAGGAACTCCATGGTCGTACCACCATTCCAAGAGTCCCCCAGATGTCTCAGTCCATTCCAGAGGAACCTCTTTGCCCTACACTGGCTCATCTTTCACGCCGAGGATCGACTCACACCACGGTGGCACGTGGGACAGCCCTGTGGGAAAGCCTCGAGGGAAAGCTTCGAGGGAAAATATCAGATCCTTTGATCCACGCGACGGGAAGCGTGACATTGCTGCTACAGCCTGGAAGGAATGCGCACGTGCATGCCCCCACTCGAGACGAGGCCTGACTCCCCTGGGGAGACTCCAGAAGTACCCAAAGATCCATGTCAGCCCCTGAGAGTAATCCTCGGTTCCGGCCCTGACTCCACACAAGGTTTTTGGCCCCGGTATCGACGGGAGAGGAATCCCGAGAGGCCCCCTAGCAACTCGCATGGGGACTGGCCTCTCCTGAGGGCACCAGGGCGGGTCCCTGAGGTCCCCGTCGTAACTCGAGAACACCTGCCACAACTCGAGAAAATCCAGGAAGTTCTCCCTTCCAGGCGAGATGAGGCCTATTACCGATGAGGCGTCTGGAGACAAATGACACCTAACCTCTGGAACTTCGAAAGGGTCTTTCACACCCTTGCTGCAACTCAAGAAGTTCACCGCCATACCCGTCTCCACTCGAGAGGAAGCACGATGGTCCCGCCCACATCCAGAGGAGCCCCGTTTCCCCCTCGTAGCTCGAGATGAGAGATCCTTTCCCTGCTTTCAACGGGAATGAATTCCCGGCTTTCCCTTCGCATCTCAAGAGGAGGCACTCTCAACAGGAAAGGCGAGAGGAACTCCATGGTCGTACCACCATTCCAAGAGTCCCCCAGATGTCTCAGTCCATTCCAGAGGAACCTCTTTGCCCTGCACTGGCTCATCTTTCACGCCGAGGATCGACTCACACCACGGTGGCACGTGGGACAGCCCTGTGGGAAAGCCTCGAGGGAAAACCACAGATCCTTTGATCCACGCGACGGGAAGCGTGACATTGCTGCTACAGCCTGGAAGGAAAGCGCACGTGCATGCCCCCTCTCGAGACGAGGCCTGATTCCCCTGGGGAGACTCCAGAAGTACCCAAAGATCCATGTCAGCCCCTGAGAGGAATCCTCGGTTCCGGCCCTGACTCCACACAAGGTTTTTGGCTCCGGTATCGACGGGAGAGGAATCCCGAGAGGCCCCCTAGCAACTCGCATGGGGACTGGCCTCTCCTGAGGCCACCAGGGCGGGTCCCTGAGGTCCCCGTTGTAACTCGAGAACACCTGCCACAACTCGAGAAAATCCAGGAAGTTCTCCCTTCCAGGCGAGATGAGGCCTATTTCTGATGAGGCGTCTGGAGACTAATGACACCTAACCTCTGGAACTTCGAAAGGGTCTTTCACACCCTTGCTGCAACTCAAGAAGTTCACCGCCATACCCGTCTCCACTCGAGAGGAAGCACGATGGTCCCGCCCACATCCAGAGGAGCCCCGTTTCCGCCTCGTAGCTCGAGATGAGGGATCCTTTGCCTGCTTTCAACGGGAAAGAATTCCCGGCGTTCCGGACGCATCTCAACAGGAGGCACTCTCAACAGGAAAGGCGAGAGGAACTCCATGGTCGTACCACCATTCCAAGAGTCCCCCAGATGTCTCCGTCCATTCCAGAGGAACCTCTTTGCCCTGCACTGGCTCATCTTTCACGCTGAGGATCGACTCACACCACGGTGGCACGTGGGACAGCCCTGTGGGAAAGCCTCGAGGGAAAGCCTCGAGGGAAAACCACAGATCCTTTGATCCACGCGACGGGAAGCGTGACATTGCTGCTACAGCCTGGAAGGAAAGCGCACGTGCATGCCCCCACTCGAGACGAGGCCTGACTCCCCTAGGGAGACTCCAGAAGTACCCAAAGATCCATGTCAGCCCCTGAGAGGAATCCTCGGTTCCGGCCCTGACTCCACACAAGGTTTTTGGCCCCGGTATCGACGGGAGAGGAATCCCGAGAGGCCCCCTAGCAACTCGCATGAGGACTGGCCTCTCCTGAGGCCACCAGAGCGGGTCCCTGAGGTCCCCGTCGTAACTCGAGAACACCTGCCGCAACTCGAGAAAATCCAGGAAGTTCTCCCTTCCAGGCGAGATGAGGCCTATTTCCGATGAGGCGTCTGGAGACTAATGACACCTAACCTCTGGAACTTCGAAAGGGTCTTTCACACCCTTGCTGCAATTCAAGAAGTTCACCGCCATACCCGTCTCCACTCGAGAGGAAGCACGATGGTCCCGCCCACATCCAGAGGAGCCCCGTTTCCCCCTCGGAGCTCGAGATGAGGGATCCTTTCCCTGCTTTCAACGGGAAAGAATTCCCGAAGTTCCCGTCGCATCTCAAGAGGAGGCACTCTCAACAGGAAAGGCGAGAGGAACTCCATGGTCGTACCACCATTCCAAGAGTCCCCCAGATGTCTCAGTCCATTCCAGAGGAACCTCTTTGCCCTGCACTGGCACATCTTTCACGCCGAGGATCGACTCACACCACGGTGGCACGTGGGACAGCCCTGTGGGAAAGCCTCGAGGGAAAGCCTCGAGGGAAAACCACAGATCCTTTGATCCACGCGACGGGAAGCGTGACATTGCTGCTACAGCCTGGAAGGAAAGCGCACGTGCATGCCCCCACTCGAGACGAGGCCTGACTCCCCTGGGGAGACTCCAGAAGTACCCAAAGATCCATGTCAGCCCCTGAGAGGAATCCTCGGTTCCGGCCCTGACTCCACACAAGGTTTTTGGCCCCGGTATCGACGGGAGAGGAATCCCGAGTGGCCCCCTAGCAACTCGCATGAGGACCAGCCTCTCCTGAGGCCACCAGGGCGGGTCCCTGATGTCCCTGTCGTAACTTGAGAACACCTGCCGCAACTCGAGAAAATCCAGGAAGTTCTCCCTTCCAGGCGAGATGAGGCCTATATCCGATGAGGCGTCTGGAGACTAATGACACCTAACCTCTGGAACTTCGAAAGGGTCTTTCACACCCTTGCTGCAACTCAAGAAGTTCACCGCCATACCCGTCTCCACTCGAGAGGAAGCACGATGGTCCCGCCCACATCCAGAGGAGCCCCGTTTCCGCCTCGTAGCTCGAGATGAGGGATCCTTTCCCTGCTTTCAACGGGAAAGAATTCCCGGCGTTCCCGTCGCATCTCAAGAGGAGGCACTCTCAACAGGAAAGGCGAGAGGAACTCCATGCTCATACCACCATTTCAAAGGTCCCCCAGATATATCAGTCCATTCCAGAGGAACCTCTTTGCCTTCACTGGCTCATCTTTCACGCCGAGGATCGACTCACACCACGGTGGCACGTGGGAGAGCCCTGTGGGAAAGCCTCGAGGGAAAGCCTCGAGGGAAAACCACAGATCCTTGATCCACGCGATGGGAAGCGTGACATTGCTGCTACAGCCTGGAAGGAAAGCGCACGTGCATGCCCCCTCTCGAGCCGAGGCCTGACTCCCCTGTGGAGACTCCAGAAGTACCCAAAGATCCATGTCAGCCCCTGAGAGGAATCCTCGGTTCCGGCCCTGACTCCACACAAGGTTTTTGGCTCCGGTATCGACGGGAGAGGAATCCCGAGAGGCCCCCTAGCAACTCTCATGGGGACTGGCCTCTCCTGAGGCCACCAGGGCGGATCCCTGAGTTCCCCGTCGTAACTCGAGAACACCTGCCGCAACTCGAGAAAATCCAGGAAGTTCTCCCTTCCAGGCGAGATGAGGCCTATTTCTGATGAGGCGTCTGGAGACTAATGACACCTAACCTCTGGAACTTCGAAAGGGTCTTTCACACCCTTGCTGCAACTCAAGAAGTTCACCGCCATACCCGTCTCCACTCGAGAGGAAGCACGATGGTCCGGCCCACATCCAGAGGAGCCCCGTTTCCCCCTCGTAGCTCGAGATGAGGGATCCTTTCCCTGCTTTCAACGGGAAAGATTTCCCGGCGTTCCCGTCGCATCTCAAGAGGAGGCACTCTCAACAGGAAAGGCGAGAGGAACTCCATGGTCGTACCACCATTCCAAGAGTCCCCCAGATGTCTCAGTCCATTCCAGAGGAACCTCTTTGCCCTGCACTGGCACATCTTTCACGCCGAGGATCGACTCACACCACGGTGGCACGTGGGACAGCCCTGTGGGAAAGCCTCGAGGGAAAGCCTCGCGGGAAAACCACAGATCCTTTCATCCACGCCACGGGAAGCGTGACATTGCTGCTACAGCCTGGAAGGAAAGCGCACGTGCATGCCCCCACTCGAGACGAGGCCTGACTCCCCTGGGGAGACTCCATAAGTACCCAAAGATCCATGTCAGCCCCTGAGAGGAATCCTCGGTTCCGGCCCTGACTCCACACAAGGTTTTTGGCCCCGGTATCGACGGGAGAGGAATCCCGAGAGGCCCCCTAGCAAGTCTCATGGGGACTGGCCTCTCCTGAGGCCACCAGGGCGGGTCCCTGAGGTCCCCGTCGTAACTCGAGAACACCTGCCGCAACTCGAGAAAATCCAGGAAGTTCTCCCTTCCAGGCGAGATGAGGCCTATTTCCGATGAGGCGTCTGGAGACTAATGACACCTAAACTCTGGAACTTCGAAAGGGTTTTTCACACCCTTGCTGCAACTCAAGAAGTTCACCGCCATACCCGTCTCCACTCGAGAGGAAGCATGATAGTCCCGCCCACATCCAGAGGAGCCCCGTTTCCCCCTCGCAGCTCGAGATGAGGGATCCTTTCCCTGCTTTCAACGGGAAAGAATTCCCGGCGTTCCCGACGCATCTCAAGAGGAGGCACTCTCAGCAGGAAAGGCAAGAGGAACTCCATGGTCGTACCACCATTCCAAGAGTCCCCCAGATGTCTCAGTCCATTCCAGAGGAACCTCTTTGCCCTGCACTGGCTCATCTTTCACGCCGAGGATCGACTCACACCACGGTGGCACGTGGGACAGCCCTGTGGGAAAGCCTCGAGGGAAAGCCTCGAGGGAAAACCACAGATCCTTTGATCCACGCCACGGGAAGCGTGACATTGCTGCTACAGCCTGGAAGGAAAGCGCACGTGCATGCCCCCACTCGAGACGAGGCCTGACTCCCCTGGGGAGACTCCAGAAGTACCCAAAGATCCATGTCAGCCCCTGAGAGGAATCCTCGGTTCCGGCCCTGACTCCACACAAGGCTTTGGCCCCGGTATCGACGGGAGAGGAATCCCGAGAGGCCCCCTAGCCAGTCGCAAGGGGACTGGCCTCTCCTGAGGCCACCAGGGCGGGTCCCTGAGGTCCCCGTCGTAACTCGAGAACACCTGCCGCAACTCGAGAAAATCCAGGAAGTTCTCCCTTCCAGGCGAGATGAGGCCTATTTCCGATGAGGCGTATGGAGACTAATGACACCTAACCTCTGGAACTTCGAAAGGGTCTTTCACACCCTTGCTGCAACTCAAGAAGTTCACCGCCATACCCGTCTCCACTCGAGAGGAAGCACGATAGTCCCTCCCACATCCAGAGGAGCCCCGTTTCCCCCTCGGAGCTCGAGATGAGGGATCCTTTCCCTGCTTTCAACGGGAAAGAATTCCCAGCGTTCCCGTCGCATCTCAAGAGGAGGCACTCTCAACAGGAAAGGCGAGAGGAACTCCATGGTCGTATCACCATTCCAAGAGTCCCCCAGATGTCTCAGTCCATTCCAGAGGAACCTCTTTGCCCTGCACTGGCTCATCTTTCACGCCGAGGATCGACTCATACCACGGTGGCACGTGGGACAGCCCTGTGGGAAAGCCTCGAGGGAAAGCCTCGAGGGAAAACCACAGATCCTTTGATCCACGCGACGGGAAGCGTGACATTGCTGCTACAGCCTGGAAGGAAAGCGCACGTGCATGCCCCCACTCGAGACGAGGCCTGACTCCCCTGGGGAGACTCCAGAAGTACCCAAAGATCCATGTCAGCCCCTGAGAGGAATCCTCGGTTCCGGCCCTGACTCCACACAAGGCTTTGGCCCCGGTATCGACGGGAGAGGAATCCCGAGAGGCCCCCTAGCAACTCGCATGGGGACTGGCCTCTCCTGAGGCCACCAGGGCGGGTCCCTGAGGTCCCCGTCGTAACTCGAGAACACCTGCCGCAACTCGAGAAATCCAGGAAGTTCTCCCTTCCAGGCGAGATGAGGCCAATTTCCGATGAGGCCTCTGGAGACTAATGACACCTAATGTCGGGAACTTCGAAAGGGCCTTTCACACCCTTGCTGCAACTCAAGAAGTTCACCGCCATACCCGTCTACACTCGAAAGGGAGCACGATGGTCCCACCCACATCCAGAGGAGCCCCGTTTCCCCCTCGTAGCTCGAGATAAGGGATCCTTTGCCTGCTTTCAACGGGAAAGAATTCCCGGCGTTCCCGTCGCATCTCAAAAGGAGGCACTCTCAACAGGAAAGGCGAGAGGAACTCCATGATCGTACCACCATTCCAAGAGTCCCCCAGATGTCTCAGTCCATTCCAGAGGAACCTCTTTGCCCTGCACTGGCTCATCTTTCACGCCGAGGATCGACTCACACCACGGTGGCACGTGGGACAGCCCTGTTGGAAAGCCTCGAGGGAAAGCCTTGAGGGAAAACCACAGATCCTTAGATTCACGCGACGGGAAGCGTGACATTACTGCTACAGCCTGGAGGGAAAGGGCACGTGCATGCCCCCACTCAAGACGAGGCCTGACTCCCCTGGGGAGACTTCAGAAGTACCCCAAGATTCATGTCAGCCCCTGAGTGGAATCCTCGGTTCCGGCCCTGACTCCACCAAAGGATTTTGGCCCCGGTATCGACGGGAAAGGAATCCCTAGAGGCCCCCTGGCAACTCGCATGGGGACTGGCTTTTCCTGAGGACACCAGGGCGGTTCCCTGATGTCCCCTTTGTAACTCGAGAACACCTGCCGCAACTCGAGAAATTCCAGGAAGTTCTCCCTTCCAGGCGAGATGAGGCCTATTTCCGATGAGGCGTCTGGAGACTAATGACACCTAACCTCTGGAACTTCGAAAGGGTCTTTCACACCCTTGCTGCAACTCAAGAAGTTCACCGCCATACCCGTCTCCACTCGAGAGGAAGCACGATGGTCCCGCCCACATCCAGAGGAGCCCCGTTTCCCCCTCGTAGCTCGAGATGAGGGATCCTTTCCCTTCTTTCAACGGGAAAGAATTCCCGGCGTTCCCGTCGCATCTCAAGAGGAGGCACTCTCAACAGGAAAGGCGAGAGGAACTCCATGGTCGTACCACCATTCCACGAGTCCCCCAGATGTCTCAGTCCATTCCAGAGGAACCTCTTTGCCCTGCACTGGCTCATCTTTCACGCCGAGGATCGACTCACACCACGGTGGCACGTGGGACTGCCCTGTGGGAAAGCCTCGAGGGAAAGCCTCGAGGGAAAACCACAGATCCTTTGATCCACGCGACGGGAAGCGTGACATTGCTGCTACAGCCTGGAAGGAAAGCGCACGTGCATGCCCCCACTCGAGACGAGGCCTGACTCCCCTGGGGAGACTCCAGAAATACCCAAAGACCCATGTCAGCCCCTGAGAGGAATCCTCGGTTCCGGCCCTGACTCCACACAAGGTTTTTGGCCCCGGTATCGACGGGAGAGTAATCCCGAGAGGCCCCCTAGCAACTCGCATGGGGACTGGCCTCTCCTGAGGCCACCAGGGCGGGTCCCTGAGGTCCCCGTCGTAACTCGAGAACACCTGCCGTAACTCGAGAAAATCCAGGAAGTTCTCCCTTCCAGGCGAGATGAGGCCTATTTCCGATGAGGCGTCTGGAGACTAATGCACCTAACCTCTGGAACTTCGAAAGGGTCTTTCACACGCTTGCTGCAACTCAAGAAGTTCACCGCCATACCCGTCTCCACTCGAGAGGAAGCACGATGGTCCCGCCCACATCCAGAGGAGCCCCGTTTCCCCCTCGTAGCTCGAGATGAGGGATCCTTTCCCTGCTTTCAACGGGAAAGAATTCCCGGCGTTCCCGTCGCATCTCTAGAGGAGGCACTCTCAACAGGAAAGGCGAGAGGAACTCCATGGTCGTACCACCATTCCAAGAGTCCCCCAGATGTCTCAGTCCATTCCAGAGGAACCTCTTTGCCCTGCACTGGCTCATCTTTCACGCCGAGGATCGACTCACACAACGGTGGCACGTGGGACAGCCCTGTGGGAAAGCCTCGAGAGAAAACCACAGATCCTTTGATCCACGACACGGGAAGCGTGACATTGCTGCTACAGCCTGGAAGGAAAGCGCACGTGAATGCCCCCACTCGAGACGAGGCCTGACTCCCCTGGGGAGACTCCAGAAATACCCAAAGATCCATGTCAGCCCCTGAGAGGAATCCTTGGTTCCGGCCCTGACTCCACACAAGGTTTTTGGCCCCGGTATCGACGGGAGAGGAATCCCGAGAGGCCCCCTAGCAACTCGCATGGGGATTGGCCTCTCCTGACGCCACCAGGGTGGGTCCCTGAGGTCCCCGTCGTAACTCGAGAACACTTGCCGCAACTCGAGAAAATCCAGGAAGTTCTCCCTTCCAGGCGAGATGAGGCCTATTTCCGATGAGGCGTCTGGAGATTAATGACACCTAACCTCTGGAACTTCGAAAGGGTCTTTCACACCCTTGCTGCAACTCAAGAAGTTCACCGCCATACCCGTCTCCACTCGAGAGGAATCACGATGGTCCCGCCCACATCCAGAGGAGCCCCGTATCCCCCTCGTAGCTCGAGATGAGGGATCCTTTCCCTGCTTTCAACGGGAAAGAATTCCCGGCGTTCCCGTCGCATCTCAAGAGGAGGCACTCTCAACAGGAAAGGCGAGAGGAACTCCATGGTCGTAGCACCATTCCAAGAGTCCCCCAGATGTCTCAGTCCATTCCAGAGGAACCTCTTTGCCCTGCACTGGCTCATCTTTCACGCCGAGGATCGACTCACACCACGGGGGCACGTGAGACAGCCCTGTGGGAAAGCCTCGAGAGAAAACCACATATCCTTTGATCCACGACACGGGAAGAGTGACATTGCTGCTACAGCCTTGAAGGAAAGCGCACGTGCATGCCCCCACTCGAGACGAGGCCTGAATCCCCTGTGGAGACTCCAGAAGTACCCAAAGATCCATGTCAGCCCCTGAGAGGAATCCTCGGTTCCGGCCCTGACTCCACACAAGGTTTTTGGCCCCGGTATCGACGGGAGAGGAATCCCGAGAGGCCCCCTAGCAACTCGCATGGGGACTGGCCTCTCCTGAGGCCACCAGGGCGGGTCCCTGAGGTCCCCGTCGTAACTCGAGAACACCTGCCGCAACTCGAGAAAATCCAGGAAGTTCTCCCTTCCAGGCGAGATGAGGCCTATTTCCGATGAGGAGTCTGGAGACTAATGACACCTAACCTCTGGAACTTCGAAAGGGTCTTTCACACCCTTGCTGCAACTCAAGAAGTTCACCGCCATACCCGTCTCCACTCGAGAGGAAGCACGATGGTCCCGCCCACATCCAGAGGAGCCCCGTTTCCCCCTCGTAGCTCGAGATGAGGGATCCTTTCCCTGCTTTCAACGGGAAAGAATTCCCGGCGTTCCCGTCGCATCTCAAAAGGAGGCACTCTCAACAGGAAAGGCGAGAGGAACTCCATGGTCGTACCACCATTCCAAGAGTCCCCCAGATGTCTCAGTCCATTCCAGAGGAACCTCTTTGCCCTGCACTGGCTCATCTTTCACGCCGAGGATCGACTCACACCACGGTGGCACGTGGGACAGCCCTGTGGGAAAGCCTCGAGGGAAAGCCTCGAGGGAATACCACAGATCCTTTGATCCACGCGACGGGAAGCGTGACATTGATGCTACAGCCTGGAAGGAAAGCGCACGTGCATGCCCCCACTCGAGACGAGGCCTGACTCCCCTGGGGAGACTCCAGAAGTACCCAAAGATCCATGTCAGCCCCTGAGAGGAATCCTCGGTTCCGGCCCTGACTCCACACAAGGTTTTTGGCCCCGGTATCGACGGGAGAGGAATCCCGAGAGGCCCCCTAGCAACTCGCATGGGGACTGGCCTCTCCTGAGGGCACCAGGGCGGGTCCCTGAGGTCCCCGTCGTAACTCGAGAACACCTGCCGCATCTCGAGAAAATCCAGGAAGTTCTCCCTTCCAGGCGAGATGAGGCCTATTACCGATGAGGCGTCTGGAGACAAATGACACCTACCTCTGGAACTTCGAAAGGGTCTTTCACACCCTTGCTGCAACTCAAGAAGTTCACCCCCATACCCGTCTCCACTCGAGAGGAAGCACGATGGTCCCGCCCACATCCAGAGGAGCCCCGTTTCCCCCTCGTAGCTCGAGATGAGGGATCCTTTCCCTGCTTTCAACGGGAAAGAATTCCCGGCTTTCCCATCGCATCTCAAGAGGAGGCACTCTCAACAGGAAAGGCGAGAGGAACTCCATGGTCGTACCACCATTCCAAGAGTCCCCCAGATTTCTCAGTCCATTCCAGAGGAACCTCTTTGCCCTGCACTGGCTCATCTTTCACGCCGAGGATCGACTCACACCACGGTGGCACGTGGGACAGCCCTGCTGGAAAGCCTCGAGGGAAAGCCTCGAGGGAAAACCACAGATCTTTTGATGCACGCGACGGGAAGCGTGACATTGCTGCTACAGCCTGGAAGGAAAGCGCACGTGCATGCCCCCACTCGAGACGAGGCCTGACTCCCCTGGGGAGACTCCAGAAGTACCCAAAGATCCATGTCACCCCTGAGAGGAATCCTCGGTTCCGGCCCTGACTCCACACAAGGTTTTTGGCCCCGGTATCGACGGGAGAGGAATCCCGAGAGGCCCCCTAGCAACTCGCATGGGGACTGGCCTCTCCTGAGGCCACCAGGGCGGGTCCCTGAGGTCCCCGTCATAACTCGAGAACACCTGCCGCAACTCGAGAAAATCCAGGAAGTTCTCCCTTCCAGGCGAGATGAGGCCTATTTCCGATGAGGCGTCTGGAGACTAATGACACCTAACCTCTGGAATTTCGAAACGGTCTTTCACACCCTTGCTGCAACTCAAGAAGTTCACCGCCATACCTTTGTCCACTCGAGAGGAAGCACGATGGTCCCGCCCACATCCAGAGGAGCCCCGTTTCCCCCTCGTAGCTCGAGATGAGGGATCCTTTCCCTGCTTTCAACGGGAAAGAATTCCCGGCGTTCCCGTCGCATCCAAAGAGGAGGCACTCTAAACAGGAAAGGCGAGAGGAACTCCATGGTCGTACCACCATTCCAAGAGTCCCCCAGATGTCTCAGTCCATTCCAGAGGAACCTCTTTGCCCTGCACTGGCTCATCTTTCACGCCGAGGATCGACTCACACCACGGTGGCACGTGGGACAGCCCTGTGGGAAAGCCTCGAGGGAAAGCCTCGAGGGAAAACCACAGATCCTTTGATTCTCGCGACGGGAAGTGTGACATTGCTGCTACAGCCTGGAAGGAAAGCGCACGTGCATGCCCCCACTCGAGACGAGGCCTGACTCCCCTGGGGAGACTCCAGAAGTACCCAAACATCCATGTCACCCCTGAGAGGAATGCTCGGTTCCGGCCCTGACTCCACACAAGGCTTTTGGCCCCGGTATCGATGGGAGAGGAATCCCGAGAGGCCCCCTAGCAACTCGCATGGGGACTGGCCTCTCCTGAGGCCACCAGGGCGGGTCCCTGAAGTCCCCGTCGTAACTCGAGAACACCTGCCGCAACTCGAGAAAATCCAGGAAGTTCTCCCTTCCAGGCGAGATGAGGCCTATTTCCGATGAGGCGTCTGCAGACTAATGACACCTAAACTCTGGAACTTCGAAAGGGTCTTTCACACCCTTGCTGCAACTCAAGAAGTTCACCGCCATACCCGTGTCCACTCGGGAGGAAGCACGATGGTCCCGCCCACATCCAGAGGAGCCCCGTTTCCCCCTCGGATCTCGAGATGAGGGATCCTTTCCCTGCTTTCAACGGGAATGAATTTCCGGCGTTCCCGTCGCATCTCAAGAGGAGGCACTCTCAACAGGAAAGGCGAGAGGAACTCCATGGTCGTACCACCATTCCAAGAGTCCCCCAGATGTCTCAGTCCATTCCAGAGGAACCTCTTTGCCCTGCACTGGCTCATCTTTCACGCCGAGGATCGACTCACACCACGGTGGCACGTGGGACAGCCCTGTGGGAAAGCCTCGAAGGAAAACCACAGATCCTTTGATCCACGCGACGGGAAGCGTGACATTGCTGCTACAGCCTGGAAGGAAAGCACACGTGCATGCCCCCAATCGAGAAGAGGCCTGACTCCCCTGGTGGGACTCCAGAAGTACCCAAAGATCCATGTCAGCTCCTGAGAGGAATCCTCGGTTCCAGCCCTGACTCCACACAAGGTTTTTGGCCCCGGTATCGACGGGAGAGGAATCCCGAGAGGCCCCCTAGCAACTCGCATGGGGACTGGCCTCTCCTGAGGCCACCAGGGCGGGTCCCTGAGGTCCCCGTCGTAACTCGAGAACACCGGGCGCACCTCGAGAAAATCCGGGAAGTTCTCCCTTCCAGGCGAGATGAGGCCTATTTCCGATGAGGCATCTGGAGACTAATGACACCTAACCTCTGGAACTTCGAAAGGGTCTTTCACACCCTTGCTGCAACTCAAGAAGTTTACCGCCATACCCGTCTCCACACGAGAGAAAGCACGATGGTCCCGCCCACATCCAGAGGAGCCCCGTTTCCCCCTCGGAGCTCGAGATGAGGGATCCTTTCCCTGCTTTCAACGGGAAAGAATTCCCGGCATTCCCGTCGCACCTCAAGAGGAGGCACTCTCAACAGGAAAGGCGAGAGGAACTCCATGGTCGTACCACCATTCCAAGAGTCCCCCAGATGTCTCAGTCCATTCCAGAGGAACCTCTTTGCCCTGCACTGGCTCATCTTTCACGCCGAGGATCGACTCACACCACGGTGGCGCGTGGGACAGCCCTGTGGGAAAGCCTCGAGGGAAAGCCTCGAGGGAAAACCACAGATCCTTTGATCCACGCGACGGGAAGCGTGACATCGCTGCTACAGCCTGGAAGGAAAGCACACGTGCATGCCCCCACTCGAGACGAGGCCTGACTCCCCTGGGGAGACTCCAGAAGTACCCAAAGATCCATGTCAGCCACTGAGAGGAATCCTCGGTTCCGGCCCTGACTCCACACAAGGTTTTTGGCCCCGGTATCGACGGGAGAGGAATCCCGAGAGGCCCCCTAGCAACTCGCATGGGGACTGGCCTCTCCTGAGGGCACCAGGGCGGGTCCCTGAGGTCCCCGTCGTAACTCGAGAACACCTGCCGCAACTCGAGAAAATCCAGGAAGTTCTCCCTTCCAGGCGAGATGAGGCCTATTTCCGATGAGGCGTTTGGAGACTAATGACACCTAACCTCTGGAACTTCGAAAGGGTCTTTCACACCCTTGCTGCAACTCAAGAAGTTTACCGCCATACCCGTCTCCACACGAGAGAAAGCACGATGGTCCCGCCCACATACAGAGGAGCCACGTTTTCCCCTCGGAGCTCGAGATGAGGGATCCTTTCCCTGCTTTCAACGGGAAAGAATTCCCGGCATTCCCGTCGCAGCTCAAGAGGAGGCACTCTCAACAGGAAAGACGAGAGGAATTCCATGGTCGTACCACCATTCCAAGAGTCCCCCAGATGTCTCAGTCCATTCCAGAGGAACCTCTTTGCCCTGCACTGGCTCATCTTTCACGCCGAGGATCGACTCACACCACGGTGGCACGTGGGACAGCGCTGTGGGAAAGCCTCGAGGGAAAACCACAGATCCTTTAATCCTCGCGATGGGAAGCGTGACATTGCTGCTACAGCCTGGAAGGAAAGCGCACGTGCATGCCCCCACTCGAGACGAGGCCTGACTCCCCTGGGGAGACTCCAGAAGTACCCAAAGATCCATGTAACCCCTGAGAGGAATGCTCGGTTCCGGCCCTGACTCCACACAAGGCTTTTGGCCCCGGTATCGACGGGAGAGGAATCCCGAGAGGCCCCCTAGCAACTCGCATGGGGACTGGCCTCTACTGAGGCCACCAGGGCGGGTCGCTGAGGTCCCCGTCGTAACTCGAGAACACCTGCCGCAACTCGAGAAAATCCAGGAAGTTCTCCCTTCCAGGCGAGATGAGGCCTATTTCCGATGAGGCGTCTGGAGACTAATGACACCTAACCTCTGGAACTTCGAAAGGGTCTTTCACACCCTTGCTGCAACTCAAGAAGTTCACCGCCATACCCGTGTCCACTCGGGAGGAAGCACGATGGTCCCGCCCACATCCAGAGGAGCCCCGTTTCCCCTCGGAGCTCGAGATGAGGGAACCTTTCCCTGCTTTCAACGGGAAAGAATTCCCGGCGTTCCCGTCGCATCTCAAGAGGAGGCACTCTCAACAGGAAAGGCGAGAGGAACTCCATGGTCGTACCACCATTCCAAGAGTCCCCCAGATGTCTCAGTCCATTCCAGAGGAACCCCTTTGCCCTGCACTGGCTCATCTTTCACGCCGAGGATCGACTCACACCACGGTGGCACGTGGGACAGCCCTGTGGGAAAGCCTCGAGGGAAAGCCTCGAGGGAAAACCACAGATCATTTGATCCACTCGACGGGAAGCGTGACATTGCTGCTACAGCCTGAAAGGAAAGCGCACGTGCATGCCCCCACTCGAGACGAGGCCTGACTCTCCTGGGGAGACTCTAGAAGTACCCAAAGATCCATGTCAGCCCCTGAGAGGAATCCTCGGTTCCGGCCCTGACTCCACACAAGGTTTTTGGCCCCGGTATCGATGGGAGAGGAATACCGAGAGGCCCCCTAGCAACTCGCATGGGGACTGGCCGTTCCTGAGGCCATCAGGGAGTGTCCATGTGGTACCCGTCGTAACTCGAGAACACCTGCCGCACCTCGAGAAAATCCAGGAAGTTCTCCCTTCCAGGCTAGATGAGGCCTATTTCCGATGAGGCGTCTGGAGACTAATGACACCTAACCTCTGGAACTTCGAAAGGGTCTTTCACACCCTTGCTGCAACTCAAGAAGTTCACCGCCATACCCGTCTCCACTCGAAAGGAAGCACGAAGGTCCCGCCCACATCCAGAGGAGCCCCGTTTCCCCCTCGTAGCTCAAGATGAGGGATCCTTTCCCTGCTTTCAACGGGAAAGAATTCCCGGCGTTCCCGTCGGATCTCAAGAGGAGGCACTCTTAACAGGAAAGGCGAGAGGAACTCCATGGTCGTACCACCATTCCAAGAGTCCCCCAGATGTCTCAGTCCATTCCAGAGGAACCTCTTTGCCCTGCACTGGCTCATCTTTCGCGCCGAGGATCGACTCACACCACGGTGGCACGTGGGACAGCCCTGTGGGAAAGCCTCGAGGGAAAGCCTCTAGGGAAAACCACAGATCCTTTGATCCACGTGACGGGAAGCGTGACATTGCTGCTACAGCCTGGAAGGAAAGCGCACGTGCATGCCCCCACTCGAGACGAGGCCTGACTCCCCTGGGGAGACTCCAGAAGTACCCAAAGATCCATGTCAGCCCCTGAGAGGAATCCTCGGTTCTGGCCCTGACTCCACACAAGGTTTTTGGCCCCGGTATCGACGGGAGAGGAATCCCGAGAGGCCCCCTAGCACATCGCATGGGGACTGGCCTCTCCTGAGGCCATCAGGGCGGATCCCTGTGGTACCCGTCTTAACTCGAGAACACCTGCCGCACCTCGAGAAAATCCAGGAAGTTCTCCCTTCCAGGCTAGATGAGGCCTATTTCCGATGAGGTTTCTGGAGACTAATGACACCTAACCTCTGGAACTTCGAAAGGGTCTTTCACACCCTTGCTGCAACTCAAGAAGTTCACCGACATACCCGTGTCCACTCGAGAGGAAGCACGATGGTCCCGCCCACATCCCGAGGAGCCCCGTTTCCCCCTCGTAGCTCGAGATGAGGGATCCTTTCCCTGCTTTCAACGGGAAAGAATTCCCGGCGTTCCCGTCGCATCTCAAGAGGAGGCACTCTCAACAGGAAAGGCGAGAGGAACTCCATGGTCGTACCACCATTCCAAGAGTCCCGCAGATATCTCAGTCCATTCCAGAGGAACCTCTTTGCCCTGCACTGGCTCATCTTTCACGCCGAGGATCGACTCACACCACGGTGGCACGTGGGACAGCCCTGTGGGAAAGCCTCGAGGGAAAGCCTCGAGGGAAAACCACAGATCCTTTGATGCACGCGACGGGAAGCGTGACATTGCTGCTACAGCCTGGAAGGAAAGCACACGTGCATGCCCCCACTCGAGACGAGGCCTGACTCCCCTGGGGAGACTCCAGAAGTACCCAAAGATCCATGTCAGCCCCTGAGAGGAATCCTCGGTTCCGGCCCTGACTCCACCAAAGGGTTTTGGCCCCGGTATCGACGGAAGAGTAATCCCGAGAAGCCCCCTAGCAACTCGCATGGGGACTGGCCTCTCCTGAGGCCACCAGGGCGGGTCCCTGAGGTCCCCGTCGTAACTCGAGAACACCTGCCGCAACTCGAGAAAATCCAGGAAGTTCTCCCTTCCAGGCGAGATGAGGCCTATTTCCGATGAGGCGTCTGGAGACTAATGACACCGAACCTCTGGAACTTCGAAAGGGTCTTTCACACCCTTGCTGCAACTCAAGAAGTTTACCGCCATACCCGTCTCCACACGAGAGAAAGCACGATGGTCCCGCCCACATCCAGAGGAGCCCCGTTTCCCCCTCGTAGCTCGAGATGAGGGATCCTTTCCCTGGTTTCAACGGGAAAGAATTCCCGGCATTCCCGTCGCATCTCAAGAGGAGGCACTCTCAACAGGAAAGGCGAGAGGAACTCCATGGTCGTACCACCATTCCAAGAGTCCCCCAGATGTCTCAGTCCATTCCAGAGGAACCTCTTTGCCCTGCACTGGCTCATCTTTCACGCCGAGGATCGACTCACACCACGGTGGCACGTGGGACAGCCCTGTGGGAAAGCCTCGAGGAAAAGCCTCGAGGGAAAACCACAGATACTTTGATCCACACGACGGGAAGCGTGACATTGCTGCTACAGCCTGGAAGGAAAGCGCACGTCCATGCCCCCACTCGAGACGAGGCCTGACTCCCCTGGGGAGACTCCAGAAGTACCCAAAGATCCATGTCAGCCCCTGAGAGTAATCCTCGGTTCCGGCCCTGACTCCACACAAGGTTATTGGCCCCAGTATCGACGGGAGAGGAATCCCGAGAGGCCCCCTAGCAACTCGCATGGGGACTGGCCTCTCCTGAGGCCATCAGGGCGGATCCCTGTGGTACCCGTCGTAACTCGAGAACACCTGCCGCACCTCGAGAAAATCCAGGAAGTTCTCCCTTCCAGGCGAGATGAGGTCTATTTCCGATGAGGCGTCTGGAGACTGACACGTAACCTCTGGAACTTCGAAAGGGTCTTTCACACCCTTGCTGCAACTCAAGAAGTTCACCGCCATACCCGTCTCCACTCGAGAGGAAGCACGATGGTCCCGCCCACATCCAGAGGAGCCCCGTTTCCCCCTCGTAGCTCGAGATGATGGATCCTTTCCCTGCTTTCAACGGGAAAGAATTCCCAGCGTTCCCGTCGCATCTCAAGAGAAGGCACTCTCAACAGGAAAGGCGAGAGGAACTCCATGGTCGTACCACCATTCCAAGAGTCCCTCAGATGTCTCAGTCCATTCCAGAGGAACCTCTTTGCCCTGCACTGGCTCATCTTTCACTCCGAGGATCGACTC
Organism: Capricornis sumatraensis; assembly: GCF_032405125.1. Classification (NCBI taxonomy): domain Eukaryota; kingdom Metazoa; phylum Chordata; class Mammalia; order Artiodactyla; family Bovidae; genus Capricornis; species Capricornis sumatraensis. The sequence goes on along the minus strand of NW_027184615.1, from coordinate 135,266 downwards.
ACACCACGGTGGCACGTGGGACAGCCCTGTGGGAAAGCCTCGAGGGAAAGCATCGAGAGAAAACCACAGATCATTTGATCCACGCGACGGGAAGCGTGACATTGCTGCTACAGCCTGGAAGGAAAGCGCACGTCCATGCCCCCACTCGAGACCAGGCCTGACTCCCCTGGGGAGACTCTAGAAGTACCCAAAGATCCATGTCAGCCCCTGAGAGGAATCCTCGGTTCTGGCCCTGACTCCACACAAGGTTTTTGGCCCCGGTATCGACGGGAGAGGAATCCCGAGAGGCCCCCTAGCACATCGCATGGGGACTGGCCTCTCCTGAGGCCATCAGGGCGGGTCCCTGTGGTACCCGTCGTAACTCGAGAACACCTGCCGCACCTCGAGAAAATCCAGGAAGTTCTCCCTTCCAGGCTAGATGAGGCCTATTTCCGATGAGGCGTCTGGAGACTAATGACACCTAACCTCTGGAACTTCGAAAGGGTCTTTCACACCCTTGCTGCAACTCAAGAAGTTCACCGACATACCCGTGTCCACTCGAGAGGAAGCACGATGGTCCCGCCCACATCCCGAGGAGCCCCGTTTCCCCCTCGTAGCTCGAGATGAGGGATCCTTTCCCTGCTTTCAACGGGAAAGAATTCCCGGCGTTCCCGTCGCATCTCAAGAGGAGGCACTCTCAACAGGAAAGGCGAGAGGAACTCCATGGTCGTACCACCATTCCAAGAGTCCCCCAGATGTCTCAGTCCATTCCAGAGGAACCTCTTTGCCCTGCACTGGCTCATCTTTCACGCCGAGGATCGACTCACACCACGGTGGCACGTGGGACAGCCCTGTGGGAAAGCCTCGAGGGAAAGCCTCGAGGGAAAACCACAGATCCTTTGATGCACGCGACGGGAAGCGTGACATTGCTGCTACAGCCTGGAAGGAAAGCACACGTGCATGCCCCCACTCGAGACGAGGCCTGACTCCCCTGGGGAGACTCCAGAAATACCCAAAGATCCATGTCAGCCCCTGAGAGGAATCCTCGGTTCCGGCCCTGACTCCACACAAGGTTTTTGGCCCCGGTATCGACGGGAGAGGAATCCCGAGAGGCCCCCTAGCAACTCGCATGGGGACTGGCCTCTCCTGAGGCCACCAGGGCGGGTCCCTGAGGTCCCCGTCGTAACTCGAGAACACCTGCCGCAACTCGAGAAAATCCATGAAGTTCTCCCTTCCAGGCGAGATGAGGCCTATTTCCGATGAGGCGTCTGGAGACTAATGACACCCAACCTCTGGAACTTCGAAAGGGTCTTTCACACCATTGCTGCAACTCAAGAAATTCACCGCCATAAACGTGTCCACTCAAGAGGAAGCACGATGGTCCCGCCCACATCCAGAGGAGCACCGTTTCCCCCTCGTAGCTCGAGATGAGGGATCCTTTCCCTGCTTTCAACGGGAAAGAATTCCCGGCGTTCCCGTCGCATCTCAAGACGAGGCACTCTCAACAGGAAAGTCGAGAGGAACTCCATGGTCGTACCACCATTCCAAGAGTCCCCCAGATGTCTCAGTGCATTCCAGAGGAACTTCTTTGCCCTGCACTGGCTCATCTTTCACGCCGAGGATCGACTCACACCACGGTGGCACGTGGGACAGCCCTGTGGGAAAGCCTCGAGAGAAAGCCTCGAGGGAAAACCACAGATCCTTTGATCCACGCGACGGGAAGCGTGACATTGCTGCTACAGCCTGGAAGGAAAGCGCACGTGCATTCCCCCAATCGAGACGAGGCCTGACTCCCCTGGGGAGACTCCAGAAGTACCCAAAGATCCATGTCAGCCCCTGAGAGGAATCCTCGGTTCCGGCCCTGACTCCACCAAAGGGTTTTGGCCCCGGTATCGACGGAAGAGTAATCCCGAGAAGCCCCCTAGCAACTCGCATGGGGACTGGCCTCTCCTGAGGCCACCAGGGCGGGTCCCTGTGGTCCCCGTCGTAACTCGAGAACACCTGCCGCAACTCGAGAAATCCAGGAAGTTCTCCCTTCCAGGCGAGATGAGGCCTATTTCCGATGAGGCGTCTGGAGACTAATGACACCTAAATTCTGGAACTTCGAAAGGGTCTTTCACACCCTTGCTGCAACTCAAGAAGTTCACCGCCATACCCGTGTCCACTCAAGAGGAAGCACGATGGTCCCGCCCACATCCAGAGGAGCCCCGTTTCCCCCTCGTAGCTCGAGATGAGGGATCCTTTCCCTGCTTTCAACGGGAAAGAATTCCCGGCGTTCCCGTCGCATCTCAAGAGGAGGCACTCTCAGCAGGAAAGGCGAGAGGAACTCCATGGTCGTACCACCATTCCAAGAGTCCCCCAGATGTCTCAGTCCATTCCAGAGGAACCTCTTTGCCCTGCACTGGCTCATCTATCACGCCGAGGATCGACTCACACCATGGTGGCACGTGGGACAGCCCTGTGGGAAAGCCTCGAGGGAAAGCCTCGAGGGAAAACCACAGATCCTTTGATCCACGCCACGGGAAGCGTGACATTGCTGCTACAGCCTGGAAGGAAAGCGCACGTGCATGCCCCCAGTCGAGACGAGGCCTGACTCCCCTGGGGAGACTCCAGAAGTACTCAAAGATCCATGTCAGCCCATGAGAGGAATCCTCGGTTCCGGCCCTTACTCCACCAAAGGTTTTTGGCCCCGGTATCGACGGGAGAGGAATCCCGAGAGGCCCCCTAGCAACTCGCATGGGGACTGGCCTCTCCTGAGGCCACCAGGGCGGGTCCCTGAGGTCCCCGTCGTAACTCGAGAACACCTGCCGCAACTCGAGAAAATCCAGGAAGTTCTCCCTTCCAGGCGAGATGAGGCCTATTTCCGATGAGGCGTCTGGAGACTAATGACACCTAACCTCTGGAACTTCGAAAGGGTCTTTCACACCCTTGCTGCGACTCAAGAAGTTCACCGCCATACCCGTGTCCACTCGAGAGGAAGCACGATGGTCCCGCCCACATCCAGAAGAGCACCGTTTCCCCCTCGTAGCTCGAGATGAGGGATCCTTTCCCTGCTTTCAACGGGAAAGAATTCCCGGCGTTCCCGTCGCATCTCAAGAGGAGGCACTCTCAACAGGAAAGGCGAGAGGAACTCCATGGTCGTACCACCATTCCAAGAGTCCCCCAGATGTCTCAGTCCATTCCAGAGGAACCTCTTTGCCCTGCACTGGCTCATCTTTCACGCCGAGGATCGACTCACACCACGGTGGCAAGTGCGACAGCCCTGTGGGAAAGACTCGAGGGAAAACCACAGATCCTTTGATCCACGCGACGAGAAGCGTGACATTGCTGCTACAGCCTGGAAGGAAAGCGCACGTGCATGCCCCCACTCGAGACGAGGCCTGACTCCCCTGGGGAGACTCCAGAAGTACCCAAAGATCCATGTCAGCCCCTGAGAGGAATCCTCGGTTCTGGCCCTGACTCCACACAAGGTTTTTGGCCCCGGTATCGACGGGAGAGGAATCCCGAGAGGCCCCCTAGCAACTCGCATGGGGACTGGCCTCTCCTGAGGCCACCAGGGCGGGTCCCTGAGGTCCCCATCGTAACTCGAGAACACCTGCCGCAACTCGAGAAATCCAGGAAGTTTTCCCTTCCAGGCGAGATGAGGCCTATTTCCGATGAGGCGTCTGGAGACTAATGACACCTAAACTCTGGAACTTCGAAAGGGTCTTTCACACCCTTGCTGCAACTCAAGAAGTTCACCGCCATACCCGTGTCCACTCAAGAGGAAGCACGATGGTCCCGCCCACATCCAGAAGAGCACCGTTTCCCCCTCGTAGCTCGAGATGAGGGATCCTTTCCCTGCTTTCAACGGGAAAGAATTCCCAGCGTTCCCGTCGCATCTCAAGAGGAGGCACTCTCAGCAGGAAAGGCGAGAGGAACTCCATGGTCGTACCACCATTCCAAGAGTCCCCCAGATGTCTCAGTCCATTCCAGAGGAACCTCTTTGCCCTGCACTGGCTCATCTATCACGCCGAGGATCGACTCACACCATGGTGGCACGTGGGACAGCCCTGTGGGAAAGCCTCGAGGGAAAGCCTCGAGGGAAAACCACAGATCCTTTGATCCACGCGACGGGAAGCGTGACATTGCTGCTACAGCCTGGAAGGAAAGTGCACGTGCATGCCCCGACTCGAGACGAGGCCTGTCTCCCCTGGCGAGACTCCAGATGTACCCAACGATCCATATCAGCCCCTGAGAGGAATCCTCGGTTCCGGCCCTGACTCCACACAAGGTTTTTGGCCCCGGTATGGACGGGAGAGGAATCCCGAGAGGCCCCCTAGCAACTCGCATGGGGACTGGCCTCTCCTGAGGCCACCAGGGCGGGTCCCTGAGGTCCCCGTCGTAACTCGAGAACACCTGCCGCAACTCGAGAAAATCCAGGAAGTTCTCCCTTCCAGGCGAGATGAGGCCTATTTCCGATGAGGCGTCTGGAGACTAATGACACCTAACCTCTGGAACTTCGAAAGGGTCTTTCACACCCTTGCTGCGACTCAGGAAGTTCACCGCCATACCCGTCTCCACTCGAGAGGAAGCACGATGGTCCCGCCCACATCCAGAGGAGCCCCGTTTCCCCCTCGTAGCTCGAGATGAGGGATCCTTTCCCTGCTTTCAACGGGAAAGAATTCCCGGCGTTCCCGTCGCATCTCATGAGGAGGCACTCTCAACAGGAAAGGCGAGAGGAACTCCATGGTCGTACCACCATTCCAAGAGTCCCCCAGATGTCTCAGTCCATTCAAGAGGAACCTCTTTGCCCTGCACTGGCTCATCTTTCACGCCGAGGATCGACTCACACCACGGTGGCACGTGGGACAGCCCTGTGGGAAAGCCTCGAGGGAAAGCCTCGAGGGAGTACCACAGATCCTTTGATCCACGCGACGGGAAGCGTGACATTCCTGCTACAGCCTGGAAGGAAAGTGCACGTGCATGCCCCGACTCGAGACGAGGCCGGTCTCCCCTGGCGAGACTCCAGATGTACCCAAAGATCCATATCAGCCCCTGAGAGGAATCCTCGGTTCAGGCCCTGACTCCACACAAGGTTTTTGGCCCCGGTATCGACGGGAGAGGAATCCCGAGAGGCCCCCTAGCAACTCGCATGGGGACTGGCGTCTCCTGAGGCCACCAGGGCGGGTCCCTGAGGTCCCCGTCGTAACTCGAGAACACCTGCCGCAACTCGAGAAAATCCAGGAAGTTCTCCCTTCCAGGCGAGATGAGGCCTATTTCTGATGAGGCGTCTGGAGACTAATGACACCTAACCTCTGGAACTTCGAAAGAGTCTTTCACACCCTTGCTGCAACTCAAGAAGTTCACCGCCATACCCGTGTCCACTCAAGAGGAAGCACGATGGTCCCGCCCACATCCAGAGGAGCACCGTTTCCCCCTCGTAGCTCGAGATGAGGGATCCTTTCCCTGCTTTCAACGGGAAAGAATTCCCGGCGTTCCCGTCGCATGTCAAGAGCAGGCACTCTCAACAGGAAAGGCGAGAGGAACTCCATGGTCGTACCACCATTCCAAGAGTCCCCCAGATGTCTCAGTCCATTCCAGAGGAACCTCTTTGCCCTGCACTGGCACATCTTTCACACCGAGGATCGAATCACACCACGGTGGCACGTGGGACAGCCCTGTGGGAAAGCCTCGAGGGAAAGCCTCGAGGGAAAACCACAGATCCTTTGATCCACGTGACGGGAAGCGTGACATTGCTGCTACAGCCTGGAAGGAAAGCGCACGTGCATGCCCCCACTCGAGACGAGGCCTGACTCCCCTGGGGAGACTCCAGAAGTACCCAAAGATCCATGTCAGCCCCTGAGAGGAAACCTCGGTTCCGGCCCTGACTCCACCAAAGGGTTTTGGCCCCGGTATCGACGGAAGAGTAATCCCGAGAGGCCCCCTAGCAACTCGCATGGGGACTGGCCTCTCCTGAGGCCACCAGGGCGGGTCCCTGAGGTCCCCGTCGTAACTCGAGAACACCTGCCGCAACTCGAGAAATCCAGGAAGTTCTCCCTTCTAGGCGAGATGAGGCCTATTTCCGATGAGGCGTCTGGAGACTAATGACACCTAAACTCTGGAACTTCGAAAGGGTCTTTCACACCCTTGCTGCAACTCAAGAAGTTCACCGCCATACCCGTGTCCACTCGAGAGGAAGCACGATGGTCCCGCCCACATCCAGAGGAGCACAGTTTCCCCCTCGTAGCTCGAGATGAGGGATCCTTTCCCTGCTTTCAACGGGAAAGAATTCCCGGCGTTCCCGTCGCATCTCAAGAGGAGGCACTCTCAGCAGGAAAGGCGAGAGGAACTCCATGGTCGTACCACCATTCCAAGAGTCCCCCAGATGTCTCAGTCCATTCCAGAGGAACCTCTTTGCCCTGCACTGGCTCATCTATCACGCCGAGGATCGACTCACACCATGGTGGCACGTGGGACAGCCCTGTGGGAAAGCCTCGATGGAAAGCCTCGAGGGAAAACCACAGATCCTTTGATCCACGCCACGGGAAGCGTTGTTGCTACAGCCTGGAAGGAAAGCGCACGTGCATGCCCCCAGTCGAGACGAGGCCTGACTCCCCTGGGGAGACTCCAGAAGTACTCAAAGTTCCATGTCAGCCCCTGAGAGGAATCCTCGGTTCCGGCCCTGACTCCACACAAGGTTTTTGGCCCCGGTATCGACGGGAGAGGAATCCCGAGAGGCCCCCTAGCAACTCGCATGGGGACTGGCCTCTCCTGAGGCCACCAGGGCGGGTCCCTGAGGTCCCCGTCGTACCTCGAGAACACCTGCCGCAACTCGAGAAATTCCAGGAAGTTCTCCCTTCCAGGCGAGATGAGGCCTATTTCCGATGAGGCGTCTGGAGACTAATGACACCTAACCTCTGGAACTTCGAAAGGGTCTTTCACACCCTTGCTGCGACTCAAGAAGTTCACCGCCATACCCGTGTCCACTCGAGAGGAAGCACGATGGTCCCGCCCACATCCAGAGGAGCCCCGTTTCCCCCTCGTAGCTCGAGATGAGGGATCCTTTCCCTGCTTTCAACGGGAAAGAATTCCCGGCGTTCCCGTCACATCTCAAGAGGAGGCACTCTCAGCAGGAAAGGCGAGAGGAACTCCATGGTCGTACCACCATTCCAAGAGTCCCCCAGATGTCTCAGTCCATTCCAGAGGAACCTCTTTGCCCTGCACTGGCTCATCTATCACGCCGAGGATCGACTCACACCATGGTGGCACGTGGGACAGCCCTGTGGGAAAGCCTCGAGGGAAAGCCTCGAGGGAAAACCACAGATCCTTTGATCCACGCGACGGGAAGCGTGACATTGCTGCTACAGCCTGGAAGGAAAGCGCACGTGCATGCCCCCAGTCGAGACGAGGCCTGACTCCCCTAGGGAGACTCCAGAAGTACTCAAAGATCCATGTCAGCCCCTGAGAGGAATCCTCGGTTCCGGCCCTGACTCCACCAAAGGTTTTTGGCCCCGGTATCGACGGGAGAGGAATCCCGAGAGGCCCCCTAGCAACTCGCATGGGGACTGGCCTCTCCTGAGGCCACCAGGGCGGGTCCCTGAGGTCCCCGTCGTAACTCGAGAACACCTGCCGCAACTCGAGAAAATCCAAGAAGTTCTCCCTTCCAGGCGAGATGAGGCCTATTTCCGATGAGGCGTCTGGAGACTGATGACACCTAACCTCTGGAACTTCGAAAGGGTCTTTCACACCCTTGCTGCGACTCAAGAAGTTCACCGCCATACCCGTGTCCACTCGAGAGGAAGCACGATGGTCCCGCCCACATCCAGAGGAGCACCGTTTCCCCCTCGTAGCTCGAGATGAGGGAACCTTTCCATGCTTTCAACGGGAAAGAATTCCCGGCGTTCCCGTCGCATCTCAAGAGCAGGCACTCTCAACAGGAAAGGCGAGAGGAACTCCATGGTCGTACCACCATTCCAAGAGTCCCCCAGATGTCTCAGTCCATTCCAAAGGAACCTCTTTGCCCTGCACTGGCACATCTTTCACGCCGAGGATCGAATCACACCACAGTGGCACGTGGGACAGCCCTGTGGGAAAGCCTCGAGGGAAAGCCTCGAGGGAAAACCACAGATCCTTTGATCCACGCGACGGGAAGCGTGACATTGCTGCTACAGCCTGGAAGGAAAGCGCACGTGCATGCCCCCACTCGAGACGAGGCCTGACTCCCCTGGGGAGACTCCAGAAGTACCCAAAGATCCATGTCAGCCCCTGAGAGGAATCCTAGGTTCCGACCCTGACTCCACCAAATGTTTTTGGCCCCGGTATCGACGGGTGAGGAATCCCGAGAGGCCCCCTAGCAACTCGCATGGGGACTGGCCTCTCCTGAGGCCACCAGGGCGGGTCCCTGAGGTCCCCGTCGTAACTCGAGAACACCTGCCGCAACTCGAGAAAATCCAGGAAGTTCTCCCTTCCAGGCGAGATGAGGCCTATTTCCGATGAGGCGTCTGGAGACTAATGACACCTAAACTCTGGAACTTCGAAAGGGTCTTTCACACCCTTGCTGCAAATCAAGAAGTTCACCGCCATACCCGTCTCCACTCGAGAGGAAGCACGATGGTCCCGCCCACATCCAGAGGAGCCCCGTTTCCCCCTCGTAGCTCGAGATGAGGGATCCTTTCCCTGCTTTCAACGGGAAAGAATTCCCGGCGTTCCCGTCGCATCTCAAGAGGAGGCACTCTCAACAGGAAAGGCGAGAGGAACTCCACGGTCGTACCACCATTCCAAGAGTCCCCCAGATGTCTCAGTCCATTCCAGAGGAACCTCTTTGCCCTGCACTGGCTCATCTTTCACGCCGAGGATCGACTCACACCACGGTGGCACGTGGGACAGCCCTGTGGGAAAGCCTCGAGGGAAAGCCTCGAAGGAAAACCACAGATCCTTTGATCCACGCGACGGGAAGCGTGACATTGCTTCTACAGCCTGGAAGGAAAGTGCACGTGCATGCCCCGACTCGAGACGAGGCCTGTCTCCCCTGGCGAGACTCCAGATGTACCCAAAGATCCATATCAGCCCCTGAGAGGAATCACCGGTTCCGGCCCTGACTCCACACAAGGTTTTTGGCCCCGGTATCGACGGGAGAGGAATCCCGAGAGGCCCCCTAGCAACTCGCATGGGGACTGGCGTCTCCTGAGGCCACCAGGGCGGGTCCCTGAGGTCCCCGTCGTAACTCGAGAACACCTGCCGCAACTCGAGAAAATCCAGGAAGTTCTCCCTTCCAGGCGAGATGAGGCCTATTTCCGATGAGGCGTCTGGAGACTAAAGACACCTAACCTCTGGAACTTCGAAAGGGTCTTTCACATCCTTGCTGCAACTCAAGAAGTTCACCGCCATACCCGTGTCCACTCGAGAGGAAGCACGATGGTCCCGCCCACATCCAGAGGAGCCCCGTTTCCCCCTCGTAGCTCGAGATGAGGGATCCTTTCCCTGCTTTCAACGGGAAAGAATTCCCGGTGTTCCCGTCGCATCTCAAGAGGAGGCACTCTCAACAGGAAAGGCGAGAGGAACTCCATGGTCGTACCACCATTCCAAGAGTCCCCCAGATGTCTCAGTCCATTCCAGAGGAACCTCTTTGCCCTGCACTGGCTCATCTTTCACGCCGAGGATCCACTCACACCACGGTGGCACGTGGGACAGCCCTGTGGGAAAGCCTCGAGGGAAAGCCTCGAGGGAAAACCACAGATCCTTTGATCCATGCGACGGGAAGCGTGACATTGCTGCTACAGCCTGGAAGGAAAGTGCACGTGCATGCCCCGACTCGAGACGAGGCCTGTCTCCCCTGGCGAGACTCCAGATGTACCCAAAGATCCATATTAGCCCCTGAGAGGAATCCTCGGTTCCGGCCCTGACTCCACACAAGGTTTTTGGCCCCGGTATCGACGGGAGAGGAATCCCGAGAGGCCCCCTAGCAACTCGCTTGGGGAATGGCGTCTCCTGAGGCCACCAGGGCGGGTCCCTGAGGTCCCCGTCGTAACTCGAGAACACCTGCCGCAACTCGCGAAAATCCAGGAAGTTCTCCCTTCCAGGCGAGATGAGGCCTATTTCCGATGAGGCGTCTGGAGACTAATGACACCTAACCTCTGGAACTTCGAAAGGGTCTTTCACACCCTTGCTGCAACTCAAGAAGTTCACCGCCATACCCGTCTCCACTCGAGAGGAAGCACGATGGTCCCGCCCACATCCAGAGGAGCACCGTTTCCCCCTCGTAGCTCGAGATGAGGGAACCTTTCCATGCTTTCAACGGGAAAGAATTCCCGGCGTTCCCGTCGCATCTCAAGAGGAGGCACTCTCAACAGGAAAGGCAAGAGGAACTCCATGGTCGTACCACCATTCCAAGAGTCCCCCAGATGTCTCAGTCCATTCCAGAGGAACCTCTTTGCCCTGCACTGGCTCATCTTTCACGCCGAGGATCGACTCACACCATGGTGGCACGTGGGACAGCCCTGTGGGAAAGCCTCAAGGGAAAGCCTCGAGGGAAAACCACAGATCCTTTGATCCACGCCACGGGAAGCGTTGCTGCTACAGCCTGGAAGGAAAGCGCACGTGCATGCCCCCAGTCGAGACGAGGCCTGACTCCCCTGGGGAGACTCCAGAAGTACTCAAAGATCCATGTCAGCCCCTGAGAGGAATCCTCGGTTCCGGCCCTGACTCCACACAAGGTTTTTGGCCCCGGTATCGACGGGAGAGGAAACCCGAGAGGCCCCCTAGCAACTCGCATGGGGACTGGCCTCTCCTGAGGCCACCAGGGCGGGTCCCTGAGGTCCCCGTCGTAACTCGAGAACACCTGCCGCAACTCGAGAAATTCCAGGAAGTTCTCCCTTCCAGGCGAGATGAGGCCTATTTCCGATGAGGCGTCTGGAGACTAATGACACCTAACCTCTGGAACTTCGAAAGGGTCTTTCACACCCTTGCTGCGACTCAAGAAGTTCACCGCCATACCCGTGTCCACTCGAGAGGAAGCACGATGGTCCCGCCCACATCCAGAGGAGCCCCGTTTCCCCCTCGTAGCTCGAGATGAGGGATCCTTTCCCTGCTTTCAACGGGAAAGAATTCCCGGCGTTCCCGTCACATCTCAAGAGGAGGCACTCTCAGCAGGAAAGGCGAGAGGAACTCCATGGTCGTACCACCATTCCAAGAGTCCCCCAGATGTCTCAGTCCATTCCAGAGGAACCTCTTTGCCCTGCACTGGCTCATCTATCACGCCGAGGATCGACTCACACCATGGTGGCACGTGGGACAGCCCTGTGGGAAAGCCTCGATGGAAAGCCTCGAGGGAAAACCACAGATCCTTTGATCCACGCCACGGGAAGCGTGACATTGCTGCTACAGCCTGGAAGGAAAGCGCACGTCCATGCCCCCAGTCGAGACGAGGCCTGACTCCCCTAGGGAGACTCCAGAAGTACTCAAAGATCCATGTCAGCCCCTGAGAGGAATCCTCGGTTCCGGCCCTGACTCCACCAAAGGTTTTTGGCCCCGGTATCGACGGGAGAGGAATCCCGAGAGGCCCCCTAGCAACTCGCATGGGGACTGGCCTCTCCTGAGGCCACCAGGGCGGGTCCCTGAGGTCCCCGTCGTAACTCGAGAACACCTGCCGCAACTCGAGAAAATCCAGGAAGTTCTCCCTTCCAGGCGAGATGAGGCCTATTTCCGATGAGGCGTCTGGAGACTGATGACACCTAACCTCTGGAACTTCGAAAGGGTCTTTCACACCCTTGCTGCGACTCAAGAAGTTCACCGCCATACCCGTGTCCACTCGAGAGGAAGCACGATGGTCCCGCCCACATCCAGAGGAGCACCGTTTCCCCCTCGTAGCTCGAGATGTGGGAACCTTTCCATGCTTTCAACGGGAAAGAATTCCCGGCGTTCCTGTCGCATCTCAAGAGGAGGCACTCTCAACAGGAAAGTCGAGAGGAACTCCATGGTCGTACCACCATTCCAAGAGTCCCCCAGATGTCTCAGTCCATTCCAGAGGAACCTCTTTGCCCTGCACTGGCTCATCTTTCACGCCGAGGATCGACTCACACCATGGTGGCACGTGGGACAGCCCTGTGGGAAAGCCTCGAGGGAAAGCCTCGAGGGAAAACCACAGATCCTTTGATCCACGCGACGGGAAGCGTGACATTGCTGCTACAGCCTGGAAGGAAAGTGCACGTGCATGCCCCGACTCGAGACGAGGCCTGTCTCCCTTGGCGAGACTCCAGATGTACCCAAAGATCCATATCAGCCCATGAGAGTAATCCTCGGTTCCGGCCCTAACTCCACACAAGGTTTTTGGCCCCGGTATCGACGGGAGAGGAATCCCGAGAGGCCCCCTAGCAACTCGCATGGGGACTGGCCTCTCCTGAGGCCAACAGGGCGGGTCCCTGAGGTCCCCGTCGTAACTCGAGAACACCTGCCGCAACTCGAGAAAATCCAGGAAGTTCTCCCTTCCAGGCGAGATGAGCCCTATTTCCGATGAGGCGTCTGGAGACTAATGACACCTAACCTCTGGAACTTCGAAAGGGTCTTTCACACCCTTGCTGCGACTCAAGAAGTTCACCGCCATAACCGTCTCCACTCGAGAGGAAGCACGATGGTCCCGCCCACATCCAGAGGAGCCCCGTTTCCCCCTCGTAGCTCGAGATGAGGGATCCTTTCCCTGCTTTCAACGGGAAAGAATTCCCGGCGTTCCCGTCGCATCTCAAGAGGAGGCACTCTCAACAGGAAAGGCGAGAGGAACTCCATGGTCGTACCACTATTCCAAGAGTCCCCCAGATGTCTCAGACCATTCCAGAGGAACCTCTTTGCCCTGCACTGGCTCATCTTTCACGCCGAGGATCGACTCACACCACGGTGGCACGTGGGACAGCCCTGTGGGAAAGCCTCGAGGGAAAGCCTCGAGGGAAAACCACAGATCCTTTGATCCACGCGAAGGGAAGCGTGACATTGCTGCTACAGCCTGGAAGGAAAGTGCACGTGCACGCCCCGACTCGAGACGAGGCCTGTCTCCCCTGGCGAGACTCCAGATGTACCCATAGATCCATATCAGCCCCTGAGAGGAATCCTCGGTTCCGGCCCTGACTCTACACAAGGTTTTTGGCCCCGGTATCGACGGGAGAGGAATCCCGAGAGGCCCCCTAGCAACTCGCATGGGGACTGGCGTCTCCTGAGGCCACCAGGACGGGTCCCTTAGGTCCCCGTCGTAACTCGAGAACACCTGCCGCAACTCGAGAAAATCCAGGAAGTTCTCCCATCCAGGCGAGATGAGGCCTATTTCTGATGAGGCGTCTGGAGACTAATGACACCTAACCTCTGGAACTTCGAAAGAGTCTTTCACACCCTTGCTGCCACTCAAGAAGTTCACCGACATACCCGTGTCCACTCAAGAGGAAGCACGATGGTCCCGCCCACATCCAGAGGAGCACCGTTTCCCCCTCGTAGCTCGAGATGAGGGATCCTTTCCCTGCTTTCAACGGGAAAGAATTCCCGGCGTTCCCGTCGCATCTCAAGAGCAGGCACTCTCAACAGGAAAGGCGAGAGGAACTCCATGGTCGTACCACCATTCCAAGAGTCCCCCAGATGTCTCAGTCCATTCCAAAGGAACCTCTTTGCCCTGCACTGGCACATCTTTCACGCCGAGGATCGAATCACACCACGGTGGCACGTGGGACAGCCCTGTGGGAAAGCCTCGAGGGAAAGCCTCGAGGGAAAACCACAGATCCTTTGATCCACGCCACGGGAAGCGTGACATTGCTGCTACAGCCTGGAAGGAAAGCGCACGTGCATGCCCCCACTCGAGACGAGGCCTGACTCCCCTGGGGAGACTCCAGAAGTACCCAAAGATCCATGTCAGCCCCTGAGAGGAATCCTAGGTTCCGGCCCTGACTCCACCAAATGTTTTTGGCCCCGGTATCGACGGGAGAGGAATCCCGAGAGGCCCCCTAGCAACTCGCATGGGGACTGGCCTCTCCTGAGGCCACCAGGGCGGGTCCCTGAGGTCCCCGTCGTAACTCGAGAACACCTGCCGCAACTCGAGAAAATCCAGGAAGTTCTCCCTTCCAGGCGAGATGAGGCCTATTTCCGATGAGGCGTCTGGAGACTAATGACACCTAAACTCTGGAACTTCGAAAGGGTCTTTCACACCCTTGCTGCAAATCAAGAAGTTCACCGCCATACCCGTTTCCACTCGAGAGGAAGCACGATGGTCCCGCCCACATCCAGAGGAGCCCCGTTTCCCCCTCGTAGCTCGAGATGAGGGATCCTTTCCCTGCTTTCAACGGGAAAGAATTCCCGGCGTTCCCGTCGCATCTCAAGAGGAGGCACTCTCAACAGGAAAGGCGAGAGGAACTCCACGGTCGTACCACCATTCCAAGAGTCCCCCAGATGTCTCAGTCCATTCCAGAGGAACCTCTTTGCCCTGCACTGGCTCATCTTTCACGCCGAGGATCGACTCACACCACGGTGGCACGTGGGACAGCCCTGTGGGAAAGCCTCGAGGGAAAGCCTCGAGGGAAAACCACAGATCCTTTGATCCACGCGACGGGAAGCGTGACATTGCTGCTACAGCCTGGAAGGAAAGTGCACGTGCATGCCCCGACTCGAGACGAGGCCTGTCTCCCCTGGCGAGACTCCAGATGTACCCAAAGATCCATATCAGCCCCTGAGAGGAATCACCGGTTCCGGCCCTGACTCCACACAAGGTTTTTGGCCCCGGTATCGACGGGAGAGGAATCCCGAGAGGCCCCCTAGCAACTCGCATGGGGACTGGCGTCTCCTGAGGCCACCAGGGCGGGTCCCTGAGGTCCCCGTCGTAACTCGAGAACACCTGCCGCAACTCGAGAAAATCCAGGAAGTTCTCCCTTCCAGGCGAGATGAGGCCTATTTCCGATGAGGCGTCTGGAGACTAAAGACACCTAACCTCTGGAACTTCGAAAGGGTCTTTCACACCCTTGCTGCAACTCAAGAAGTTCACCGCCATACCCGTCTCCACTCGAAAGGAAGCACGATGGTCCCGCCCACATCCAGAGGAGCCCCGTTTCCCCCTCGTAGCTCGAGATGAGGGATCCTTTCCCTGCTTTCAACGGGAAAGAATTCCCGGTGTTCCCGTCGCATCTCAAGAGGAGGCACTCTCAACAGGAAAGGCGAGAGGAACTCCATGGTCGTACCACCATTCCAAGAGTCCCCCAGATGTCTCAGTCCATTCCAGAGGAACCTCTTTGCCCTGCACTGGCTCATCTTTCACGCCGAGGATCGACTCACACCACGGTGGCACGTGGGACAGCCCTGTGGGAAAGCCTCGAGGGAAAGCCTCGAGGGAAAACCACAGATCCTTTGATCCATGCGACGGGAAGCGTGACATTGCTGCTACAGCCTGGAAGGAAAG
Source organism: Capricornis sumatraensis (assembly GCF_032405125.1). NCBI lineage: Eukaryota > Metazoa > Chordata > Mammalia > Artiodactyla > Bovidae > Capricornis > Capricornis sumatraensis. The sequence continues at coordinate 119,890 of NW_027184615.1, read as the reverse complement.
TGCACGTGCATGCCCCGACTCGAGACGAGGCCTGTCTCCCCTGGCGAGACTCCAGATGTACCCAAAGATCCATATTAGCCCCTGAGAGGAATCCTCGGTTCCGGCCCTGACTCCACACAAGGTTTTTGGCCCCGGTATCGACGGGAGAGGAATCCCGAGAGGCCCCCTAGCAACTCGCTTGGGGAATGGCGTCTCCTGAGGCCACCAGGGCGGGTCCCTGAGGTCCCCGTCGTAACTCGAGAACACCTGCCGCAACTCGAGAAAATCCAGGAAGTTCTCCCTTCCAGGCGAGATGAGGCCTATTTCCGATGAGGCGTCTGGAGACTAATGACACCTAACCTCTGGAACTTCGAAAGGGTCTTTCACACCCTTGCTGCAACTCAAGAAGTTCACCGCCATACCCGTCTCCACTCGAGAGGAAGCACGATGGTCCCGCCCACATCCAGAGGAGCACCGTTTCCCCCTCGTAGCTCGAGATGAGGGAACCATTCCATGCTTTCAACGGGAAAGAATTCCCGGCGTTCCCGTCGCATCTCAAGAGGAGGCACTCTCAACAGGAAAGGCAAGAGGAACTCCATGGTCGTACCACCATGCCAAGAGTCCCCCAGATGTCTCAGTCCATTCCAGAGGAACCTCTTTGCCCTGCACTGGCTCATCTTTCACGCCGAGGATCGACTCACACCATGGTGGCACGTGGGACAGCCCTGTGGGAAAGCCTCAAGGGAAAGCCTCGAGGGAAAACCACAGATCCTTTGATCCACGTGACGGGAAGCGTGACATTGCTGCTACAGCCTGGAAGGAAAGCGCATGTGCATGCCCCCACTCGAGACGAGGCCTGACTCCCCTGGGGAGACTCCAGAAGTACTCAAAGATCCATGTCAGACCCTGAGAGGAATCCTCGGTTCCGGCCCTGACTCCACCAAATGTTTTTGGCCCCGGTATCGACGGGAGAGGAATCCCGAGAGGCCTCCTAGCAACTCGCATGGGGACTGCCCTCTCCTAAGGCCACCAGGGCGGGTCCCTGAGGTCCCCGTCGTAACTCGAGAACACCTGCCGCAACTCGAGAAAATCCAGGAAGTTCTCCCTTCCAGGCGAGATGAGGCCTATTTCCGATGAGGCGTCTGGAGACTAATGACACCTAAATTCTGGAACTTCGAAAGGGTCTTTCACACCCTTGCTGCAACTCAAGAAGTTCACGGCCATACCCGTCTCCACTCGAGAGGAAGCACGATGGTCCCGCCCACATCCAGAGGAGCCCCGTTTCCCCCTCGTAGCTCGAGATGAGGGATCCTTTCCCTGCTTTCAACGGGAAAGAATTCCCGGCGTTCCCGTCGCATCTCAAGAGGAGGCACTCTCAACAGGAAAGGCGAGAGGAACTCCATGGTCGTACCACCATTCCAAGAGTCCCCCAGATGTCTCAGTCCAATCCAGAGGAACCTCTTTGCCCTGCACTGGCTCATCTTTCACGCCGAGGATCGACTCACACCACGGTGGCACGTGGGACAGCCCTGTGTGAAAGCCTCGAGGGAAAGCCTCGAGGGAAAACCACAGATCCTTTGATCCTCGCGACGGGAAGCGTGACATTGCTGCTACAGCCTGGAAGGAAAGTGCACGTGCATGCCCCGACTCGAGACGAGGCCTGTCTCCCCTGGCGAGACTCCAGATGTACCCAAAGATCCATATCAGACCCTGAGAGGAATCCTCGGTTCCGGCCCTGACTCCACACAAGGATTTTGGCCACGGTATCGACGGGAGAGGAATCCCGAGAGGCCCCCTAGCAACTCGCATGGGGACTGGCGTCTCCTGAGGCCACCAGGGCGGGTCCCTGAGGTCCCCGTCGTAACTCGAGAACACCTGCCGCAACTCGAGAAAATCCAGGAAATTCTCCCTTCCAGGCGAGATGAGGCCTATTTCCGATGAGGCGTCTGGAGACTAATGACACCTAACCTCTGGAACTTCGAAAGGGTCTTTCACACCCTTGCTGCAACTCAAGAAGTTCACCGCCATACCCGTGTCCACTCGAGAGGAAGCACGATGGTCCCGCCCACATCCAGAGGAGCCCCGTTTCCCCCTCGTAGCTCGAGATGAGGGATCCTTTCCCTGCTTTCAACGGGAAAGAATTCCCGGCGTTCCCGTCGCATCTCAAGAGGAGGCACTCTCAACAGGAAAGGCGAGAGGAACTCCATGGTCGTACCACCATTCCAAGAGTCCCCCAGATGTCTCAGTCCATTCCAGAGGAACCTCTTTGCCCTGCACTGGCTCATCTTTCACGCCGAGGATCCACTCACACCACGGTGGCACGTGGGATAGCCCTGTGGGAAAGCCTCGAGGGAAAGCCTCGAGGGAAAACCACAGATCCTTTGATCCATGCGACGGGAAGCGTGACATTGCTGCTACAGCCTGGAAGGAAAGTGCACGTGCATGCCCCGACTCGAGACGAGGCCTGTCTCCCCTGGCGAGACTCCAGATGTACCCAAAGATCCATATCAGCCCCTGAGAGGAATCATCGGTTCCGGCCCTGACTCCACACAAGGTTTTTGGCCCCGGTATCGACGGGAGAGGGATCCCGAGAGGCCCCCTAGCAACTCGCATGGGGACTGGCGTCTCCTGAGGCCACCAGGGCGGGTCCCTGAGGTCCCCGTCGTAACTCGAGAACACCTGCCGCAACTCGAGAAAATCCAGGAAGTTCTCCCTTCCAGGCGAGATGAGGCCTATTTCCGATGAGGCGTCTGGAGACTAAAGACACCTAACCTCTGGAACTTCGAAAAGGTCTTTCACACCCTTGCTGCAACTCAAGAAGTTCACCGCCATACCCGTGTCCACTCGAGAGGAAGCACGATGGTCCCGCCCACATCCAGAGGAGCCCCGTTTCCCCCTCGTAGCTCGAGATGAGGGATCCTTTCCCTGCTTTCAACGGGAAAGAATTCCCGGTGTTCCCGTCGCATCTCAAGAGGAGGCACTCTCAACAGGAAAGGCGAGAGGAACTCCATGGTCGTACCACCATTCCAAGAGTCCCCCAGATGTCTCAGCCCATTCCAGAGGAACCTCTTTGCCCTGCACTGGCTCATCTTTGACGCCGAGGATCCACTCACACCACGGTGGCACGTGGGACAGCCCTGTGGGAAAGCCTCGAGGGAAAGCCTCGAGGGAAAACCACAGATCCTTTGATCCATGCGACGGGAAGCGTGACATTGCTGCTACAGCCTGGAAGGAAAGTGCACGTGCATGCCCCGACTCGAGACGAGGCCTGTCTCCCCTGGCGAGACTCCAGATGTACCCAAAGATCCATATCAGCCCCTGAGAGGAATCCTCGGTTCCGGCCCTGACTCCACACAAGGTTTTTGGCCCCGGTATCGACGGGAGAGGAATCCCGAGAGGCCCCCTAGCAACTCGCTTGGGGAATGGCGTCTCCTGAGGCCACCAGGGCGGGTCCCTGAGGTCCCCGTCGTAACTCAAGAATAACTGCCGCAACTCGAGAAAATCCAGGAAGTTCTCCCTTCCAGGCGAGATGAGGCCTATTTCCGATGAGGCGTCTGGAGACTAATGACACCTAACCTCTGGAACTTCGAAAGGGTCTTTCACACCCTTGCTGCAACTCAAGAAGTTCACCGCCATACCCGTCTCCACTCGAGAGGAAGCACGATGGTCCCGCCCACATCCAGAGGAGCCCCGTTTCCCCCTCGTAGCTCGAGATGAGGGATCCTTTCCCTGCTTTCAACGGGAAAGAATTCCCGGCGTTCCCGTCGCATCTCAAGAGGAGGCACTCTCAACAGGAAAGGCGAGAGGAACTCCATGGTCGTACCACCATTCCAAGAGTCCCCCAGATGTCTCAGTGCATTCCAGAGGAACCTCTTTGCCCTTCACTGGCTCATCTTTCACGCCGAGGATCGACTCACACCACGGTGGCACGTGGGACAGCCCTGTGGGAAAGCCTCGAGGGAAAGCCTCGAGGGAAAACCACAGGTCGTTTGATCCACGCGACGGGAAGCGTGACATTGCTGCTACAGCCTGGAAGGAAAGCGCACGTGCATGCCCCCACTCGAGACGAGGCCTGACTCCCCTGGGGAGACTCCAGAAGTACCCAAAGATCCATGTCAGCCCCTGAGAGGAATCCTCGGTTCCGGCCCTGACTCCACCAAAGGGTTTTGGCCCCGGTATCGACGGAAGAGTAATCCCGAGAGGCCCCCTAGCAACTCGCATGGGGACTGGCCTCTCCTGAGGCCACCAGGGCGGGTCCCTGAGGTCCCCGTCGTAACTCGAGAACACCTGCCGCAACTCGAGAAAATCCAGGAAGTTCTCCATTCCAGGCGAGATGAGGCCTATTTCCGATGAGGCGTCTGCAGACTAATGACACCTAACGTCTGGAACTTCGAAAGGGTCTTTCACACCCTTGCTGCAACTCAAGAAGTTCACCGCCATACCCGTCTCCACTCGAGAGGAAGCACGATGGTCCCGCCCACATCCAGAGGAGCCCCATTTCCCCCTCGGAGCTCGAGATGAGGGATCCTTTCCCTGCTTTCAACGGGAAAGAATTCCCGGCGTTCCCGACGCATCTCAAGAGGAGGCACTCTCAACAGGAAAGGCGAGAGGAACTCCATGGTCGTACCACCATTCCAATAGTCCCCCAGATGTCTCAGTCCATTCCAGAGGAAGCTCTTTGCCCTGCACTGGCTCATGTTTCACGCCGAGGATCGACTCACACCACGGTGGCACGTGGGACAGCCCTGTGGGAAAGCCTCGAGGGAAAGCCTCGAGGGAAAACCACAGATCCTTTGATCCACGCGACGGGAAGCGTGACATTGCTGCTACAGCCTGGAAGGAAAGCGCACGTGCATGACCCCACTCGAGACGAGGCCTGACTCCCCTGGGGAGACTCCAGAAGTACCCAAAGATCCATGTCAGCCCCTGAGAGGAATCCTTGCTTCCGGCCCTGACTCCACACAAGGTTTTTGGCCCCGGTATCGACGGGAGAGGAATCCCGAGAGGCCCCCTAGCAACTCGCATGGGGACTGGCCTCTCCTGAGGCCACCAGGGCGGGTCCCTGAGGTCCCCCTCGTAACTCGAGAACACCTGCCGCAACTCGAGAAAATCCAGGAAGTTTTCCCTTCCAGGCGAGATGAGGCCTATTTCCAATGAGGCGTCTGGAGACTAATGACACCTAACCTCTGGAACTTCGAAAGGGTCTTTCACACTTTTGCTGCAACTCAAGAAGTTCACCGCCATACCCGTCTCCACTCGAGAGGAAGCACGATGGTCCCGCCCACATCCAGAGGAGCCCCGTTTCCCCCTCGGAGCTCGAGATGAGGGATCCTTTCCCTGCTTTCAACGGGAAAGAATTCCCGGCGTTCCCGTCGCATCTCAAGAGGAGGCACTCTTAACAGGAAAGGCGAGAGGAACTCCGTGGTCGTACCACCATTCCAAGAGTCCCCCAGATGTCTCAGTCCATTCCAGAGGAACCTCTTTGCCCTGCACTGGCTCATCTTTCACGCCGAGGATCCACACACACCACGGTGGCACGTGGGACAACCCTGTGGGAAAGCCTCGAGGGAAAGCCTCGAGGGAAAACCACAGATCCTTTGATCCACGCGACGGGAAGCGTAACATTGCTGCTACAGCCTGGAAGGAAAGCGCACGTGCATGCCCCCACTCGAGACGAGGCCTGACTCCCCTGGGGAGACTCCAGAAGTACCCAAAGATCCATGTCAGCCCCTGAGAGGAATCCTCGGTTCCGGCCCTGACTCCACACAAGGTTTTTGGCCCCGGTATCGACGGGAGAGGAATCCCGAGAGGCCCCCTAGCAACTCGCATGGGGACTGGACTCTCCTGAGGCCACCAGGGCGGGTCCCTGAGGTCCCCGTCGTAACTCGAGAACACCTGCCGCAACTCGAGAAAATCCAGGAAGTTCTCCCTTCCAGGCGAGATCAGGCCTATTTCCGATGAGGCGTCTGGAGACTAATGACACCTAACCTCTGGAACTTCGAAAGGGTCTTTCACACTTTTGCTGCAACTCAAGAAGTTCACCGCCATACCCGTCTCCACTCGAGAGGAAGCACGATGGTCCCGCCCACATCCAGAGGAGCCCCGTTTCCCCCTCGGAGCTCGAGATGAGGGATCCTTTCCCTGCTTTCAACGGGAAAGAATTCCCGGCGTTCCCGTCGCATCTCAAGAGGAGGCACTCTTAACAGGAAAGGCGAGAGGAACTCCGTGGTCGTACCACCATTCCAAGAGTCCCCCAGATGTCTCAGTCCATTCCAGAGGAACCTCTTTGCCCTGCACTGGCTCATCTTTCACGCCGAGGATCCACACACACCACGGTGGCACGTGGGACAACCCTGTGGGAAAGCCTCGAGGGAAAGCCTCGAGGGAAAACCACAGATCCTTTGATCCACGCGACGGGAAGCGTGACATTGCTGCTACAGCCTGGAAGGAAAGCGCACGTGCATGCCCCCACTCGAGACGAGGCCTGACTCCCATGGGGAGACTCCAGAAGTACCCAAAGATCCATGTCAGCCCCTGAGAGGAATCCTCGGTTCCGGCCCTGACTCCACACAAGGTTTTTGGCCCCGGTATCGACGGGAGAGGAATCCCGAGAGGCCCCCTAGCAACTCGCATGGGGACTGGCCTCTCCTGAGGCCACCAGGGCGGGTCCCTGAGGTCCCCGTCGTAACTCGAGAACACCTGCCGCAACTCGAGAAAATCCAGGAAGTTCTCCCTTCCAGGCGAGATGAGGCCTATTTCCGATGAGGCGTCTGGAGACTAATGACACCTAACCTCTGGAACTTCGAAAGGGTCTTTCACATCCTTGCTGCAACTCAAGAAGTTCACCGCCATACCCGTCTCCACTCGAGAGGAAGCACGATGGTCCCGCCCACATCCAGAGGAGCCCCGTTTCCCCCTCGTAGCTCGAGATGAGGGATCCTTTCCCTGCTTTCAACGGGAAAGAATTCCCGGCGTTCCCGTCGCATCTGAAGAGGAGGCACTCTCAACAGGAAAGGCGAGAGGAACTCCATGGTCGTACCACCATTCCAAGAGTCCCCCAGATGTCTCAGTCCATTCCAGAGGAGCCTCTTTGCCCTGCACTGGCTCATCTTTCACGCCGAGGATCGACTCACACCACGGTGGCACGTCGGACAGCCCTGTGGGAAAACCTCGAGGGAAAGCCTCGAGGGAAAACCACAGATCCTTTGATCCACGCGACGGGAAGCGTGACATTGCTGCTACAGCCTGGAAGGAAAGCGCATGTGCATGCCCCCACTCGAGACGAGGCCTGACTCCCCTGGGGAGACTCCAGAAGTACCCAAAGATCCATGTCAGCCCCTGAGAGGAATCCTCGGTTCCGGCCCTGACTCCACACAAGGTTTTTGGCCCCGGTATCGACGGGAGAGGAATCCCGAGAGGCCCCCTAGCAACTCGCATGGGGACTGGCCTCTCCGGAGGCCACCAGGGCGGGTCCCTGAGGTCCCCGTCGTAACTCGAGAACACCTGTCGCAACTCGAGAAAATCCAGGAAGTTCTCCCTTCCAGGCGAGATGAGGCCTATTTCCGATGAGGCCTCTGGAGACAAATGACACCTAACCTCTGGAACTTCGAAAGGGTCTTTCACACCCTTGCTGCAACTCAGGAAGTTCACCGCCGTACCCGTCTCCACTCGAGAGGAAGCACGATGGTCCCGCCCACATCCAGAGGAGCCCCGTTTCCCCCTCGTAGCTCGAGATGAGGGATCCTTTCCCTGCTTTCAACGGGAAAGAATTCCCGGCGTTCCCGTCGCATCTCAAGAGGAGGCACTCTCAACAGGAAAGGCGAGAGTAACTCCATGGTCGTACCACCATTCCAAGAGTCCCCCAGATGTCTCAGTCCATTACAGAGGAGCCTCTTTGCCCTGCACTGGCTCATCTTTCACGCCGAGGATCCACTCACACCACGGTGGCACGTGGGATAGCCCTGTGGGAAAGCCTCGAGGGAAAGCCTCGAGGGAAAACCACAGATCCTTTGATCCATGCGACGGGAAGCGTGACATTGCTGCTACAGCCTGGAAGGAAAGTGCACGTGCATGCCCCGACTCGAGACGAGGCCTGTCTCCCCTGGCGAGACTCCAGATGTACCCAAAGATCCATATCAGCCCCTGAGAGGAATCACCGGTTCCGGCCCTGACTCCACACAAGGTTTTTGGCCCCGGTATCGACGGGAGAGGGATCCCGAGAGGCCCCCTAGCAACTCGCATGGGGACTGGCGTCTCCTGAGGCCACCAGGGCGGGTCCCTGAGGTCCCCGTCGTAACTCGAGAACACCTGCCGCAACTCGAGAAAATCCAGGAAGTTCTCCCTTCCAGGCGAGATGAGGCCTATTTCCGATGAGGCGTCTGGAGACTAAAGACACCTAACCTCTGGAACTTCGAAAGGGTCTTTCACACCCTTGCTGCAACTCAAGAAGTTCACCGCCATACCCGTGTCCACTCGAGAGGAAGCACGATGGTCCCGCCCACATCCAGAGGAGCCCCGTTTCCCCCTCGTAGCTCGAGATGAGGGATCCTTTCCCTGCTTTTAACGGGAAAGAATTCCCGGTGTTCCCGTCGCATCTCAAGAGGAGGCACTCTCAACAGGAAAGGCGAGAGGAACTCCATGGTCGTACCACCATTCCAAGAGTCCCCCAGATGTCTCAGTCCATTCCAGAGGAACCTCTTTGCCCTGCACTGGCTCATCTTTCACGCCGAGGATCCACTCACACCACGGTGGCACGTGGGACAGCCCTGTGGGAAAGCCTCGAGGGAAAGCCTCGAGGGAAAACCACAGATCCTTTGATCCATGCGACGGGAAGCGTGACATTGCTGCTACAGCCTGGAAGGAAAGTGCACGTGCATGCCCCGACTCGAGACGAGGCCTGTCTCCCCTGGCGAGACTCCAGATGTACCCAAAGATCCATATCAGCCCCTGAGAGGAATCCTCGGTTCCGGCCCTGACTCAACACAAGGTTTTTGGCCCCGGTATCGACGGGAGAGGAATCCCGAGAGGCCCCCTAGCAACTCGCTTGGGGAATGGCGTCTCCTGAGGCCACCAGGGCGGGTCCCTGAGGTCCCCGTCGTAACTCGAGAATAACTGCCGCAACTCGAGAAAATCCAGGAAGTTCTCCCTTCCAGGCGAGATGAGGCCTATTTCCGATGAGGCGTCTGGAGACTAATGACACCTAACCTCTGGAACTTCGAAAGGGTCTTTCACACCCTTGCTGCAACTCAAGAAGTTCACCGCCATACCCGTCTCCACTCGAGAGGAAGCACGATGGTCCCGCCCACATCCAGAGGAGCCCCGTTTCCCCCTCGTAGCTCGAGATGAGGGATCCTTTCCCTGCTTTCAACGGGAAAGAATTCCCGGCGTTCCCGTCGCATCTCAAGAGGAGGCACTCTCAACAGGAAAGGCGAGAGGAACTCCATGGTCGTACCACCATTCCAAGAGTCCCCCAGATGTCTCAGTGCATTCCAGAGGAACCTCTTTGCCCTTCACTGGCTCATCTTTCACGCCGAGGATCGACTCACACCACGGTGGCACGTGGGACAGCCCTGTGGGAAAGCCTCGAGGGAAAGCCTCGAGGGAAAACCACAGATCGTTTGATCCACGCGACGGGAAGCGTGACATTGCTGCTACAGCCTGGAAGGAAAGTGCACGTGCATGCCCCCACTCGAGACGAGGCCTGACTCCCCTGGGGAGACTCCAGAAGTACCCAAAGATCCATGTCAGCCCCTGAGAGGAATCCTCGGTTCTGGCCCTGACTCCACCAAAGGGTTTTGGCCCCGGTATCGACGGAAGAGTAATCCCGAGAGGCCCCCTAGCAACTCGCATGGGGACTGGCCTCTCCTGAGGCCACCAGGGCGGGTCCCTGAGGTCCCCGTCGTAACTCGAGAACACCTGCCGCAACTCGAGAAAATCCAGGAAGTTCTCCATTCCAGGCGAGATGAGGCCTATTTCCGATGAGGCGTCTGCAGACTAATGACACCTAACGTCTGGAACTTCCAAAGGGTCTTTCACACCCTTGCTGCAACTCAAGAAGTTCACCGCCATACCCGTCTCCACTCGAGAGGAAGCACGATGGTCCCGCCCAAATCCAGAGGAGCCCCGTTTCCCCCTCGGAGCTCGAGATGAGGGATCCTTTCCCTGCTTTCAACGGGAAAGAATTCCCGGCGTTCCCGACGCATCTCAAGAGGAGGCACTCTCAACAGGAAAGGCGAGAGGAACTCCATGGTCGTACCACCATTCCAATAGTCCCCCAGATGTCTCAGTCCATTCCAGAGGAAGCTCTTTGCCCTGCACTGGCTCATGTTTCACGCCGAGGATCGACTCACACCACGGTGGCACGTGGGACAGCCCTGTGGGAAAGCCTCGAGGGAAAGCCTCGAGGGAAAACCACAGATCCTTTGATCCACGGGACGGGAAGCGTGACATTGCTGCTACAGCCTGGAAGGAAAGCGCACGTGCATGCCCCCACTCGAGACGAGGCCTGACTCCCCTGGGGAGACTCCAGAAGTACCCAAAGATCCATGTCAGCCCCTGAGAGGAATCCTTGCTTCCGGCCCTGACTCCACACAAGGTTTTTGGCCCCGGTATCGACGGGAGAGGAATCCCGAGAGGCCCCCTAGCAACTCGCATGGGGACTGGCCTCTCCTGAGGCCACCAGGGCGGGTCCCTGAGGTCCCCCTCGTAACTCGAGAACACCTGCCGCAACTCGAGAAAATCCAGGAAGTTTTCCCTTCCAGGCGAGATGAGGCCTATTTCCAATGAGGCGTCTGGAGACTAATGACACCTAACCTCTGGAACTTCGAAAGGGTCTTTCACACTTTTGCTGCAACTCAAGAAGTTCACCGCCATACCCGTCTCCACTCGAGAGGAAGCACGATGGTCCCGCCCACATCCAGAGGAGCCCCGTTTCCCCCTCGGAGCTCGAGATGAGGGATCCTTTCCCTGCTTTCAACGGGAAAGAATTCCCGGCGTTCCCGTCGCATCTCAAGAGGAGGCACTCTTAACAGGAAAGGCGAGAGGAACTCCGTGGTCGTACCACCATTCCAAGAGTCCCCCAGATGTCTCAGTCCATTCCAGAGGAACCTCTTTGCCCTGCACTGGCTCATCTTTCACGCCGAGGATCCACACACACCACGGTGGCACGTGGGACAACCCTGTGGGAAAGCCTCGAGGGAAAGCCTCGAGGGAAAACCACAGATCCTTTGATCCACGCGACGGGAAGCGTGACATTGCTGCTACAGCCTGGAAGGAAAGCGCACGTGCATGCCCCCACTCGAGACGAGGCCTGACTCCCCTGGGGAGACTCCAGAAGTACCCAAAGATCCATGTCAGCCCCTGAGAGGAATCCTCGGTTCCGGCCCTGACTCCACACAAGGTTTTTGGCCCCGGTATCGACGGGAGAGGAATCCCGAGAGGCCCCCTAGCAACTCGCATGGGGACTGGCCTCTCCTGAGGCCACCAGGGCGGGTCCCTGAGGTCCCCGTCGTAACTCGAGAACACCTGCCGCAACTCGAGAAAATCCAGGAAGTTCTCCCTTCCAGGCGAGATGAGGCCTATTTCCGATGAGGCGTCTGGAGACTAATGACACCTAACCTCTGGAACTTCGAAAGGGTCTTTCACATCCTTGCTGCAACTCAAGAAGTTCACCGCCATACCCGTCTCCACTCGAGAGGAAGCACGATGGTCCCGCCCACATCCAGAGGAGCCCCGTTTCCCCCTCGTAGCTCGAGATGAGGGATCCTTTCCCTGCTTTCAACGGGAAAGAATTCCCGGCGTTCCCGTCGCATCTGAAGAGGAGGCACTCTCAACAGGAAAGGCGAGAGGAACTCCATGGTCGTACCACCATTCCAAGAGTCCCCCAGATGTCTCAGTCCATTCCAGAGGAGCCTCTTTGCCCTGCACTGGCTCATCTTTCACGCCGAGGATCGACTCACACCACGGTGGCACGTCGGACAGCCCTGTGGGAAAGCCTCGAGGGAAAGCCTCGAGGGAAAACCACAGATCCTTTGATCCACGCGATGGGAAGCGTGACATTGCTGCTACAGCCTGGAAGGAAAGCGCATGTGCATGCCCCCACTCGAGACGAGGCCTGACTCCCCTGGGGAGACTCCAGAAGTACCCAAAGATCCATGTCAGCCCCTGAGAGGAATCCTCGGTTCCGGCCCTGACTCCACACAAGGTTTTTGGCCCCGGTATCTACGGGAGAGGAATCCCGAGAGGCCCCCTAGCAACTCGCATGGGGACTGGCCTCTCCGGAGGCCACCAGGGCGGGTCCCTGAGGTCCCCGTCGTAACTCGAGAACACCTGTCGCAACTCGAGAAAATCCAGGAAGTTCTCCCTTCCAGGCGAGATGAGGCCTATTTCCGATGAGGCCTCTGGAGACAAATGACACCTAACCTCTGGAACTTCGAAAGGGTCTTTCACACCCTTGCTGCAACTCAAGAAGTTCACCGCCGTACCCGTCTCCACTCGAGAGGAAGCACGATGGTCCCGCCCACATCCAGAGGAGCCCCGTTTCCCCCTCGTAGCTCGAGATGAGGGATCCTTTCCCTGCTTTCAACGGGAAAGAATTCCCGGCGTTCCCGTCGCATCTCAAGAGGAGGCACTCTCAACAGGAAAGGCGAGAGTAACTCCATGGTCGTACCACCATTCCAAGAGTCCCCCAGATGTCTCAGTCCATTCCAGAGGAGCCTCTTTGCCCTGCACTGGCTCATCTTTCACGCCGAGGATCCACTCACACCACGGTGGCACGTGGGATAGCCCTGTGGGAAAGCCTCGAGGGAAAGCCTCGAGGGAAAACCACAGATCCTTTGATCCATGCGACGGGAAGCGTGACATTGCTGCTACAGCCTGGAAGGAAAGTGCACGTGCATGCCCCGACTCGAGACGAGGCCTGTCTCCCCTGGCGAGACTCCAGATGTACCCAAAGATCCATATCAGCCCCTGAGAGGAACCACCGGTTCCGGCCCTGACTCCACACAAGGTTTTTGGCCCCGGTATCGACGGGAGAGGGATCCCGAGAGGCCCCCTAGCAACTCGCATGGGGACTGGCGTCTCCTGAGGCCACCAGGGCGGGTCCCTGAGGTCCCCGTCGTAACTCGAGAACACCTGCCGCAACTCGAGAAAATCCAGGAAGTTCTCCCTTCCAGGCGAGATGAGGCCTATTTCCGATGAGGCGTCTGGAGACTAAAGACACCTAACCTCTGGAACTTCGAAAGGGTCTTTCACACCCTTGCTGCAACTCAAGAAGTTCACCGCCATACCCGTGTCCACTCGAGAGAAAGCACGATGGTCCCGCCCACATCCAGAGGAGCCCCGTTTCCCCCTCGTAGCTCGAGATGAGGGATCCTTTCCCTGCTTTCAACGGGAAAGAATTCCCGGTGTTCCCGTCGCATCTCAAGAGGAGGCACTCTCAACAGGAAAGGCGAGAGGAACTCCATGGTCGTACCACCATTCCAAGAGTCCCCCAGATGTCTCAGTCCATTCCAGAGGAACCTCTTTGCCCTGCACTGGCTCATCTTTCACGCCGAGGATCCACTCACACCACGGTGGCACGTGGGACAGCCCTGTGGGAAAGCCTCGAGGGAAAGCCTCGAGGGAAAACCACAGATCCTTTGATCCATGCGACGGGAAGCGTGACATTGCTGCTACAGCCTGGAAGGAAAGTGCACGTGCATGCCCCGACTCGAGACGAGGCCTGTCTCCCCTGGCGAGACTCCAGATGTACCCAAAGATCCATATCAGCCCCTGAGAGGAATCCTCGGTTCCGGCCCTGACTCAACACAAGGTTTTTGGCCCCGGTATCGACGGGAGAGGAATCCCGAGAGGCCCCCTAGCAACTCGCTTGGGGAATGGCGTCTCCTGAGGCCACCAGGGCGGGTCCCTGAGGTCCCCGTCGTAACTCGAGAATAACTGCCGCAACTCGAGAAAATCCAGGAAGTTCTCCCTTCCAGGCGAGATGAGGCCTATTTCCGATGAGGCGTCTGGAGACTAATGACACCTTACCTCTGGAACTTCGAAAGGGTCTTTCACACCCTTGCTGCAACTCAAGAAGTTCACCGCCATACCCGTCTCCACTCGAGAGGAAGCACGATGGTCCCGCCCACATCCAGAGGAGCCCCGTTTCCCCCTCGTAGTTCGAGATGAGGGATCCTTTCCCTGCTTTCAACGGGAAAGAATTCCCGGCGTTCCCGTCGCATCTCAAGAGGAGGCACTCTCAACAGGAAAGGCGAGAGGAACTCCATGGTCGTACCACCATTCCAAGAGTCCCCCAGATGTCTCAGTGCATTCCAGAGGAACCTCTTTGCCCTTCACTGGCTCATCTTTCACGCCGAGGATCGACTCACACCACGGTGGCACGTGGGACAGCCCTGTGGGAAAGCCTCGAGGGAAAGCCTCGAGGGAAAACCACAGGTCGTTTGATCCACGCGACGGGAAGCGTGACATTGCTGCTACAGCCTGGAAGGAAAGCGCACGTGCATGCCCCCACTCGAGACGAGGCCTGACTCCCCTGGGGAGACTCCAGAAGTACCCAAAGATCCATGTCAGCCCCTGAGAGGAATCCTCGGTTCTGGCCCTGACTCCACCAAAGGGTTTTGGCCCCGGTATCGACGGAAGAGTAATCCCGAGAGGCCCCCTAGCAACTCGCATGGGGACTGGCCTCTCCTGAGGCCACCAGGGCGGGTCCCTGAGGTCCCCGTCGTAACTCGAGGACACCTGCCGCAACTCGAGAAAATCCAGGAAGTTCTCCATTCCAGGCGAGATGAGGCCTATTTCCGATGAGGCGTCTGCAGACTAATGACACCTAACGTCTGGAACTTCGAAAGGGTCTTTCACACCCTTGCTGCAACTCAAGAAGTTCACCGCCATACCCGTCTCCACTCGAGAGGAAGCACGATGGTCCCGCCCACATCCAGAGGAGCCCCGTTTCCCCCTCGGAGCTCGAGATGAGGGATCCTTTCCCTGCTTTCAACGGGAAAGAATTCCCGGCGTTCCCGACGCATCTCAAGAGGAGGCACTCTCAACAGGAAAGGCGAGAGGAACTCCATGGTCGTACCACCATTCCAATAGTCCCCCAGATGTCTCAGTCCATTCCAGAGGAAGCTCTTTGCCCTGCACTGGCTCATGTTTCACGCCGAGGATCGACTCACACCACGGTGGCACGTGGGACAGCCCTGTGGGAAAGCCTCGAGGGAAAGCCTCGAGGGAAAACCACAGATCCTTTGATCCACGGGACGGGAAGCGTGACATTGCTGCTACAGCCTGGAAGGAAAGCGCACGTGCATGCCCCCACTCGAGACGAGGCCTGACTCCCCTGGGGAGACTCCAGAAGTACCCAAAGATCCATGTCAGCCCCTGAGAGGAATCCTTGCTTCCGGCCCTGACTCCACACAAGGTTTTTGGCCCCGGTATCGACGGGAGAGGAATCCCGAGAGGCCCCCTAGCAACTCGCATGGGGACTGGCCTCTCCTGAGGCCACCAGGGCGGGTCCCTGAGGTCCCCCTCGTAACTCGAGAACACCTGCCGCAACTCGAGAAAATCCAGGAAGTTTTCCCTTCCAGGCGAGATGAGGCCTATTTCCAATGAGGCGTCTGGAGACTAATGACACCTAACCTCTGGAACTTCGAAAGGGTCTTTCACACTTTTGCTGCAACTCAAGAAGTTCACCGCCATACCCGTCTCCACTCGAGAGGAAGCACGATGGTCCCGCCCACATCCAGAGGAGCCCCGTTTCCCCCTCGGAGCTCGAGATGAGGGATCCTTTCCCTGCTTTCAACGGGAAAGAATTCCCGGCGTTCCCGTCGCATCTCAAGAGGAGGCACTCTTAACAGGAAAGGCGAGAGGAACTCCGTGGTCGTACCACCATTCCAAGAGTCCCCCAGATGTCTCAGTCCATTCCAGAGGAACCTCTTTGCCCTGCACTGGCTCATCTTTCACGCCGAGGATCCACACACACCACGGTGGCACGTGGGACAACCCTGTGGGAAAGCCTCGAGGGAAAGCCTCGAGGGAAAACCACAGATCCTTTGATCCACGCGACGGGAAGCGTGACATTGCTGCTACAGCCTGGAAGGAAAGCGCACGTGCATGCCCCCACTCGAGACAAGGCCTGACTCCCCTGGGGAGACTCCAGAAGTACCCAAAGATCCATGTCAGCCCCTGAGAGGAATCCTCGGTTCCGGCCCTGACTCCACACAAGGTTTTTGGCCCCGGTATCGACGGGAGAGGAATCCCGAGAGGCCCCCTAGCAACTCGCATGGGGACTGGCCTCTCCTGAGGCCACCAGGGCGGGTCCCTGAGGTCCCCGTCGTAACTCGAGAACACCTGCCGCAACTCGAGAAAATCCAGGAAGTTCTCCCTTCCAGGCGAGATGAGGCCTATTTCCGATGAGGCGTCTGGAGACTAATGACACCTAACCTCTGGAACTTCGAAAGGGTCTTTCACACTTTTGCTGCAACTCAAGAAGTTCACCGCCATACCCGTCTCCACTCGAGAGGAAGCACGATGGTCCCGCCCACAACCAGAGGAGCCCCGTTTCCCCCTCGGAGCTCGAGATGAGGGATCCTTTCCCTGCTTTCAACGGGAAAGAATTCCCGGCGTTCCCGTCGCATCTCAAGAGGAGGCACTCTTAACAGGAAAGGCGAGAGGAACTCCGTGGTCGTACCACCATTCCAAGAGTCCCCCAGATGTCTCAGTCCATTCCAGAGGAACCTCTTTGCCCTGCACTGGCTCATCTTTCACGCCGAGGATCCACACACACCACGGTGGCACGTGGGACAACCCTGTGGGAAAGCCTCGAGGGAAAGCCTCGAGGGAAAACCACAGATCCTTTGATCCACGCGACGGGAAGCGTGACATTGCTGCTACAGCCTGGAAGGAAAGCGCACGTGCATGCCCCCACTCGAGACGAGGCCTGACTCCCCTGGGGAGACTCCAGAAGTACCCAAAGATCCATGTCAGCCCCTGAGAGGAATCCTCGGTTCCGGCCCTGACTCCACACAAGGTTTTTGGCCCCGGTATCGACGGGAGAGGAATCCCGAGAGGCCCCCTAGCAACTCGCATGGGGACTGGCCTCTCCTGAGGCCACCAGGGCGGGTCCCTGAGGTCCCCGTCGTAACTCGAGAACACCTGCCGCAACTCGAGAAAATCCAGGAAGTTCTCCCTTCCAGGCGAGATGAGGCCTATTTCCGATGAGGCGTCTGGAGACTAATGACACCTAATCTCTGGAACTTCGAAAGGGTCTTTCACATCCTTGCTGCAACTCAAGAAGTTCACCGCCATACCCGTCTCCACTCGAGAGGAAGCACGATGGTCCCGCCCACATCCAGAGGAGCCCCGTTTCCCCCTCGTAGCTCGAGATGAGGGATCCTTTCCCTGCTTTCAACGGGAAAGAATTCCCGGCGTTCCCGTCGCATCTGAAGAGGAGGCACTCTCAACAGGAAAGGCGAGAGGAACTCCATGGTCGTACCACCATTCCAAGAGTCCCCCAGATGTCTCAGTCCATTCCAGAGGAGCCTCTTTGCCCTGCACTGGCTCATCTTTCACGCCGAGGATCGACTCACACCACGGTGGCACGTCGGACAGCCCTGTGGGAAAGCCTCGAGGGAAAGCCTTGAGGGAAAACCACAGATCCTTTGATCCACGCGACGGGAAGCGTGACATTGCTGCTACAGCCTGGAAGGAAAGCGCACGTGCATGCCCCCACTCGAGACGAGGCCTGACTCCCCTGCGGAGACTCCACAAGTACCCAAAGATCCATGTCAGCCCCTGAGAGGAATCCTCGGTTCCGGCCCTGACTCCACACAAGGTTTTTGGCCCCGGTATCGACGGGAGAGGAATCCCGAGAGGCCCCCTAGCAACTCGCATGGGGACTGGCCTCTCCTGAGGCCACCACGGCGGGTCCCTGAGGTCCCCGTCGTAACTCGAGAACACCTGCCGCAACTCGAGAAAATCCAGGAAGTTCTCCCTTCCAGGCGAGATGAGGCCTATTTCCGATGAGGCCTCTGGAGACAAAAGACACCTAACCTCTGGAACTTCGAAAGGGTCTTTCACACCCTTGCTGCAACTCAAGAAATTCACCGCCATACCCGTCTCCACTCGAGAGGAAACACGATGGTCCCGCCCACATCCAGAGGAGCCCCGTTTCCCCCTCGTAGCTCGAGATGAGGGATCCTTTCCCTGCTATCAACGGGAAAGAATTCCCGGCGTTCCCGTCGCATCTCAAGAGGAGGCACTCTCAACAGGAAAGATGAGAGGAACTCCATGGTCGTACCACCATTCCAAGAGTCCCCGAGATTTCTCAGTCCATTCCAGAGGAAACTCTTTGCCCTGCACTGGCTCATCTTTCACGCCGAGGATCGACTCACACCATGGTGGCACGTGGGACAGCCCTGTGGGAAAGCCTCGAGGGAAAGCCTCGAGGGAAAACCACAGATCCTTTGATCCACGCGACGGGAAGCATGACATTGCTGCTACAGCCTGGAAGGAAAGCGCACGTGCATGCCCCCACTCGAGACGAGTCCTGACTCCCCTGGGGAGACTCCAGAAGTACCCAAAGATCCATGTCAATCCCTGAGAGGAATCCTCGGTTCCGGCCCTGACTCCACACAAGGTTTTTGGCCCCGGTATCGACGGGAGAGGAATCCCGAGAGGCCCCATAGAAACTAGCATGGGGACTGGCCGTTCCTGAGGCCACCAGGGCGGGTCCCTGAGGTCCCAGTCGTAAATCGAGAACACCTGCCGCAACTCGAGAAAATCCAGGAAGTTCTCCTTTCCAGGCGAAATGAGGCCTATTTCCGATGAGGCGTCTGGAGACTAATGACACCTAACCTCTGGAACTTCGAAAGGGTCTTTCACACCCTTGCTGCAACTCAAGAATTTCACCGCCATACCCGTCTCCACTCGAAAGGAAGCACGATGGTCCCGCCCACATCCAGAGGAGCCCCGTTTCCCCCTCGTAGCTCGAGATGAGGGATCCTTTCCCTGCTTTCAACGGGAAAGAATTCCCGGCGTTCCCGTCGCATCTCAAGAGGAGGCACTCTCAACAGGAAAGGCGAGAGGAACTCCATGGTCGTACCACCATTCCAAGAGTCCCCCAGATGTCTCAGTCCATTCCAGAGGAACCTGTTTGCCCTGCACTGGCTCATCTTTCACGCCGAGGATCGACTCACACAACGGTGGCACGTGAGACAGCCCTGTGGGAAAGCCTCGAGGGAAAGCCTCGAGGGAAAACCACAGATCCTTTGATCCACGCGACGGGAAGCGTGACATTGCTGCTACAGCCTGGAAGGAAGGCGCACGTGCATGCCCCCACTCGAGACGAGGCCTGACCCCCCTGGGGAGACTCCAGAAGTACCCAAAGACCCATGTCAGCCCCTGAGAGAAATCCTCGGTTCCGGCCCTGACTCCACAGAAGGATTTTGGCCCCGGTATCGACGGGAGAGGAATCCCGAGAGGCCCCCGAGCAACTCGCATCGGGACTGGCCTTTCCTGAGGACACCAGGGCGGGTCCCTGAGGTCCCCGTCGTAACTC
This sequence comes from Capricornis sumatraensis, assembly GCF_032405125.1. NCBI lineage: Eukaryota > Metazoa > Chordata > Mammalia > Artiodactyla > Bovidae > Capricornis > Capricornis sumatraensis. The sequence goes on along the minus strand of NW_027184615.1, from coordinate 100,356 downwards.
GAGAACACCTGCCGCAACTCGAGAAAATCCAGGAAGTTCTCCCTTCCAGGCGAGATGAGGCCTATTTCCGATGAGGCGTCTGGAGACTAATGACACCGAACCTCTGGAACTTCGAAAGGGTCTTTCACACCCTTGCTGCAACTCAAGAAGTTCACCGCCATACCCGTCTCCACTCGAGAGGAAACACGATGGTCCCGCCCACATCCAGAGGAGCCCCGTTTCCCCCTCGTAGCTCGAGATGAGGGATCCTTTCCCTGCTATCAACGGGAAAGAATTCCCGGCGTTCCCGTCGCATCTCAAGAGGAGGCACTCTCAACAGGAAAGATGAGAGGAACTCCATGGTCGTATCACCATTCCAAGAGTCCCCGAGATTTCTCAGTCCATTCCAGAGGAAACTCTTTGCCCTGCACTGGCTCATCTTTCACGCCGAGGATCGACTCACACCATGGTGGCACGTGGGACAGCCCTGTGGGAAAGCCTCGAGGGAAAGCCTCGAGGGAAAACCACAGATCCTTTGATCCACGCGACGGGAAGCATGACATTGCTGCTACAGCCTGGAAGGAAAGCGCACGTGCATGCCCCCACTCGAGACGAGTCCTAACTCCCCTGGGGAGACTCCAGAAGTACCCAAAGATCCATGTCAGCCCCTGAGAGGAATCCTCGATTCCGGCCCTGACTCCACACAAGGTTTTTGGCCCCGGTATCGACGGGAGAGGAATCCCGAGAGGCCCCCTAGCAACTAGCATGGGGACTGGCCGTACCTGAGGCCACCAGGACGGGTCCCTGAAGTCCCCGTCGTAAATCGAGAACACCTGACGCAACTCGAGAAAATCCAGGAAGTTCTCCTTTCCAGGCGAAATGAGGCCTATTTCCGATGAGGCGTCTGGAGACTAATGACACCTAACCTCTGGAACTTCGAAAGGGTCTTTCACACCCTTGCTGCAACTCAAGAATTTCACCGCCATACCCGTCTCCACTCGAGAGGAAGCACGATGGTCCCGCCCACATCCAGAGGAGCCCCGTTTCCCCCTCGTAGCTCGAGATGAGGGATCCTTTCCCTGCTTTCAACGGGAAAGAATTCCCGGCGTTCCCGTCGCATCTCAAGAGGAGGCACTCTCAACAGGAAAGGCGAGAGGAACTCCATGGTCGTACCACCATTCCAAGAGTCCCCCAGATGTCTCAGTCCAATCCAGAGGAACCTCCTTGCCCTGCACTGTCTCATCTTTCACGCCGAGAATCGACTCACACCACGGTGGCACGTGGGACAGCCCTGTGGGAAAGCCTCGAGGGAAAACCACAGATCCTTTGATCCACGCGACGGGAACCGAGACATTGCTGCTACAGCCTGGAAGGAAAGCGCACGTGCATGCCCCCACTCGAGACAAGGCCTGACTCCCCTGGGGAGACTCCAGAAGTACCCAAAGATCCATGTCAGCCCCTGAGAGGAATCCTCGGTTCCGGCCCTGACTCCACACAAGTTTTTTGGCCCCGGAATCGACAGGAGAGGAATCCTGAGAGGCCCCCGAGCAACTCGCATGGGGATTGGCCTTTCCTGAGGCCACCAGGGCGGGTCCCTGAGGTCCCCGTCGTAACTCGAGAACACCTGCCGCAACTTGAGAAACTTCAGGAAGTTCTCCCTTCCAGGCGAGATGAGGCCTATTTCCGATGAGGCGTCTGGAGACTAATGACACCTAACCTCTGGAACTTCGAAAGGGTCTTTCACACCCTTGCTGCAACTCAAGAAGTTCACCGCCATACCCGTCTCCACTCGAGAGGAAGCACGATGGTCCCGCCCACATCCAGAGGAGCCCCGTTTCCCCCTCGTAGCTCGAGATGAGGGATCCTTTCCCTGCTTTCAACGGGAAAGAATTCCCGGCGTTCCCGTCGCATCTCAAGAGGAGGCACTCTCAACAGGAAAGGCGAGAGGAACTCCATGGTCGTACCACCATTCCAAGAGTCCCCCAGATGTCTCAGTCCATTCCAGAGGAACCTCTTTGCCCTGCACTGGCTCATCTTTCACGCCGAGGATCGACTCACACAACGGTGGCACGTGAGACAGCCCTGTGGGAAAGCCTCGAGGGACAGCCTCGAGGGAAAACCACAGATCCTTTGATCCACGCGACGGGAAGCGTGACATTGCTGCTACAGCCTGGAAGGAAGGCGCACGTGCATGCCCCCACTCGAGACGAGGCCTGACCCCCCTGGGGAGACTCCAGAAGTACCCAAAGACCCATGTCAGCCCCTGAGAGAAATCCTCGGTTCCGGCCCTGACTCCACAGAAGGATTTTGGCCCCGGTATCGACGGGAGAGGAATCCCGAGAGGCCCCCGAGCAACTCGCATGGGGACTGGCCTTTCCTGAGGACACCAGGGCGGGTCCCTGAGGTCCCCGTCGTAGCTCGAGAACACCTGCCGCAACTCGAGAAAATCCAGGAAGTTCTCCCTTCCAGGCGAGATGAGGCTTATTTCCGATAAGGCGTCTGGAGACTAATGACACGGAACCTCTGGAACTTCGAAAGGGTCTTTCACACCCTTGCTGCAACTCAAGAAGTTCACCGCCATATCCGTCTCCACTCGAGAGGAAACATGATGGTCCCGCCCACATCCAGAGGAGCCCCGTTGGCCCCTCGTAGCTCGAGATGAGGGATCCTTTCCCTGCTATCAACGGGAAAGTATTTTCGGCGTTCCCGTCGCATCTCAAGAGGAGGCACTCTCAACAGGAAAGACGAGAGGAACTCCATGGTCGTACCACCATTCCAAGAGTCCCCCAGATGTCTCAGTCCATTCCAGAGGAACCTCTTTGACCTGCACTGGCTCATCTTTCACGCCGAGGATCGACTCACACCACGGTGGCACGTGGGACAGCCCTGTGGGAAAGCCTCGAGGGTAAACCACAGATCCTTTGATCCACGCGACGGGAAGCGTGACATTGCTGCTACAGCCTGGAAGGAAAGCGCACGTGCATGCCCCCACTCGAGACGAGGCCTGACTCCCCTGGGGAGACTCCAGAAGTACCCAAAGATCCATGTCAGCCCCTTAGAGGAATCCTCGGTTCCGGCCCTGACTCCACACAAAGTTTTTGGCCCCCGTATCGACGGGAGAGGAATCCCGAGAGGCCCCCGAGCAACTCGCATGGGGACTGGCCTTTCCTGAGGCCACCAGGGCGGGTCCCTGAGGTCCCCGTCGTAACTCGAGAACACCTGCCGCAACTAGAGAAAATCCAGGAAGTTCTCCCTTCCAGGCGAGATGAGGCCTATTTCCGATGAGGTGTCAGGAGACTAATGACACCTAACCTCTGGAACTTCGAAAGGGTCTTTCACACCCTTGCTGCAACTCAAGATGTTCACCACCATACCCGTCTCCACTCGAGAGGAAGCACTATGGTCCGGCCCACATCCAGAGGAGCCCCGTTTCCCCCTCGTAGCTCGAGATGAGGGATCCTTTCCCTGCTTTCAACGGGAAAGAATTCCCGGCGTTCCCGACGCATCTCAAGAGGAGGCACTCTCAGCAGGAAAGGCAAGATGAACTCCATGGTCGTACCACCATTCCAAGAGTCCCCCAGATGTCTCAGTCCATTCCAGAGGAAACTCTTTGCCCTGCACTGGCTCATCTTTCACGCCGAGGATCGACTCACACCACGGTGGCACGTGGGACAGCCCTGTGGGAAAGCCTCGAGGGAAAACCACAGATCCTTTGATCCACGCCACGGGAAGCGTGACATTGCTGCTACAGCCTGGAAGGAAAGCGCACGTGCATGCCCCCACTCGAGACGAGGCCTGACTCCCCTGGGGAGACTCCACAAGTACCCAAAGATCCATGTCAGCCCCTGAGAGGAATCCTCGGTTCCGGCCCTGACTGCACACAAGGTTTTTGGCCCCGGTATCGACGGGAGAGGAATCCCGAGAGGCCCCCTAGCAACTCGCATGGGGACTGGCCTCTCCTGAGGCCACCAGGGCGGGTCCCTGAGGTCCCCGTCGTAACTCGAGAACAGCTGCCGCAACTCGAGAAAATCCAGGAAGTTCTCCCTTCCAGGCGAGATGAGGCCTATTTCCGATGAGGCGTCTGGAGACTAATGACACCTAACCTCTGGAACTTCGAAAGGGTCTTTCACACCCTTGCTGCAACTCAAGAAGTTCACCGCCATACCCGTCTACACTCGAGAGGAAGCACGATGGTCCCGCCCATATCCAGAGGAGCCCCGTTTCCCCCTCGGAGCTCGAGATGAGGGATCCTTTCCCTGCTTTCAACGGGAAAGAATTCCCGGCGTTCCCGTCGGATCTCAAGAGGAGGCACTCTCAACAGGAAAGGCGAGAGGAACTCCATGGTCGTATCACCATTCCAAGAGTCCCCCAGATGTCTCAGTCCATTCCAGAGGAACCTCTTTGCCCTGCACTGGCTCATCTTTCACGCCGAGGATCGACTCATACCACGGTGGCACGTCGGACAGCCCTGTGGGAAAGCTTCGAGGGAAAGCCTCGAGGGAAAACCACAGATCCTTTGATCCACGCGACGGGAAGCGTGACATTGCTGCTACAGCCTGGAAGGAAAGCGCACGTGCATGCCCCCACTCGAGACGAGGCCTGACTCCCCTGGGGAGACTCCAGAAGTACCCAAAGATCCATGTCAGCCCCTGAGAGGAATCCTCGGTTCCGGCCCTGACTCCACACAAGGCTTTGGCACCGGTATCGACGGGAGAGGAATCCCGAGAGGCCCCCTAGCAACTCGCATGGGGACTGGCCTCTCCTGAGGCCACCAGGGCGGGTCCCTGAGGTCCCCGTCGTAACTCGAGAACACCTGCCGCAACTCGAGAAATCCAGGAAGTTCTCCCTTCCAGGCGAGATGAGGCCAATTTCCGATGAGGCCTCTGGAGACTAATGACACCTAAAGTCGGGAACTTCGAAAGGGCCTTTCACACCCTTGCTGCAACTCAAGAAGTTCACCGCCATACCCGTCTACACTCGAAAGGAAGCACGATGGTCCCGCCCACATCCAGAGGAGCCCCGTTTCCCCCTCGTAGCTCGAGATAAGGGATCCTTTGCCTGCTTTCAACGGGAAAGAATTCCCGGCGATCCCGTCGCATCTCAAAAGGAGGCACTCTCAACAGGAAAGGCGAGAGGAACTCCATGATCGTACCACCATTCCAAGAGTCCCCCAGATGTCTCTGTCCATTCCAGAGGAACTTCTTTGCCCTGCACTGGCTCATCTTTCACGCCGAGGATCGACTCACACCACGGTGGCACGTGGGAGAGCCCTGTTGGAAAGCCTCGAGGGAAAGCCTTGAGGGAAAACCACAGATCCTTAGATTCACGCGATGGGAAGCGTGACATTACTGCTACAGCCTGGAGGGAAAGCGCACGTGCATGCCCCCACTCGAGACGAGGCCTGACTCCCCTGGGGAGACTTCAGAAGTACCCCAAGATTCATGTCAGCCCCTGAGTGGAATCCTCGGTTCCGGCCCTGACTCCACAAAAGGATTTTGGCCCCGGTATCGACGGGAAAGGAATCCCTAGAGGCCCCCTAGCAACTCGCATGGGGACTGGCTTTTCCTGAGGACACCAGGGCGGTTCCCTGATGTCCCCTTCGTAACTCGAGAACACCTGCCGCAACTCGAGAAATTCCAGGAAGTTCTCCCTTCCAGGCGAGATGAGGCCTATTTCCGATGAGGCGTCTGGAGACTAATGACACCTAACCTCTGGAACTTCGAAAGGGTCAAGAAGTTCACCGCCATACCCGTCTCCACTCGAGAGAAAGCACGATGGTCCCGCCCACATCCAGAGGAGCCCCGTTTCCCCCTCGTAGCTCGAGATGAGGGATCCTTTCCCTGCTTTTAACGGGAAAGAATTCCAGGCTTTCCCGTCGCATCTCAGGAGGAGGCACTCTCAACAGGAAAGGCGATAGGAACTCCATGGTCGTAGCACCATTCCAGGAGTCCCCCAGATGTCTCAGTCCATTAAAGAGGAACCTCTTTGCCCTGCACTGGCTCATCTTTCACGCCGAGGATCGACTCACACCACGGTGGCACGAGGGACAGCCCTGTGGGAAAGCCTCGAGGGAAAGCCTCGAGGGAAAACCACAGATCCTTTAATCCACGCGACGGGAAGCGTGACATTGCTGCTACAGCCTGGAAGGAAAGCGCACGTGCATGCCCCCACTCGAGACGAGGCCTGACTCCCCTGGGGAGACTCCAGAAGTACCCAAAGATCCATGTCAGCCCCTGAGAGGAATCCTCGGTTCCGGCCCTGACTCCACACAAGGTTTTTGGCCCCGGTATCGACGGGAGAGGAATCCCGAGAGGCCCCCTAGCAACTCGCATGGAGACTGGCCTTTCCTGAGGCTACCAGGGCGGGTCCCTGAGGTCTCCGTCGTAACTCGAGAACACCTGCCGCAACTCGAGAAAATCCAGGAAGTTCTCCCTTCCAGGCGAGATGAGGCCTATTTCCGATGAGGCGTCTGGAGACTAATGACACCTAAACTCTGGAAGGTCGAAAGGGTCTTTCACACCCTTGCTGCAACTCAAGAAGTTCACCGCCATACCCGTCTCCACTCGAGAGGAAGCACGATGGTCCCGCCCACATCCAGAGGAGCCCCGTTTCCCCCTCGTAGCTCGAGATGAGGGATCCTTTCCCTGCTTTCAACGGGAAAGAATTCCCGGCGTTCCCGTCGCATCTCAAGGGGAGGCACTCTCAACAGGAAAGGCGAGAGGAACTCCATGGTCGTACCACCATTCCAAGAGTCCCCCAGATGTCTCAGTCCATTCCAGAGGAAACTCTTTGCCCTACACTGGCTCATCTTTCACGCCGAGGATCGACTCACACCACGGTGGCACGTGGGACAGCCCTGTGGGAAAGCCTCGAGGGAAAGCTTCGAGGGAAAATATCAGATCCTTTGATCCACGCGACGGGAAGCGTGACATTGCTGCTACAGCCTGGAAGGAATGCGCACGTGCATGCCCCCACTCGAGACGAGGCCTGACTCCCCTGGGGAGACTCCAGAAGTACCCAAAGATCCATGTCAGCCCCTGAGAGTAATCCTCGGTTCCGGCCCTGACTCCACACAAGGTTTTTGGCCCCGGTATCGACGGGAGAGGAATCCCGAGAGGCCCCCTAGCAACTCGCATGGGGACTGGCCTCTCCTGAGGGCACCAGGGCGGGTCCCTGAGGTCCCCGTCGTAACTCGAGAACACCTGCCACAACTCGAGAAAATCCAGGAAGTTCTCCCTTCCAGGCGAGATGAGGCCTATTACCGATGAGGCGTCTGGAGACAAATGACACCTAACCTCTGGAACTTCGAAAGGGTCTTTCACACCCTTGCTGCAACTCAAGAAGTTCACCGCCATACCCGTCTCCACTCGAGAGGAAGCACGATGGTCCCGCCCACATCCAGAGGAGCCCCGTTTCCCCCTCGGAGCTCGAGATGAGAGATCCTTTCCCTGCTTTCAACGGGAAAGAATTCCCGGCTTTCCCTTCGCATCTCAAGAGGAGGCACTCTCAACAGGAAAGGCGAGAGGAACTCCATGGTCGTACCACCATTCCAAGAGTCCCCCAGATGTCTCAGTCCATTCCAGAGGAACCTCTTTGCCCTGCACTGGCTCAGCTTTCACGCCGAGGATCGACTCACACCACGGTGGCACGTGGGACAGCCCTGTGGGAAAGCCTCGAGGGAAAACCACAGATCCTTTGATCCACGCGACGGGAAGCGTGACATTGCTGCTACAGCCTGGAAGGAGAGTGCACGTGCATGCCCCCACTCGAGACGAGGCCTGACTCCCCTGGGGAGACTCCAGAAGAACCCAAAGATCCATGTTAGCCCCTGAGAGGAATCCTCGGTTCCGGCCCTGACTCCACACAAGGTTTTTGGCTCCGGTATCGACGGGAGAGGAATCCCGAGAGGCCCCCTAGCAACTCTCATGGGGACTGGCCTCTCCTGAGGCCACCAGGGCGGGTCCCTGAGGTCCCCGTCGTAACTCGAGAACACCTGCCGCAACTCGAGAAAATCCAGGAAGTTCTCCCTTCCAGGCGAGATGAGGCCTATTTCCGATGAGGCGTCTGGAGACTAATGACACCTAACCTCTGGAACTTCGAAAGGGTCTTTCACACCCTTTCTGCAACTCAAGAAGTTCACCGCCATACCTGTCTCCACTCGAGAGGAAGCACGATGGTCCGGCCCACATCCAGAGGAGCCCCGTTTCCCCCTCGTAGCTCGAGATGAGGGATCCTTTCCCTGCTTTCAACGGGAAAGAATTCCCGGCGTTCCCCTCGCATCTCAAGAGGAGGCACTCTAAACAGGAAAGGCGAGAGGAACTCCATGGTCGTACCAGCATTCCACGAGTCCACCAGATGTCGCAGTCCATTCCAGAGGAACCTCTTTGCCCTGCACTGGCTAATCTTTCACGCCGAGGATCGACTCACACCACGGTGGCACGTGGGACAGCCCTGTGGGAAAGCCTCGAGGGAAAGCCTAGAGGGAAAACCACAGATCCTTTGATCCACGCCACGGGAAGTGTGACATTGCTACTACAGCCTGGAAGGAAAGCGCACGTGCATGCCCCCACTCGAGACGATGCCTGACTCCCCTGGGGAGACTCCAGAAGTACCCAAAGATCCATGTCAGCCCCTGAGAGGAATCCTCGGTTCCGGCCCTGACTCCACACAAGGTTTTTGGCTCCGGTATCGACGGGAGAGGAATCCCGAGAGGCCCCCTAGCAACTCTCATGGGGACTGGCCTCTCCTGAGGCCACCAGGCCGGGTCCCTGAGGTCCCCGTCGTAACTCGAGAACACCTGCCGCAACTCGAGAAAATCCAGGAAGTTCTCCCTTCCAGGCGAGATGAGGCCTATTTCCGATGAGGCGCCTGGAGACTAATGACACCTAACCTCTGGAACTTCGAAAGGGTCTTTCACACCCTTGCTGCAACTCAGGAAGTTCACCGCAATACCCGTCTCCACTCGAGAGGAAGCACGATGGTCCCGCCCACATCCAGAGGAGCCCCGTTTCCCCCTCGTAGCTCGAGATGAGGGATCCTTTCCCTGCTTTCAACGGGAAAGAATTCCCGGCGTTCCCGTCGCATCTCAAGAGGAGGCACTCTCAACAGGAAAGGCGAGAGGAACTCCATGGTCGTACCACCATTCCAAGAGTCCCCCAGATGTCTCAGTCCATTCCAGAGGAACCTCTTTGCCCTGCACTGGCTCATCTTTCACGCCGAGGATCGATTCACACCACGATGGCACGCGGGACATCCCTGTGGGAAAGCCTCGAGGGAAAACCACAGATCCTTTGATCCACGCGACGGGAAGCGTGACATTGCTGTTACAGTCTGGAAGGAAAGCGCACGTGCATGCCCCCACTCGAGACGAGGCCTGACTCCCCTGGGGAGACTCCAGAAGTACCCAAAGATCCATGTCAGCCCCTGAGAGGAATCCTTTGTTCCGGCCCTGACTCCACACAAGGTTTTTGGCCCCGGTATCGACGGGAGAGGAATCCCGAGAGGCCCCCTAGCAATTCGCATGGGGACTGGCCTCTCCTGAGTCCACCAGGGCGGGTCCCTGAAGTCCCTGTCGTAACTCGAGAACACCTGCCGCAACTCGAGAAAATCCAGGAAGTTCTCCCTTCCAGGTGAGATGAGGCCTATTTCCGATGAGGCGCATGGAGACTAATGACACCTAACCTCTGGAACTTCGAAAGGGACTTTCACACCCTTGCTGGAACTCAAGAAGTTCACCGCCATACCCGTCTCCACTCGAGACGAAGCACGATGGTCCCGCCCACATCCAGAGGAGCCCCGTTTCCCCCTCGTAGCTCGAGATGAGGGATCCTTTCCCTGCTTTCAACGGGAAAGAATTCCCAGTGTTCCCATCGCATCTCAAGAGGAGGCACTCTCAACAGGAAAGGCGAGAGGAACTCCATGTTCATACCACCATTTCAAAGGTCCCCCAGATATATCAGTCCATTCCAGAGGAACCTCTTTGCCTTCACTGGCTCATCTTTCACGCCGAGGATCGACTCACACCACGGTGGCACGTGGGACAGCCCTGTGGGAAAGCCTCGAGGGAAAGCCTCGAGGGAAAACCACAGATCCTTTGATCCACGCGACGGGAAGCGTGACATTGCTGCTACAGCCTGGAAGGAAAGCGCACGTGCATGCCCCCTCTCGAGACGAGGCCTGACTCCCCTGGGGAGACTCCAGAAGTACCCAAAGATCCATGTCAGCCCCTGAGAGGAATCCTCGGTTCCGGCCCTGACTCCACACAAGGTTTTTGGCTCCGGTATCGACGGGAGAGGAATCCCGAGAGGCCCCCTAGCAACTCTCATGGGGACTGGCCTCTCCTGAGGCCACCAGAGAGGGTCCCTGAGGTCCCCGTCGTAACACGAGAACACCTGCCGCAACTCGAGAAAATCCAGGAAGTTCTCCGTTCCAGGCGAGATGAGGCCTATTTCCGATGAGGCGTCTGGAGACTAATGACACCTAACCTCTGGAACTTCGAAAGGGTCTTTCACACCCTTGCTGGAACTCAAGAAGTTCACCGCCATACCCGTCTCCACTCGAGAGGAAGCACGATGGTCCCGCCCACATCCAGAGGAGTCCCGTTTCCCCCTCGTAGCTCGAGATGAGGGATCCTTTCCCTGCTTTCAACGGGAAAGAATTCCCGGCGTTCCCGTAGCATCTCAACAGGAGGCATTCTCAACAGGAAAGGCGAGAGGAACTCTATGGTCGTACCACCATTCCAAGAGTCCCCCAGATGTCTCAGTCCATTCCAGAGGAACCTCATTGCCCTGTACTGGCTCATTTTTCACGCCGAGGATCGACTCACACCACCGTGGCACGTGGGACAGCCCTGTGGAAAAGCCTCGAGGGAAAGCCACGAGCGAAAACCACAGATCCTTTGATCCACGCGACGTGAAGCATGACATTGCTGCTACAGCCTGGAAGGAAAGCGCACGTGCATGCCCCCAATCGAGACGATGCCTGACTCCCCTGGGGAGACTCCAGAAGTACCCAAAGATCCATGTCAGCCCCTGAGAGAAATCCTCTGTTCCGGCCCTGACTCCACACAAGGTTTTTGGCCCCGGTATCGACGGGAGAGGAATCCCGAGAGGCCCCCTAGCAACTCGCATGGGGACTGGCCGTTCCTGAGGCAACCAGGGCGGGTCCCTGAGGTCCCCGTCGTAACTCGAGAACACCTGCCGCAACTCGAGTAAATCCAGGAAGTTCACCCTTCCAGGCGAGATGAGGCCTATTTCCGATGAGGCGTCTGGAGACTAATGACACCTAACCTCTGGAACTTCGAAAGGGTCTTTCACACCCTTGCTGCAACTCAAGAAGTTCGCTGCCATACCCGTCTCCACTCGAGAGGAAGCACGATGGTCCGGCCCACATCCAGAGGAGCCCCGTTTCCCCCTCGTAGCTCGAAATGAGGGATCCTTTCCCTGCTTTCAACGGGAAAGAATTCCCGGTGTTCCCGTCGCATCTCAAGAGGAGGCACTCTCAACAGGAAAGGCGAGAGGAACTCCATGGTCGTACCACCATTCCAAGAGTCCCCCAGATGTCAAAGTCCATTACAGAGGAACCTCTTTGCCCTGCACTGGCTCATCTTTCACGCCGAGGATCGACTCACACCACGGTGGCACGTGGGACAGCCCTGTGGGAAAGCCTCGAGGGAAAGCCTCGAGGGAAAACCACAGATCCTTTGATCCACGCGACGGGAAGCGTGACATTGCTGCTACAGCCTGGAAGGAAAGCGCACGTGCATGCCCCCAATCGAGACGAGGCCTGACTCCCCTGGGGAGACTCCAGAAGTACCCAAAGATCCATGTCAGCCCCTGAGAGGAATCCTCGGTTCCGGCCCTGACTCCACACAAGTTTTTTGGCCCCGGTATCGACAGGAGAGGAATCCTGAGAGGCCCCCGAGCAACTCGCATGGGGATTGGCCTTTCCTGAGGCCACCAGGGCGGGTCCCTGAGGTCCCCGTCGTAACTCGAGAACACCTGCCGCAACTCGAGAAACTTCAGGAAGTTCTCCCTTCCAGGCGAGATGAGGCCTATTTCCGATGAGGCGTCTGGAGACTAATGACACGGAACCTCTGGAACTTCGAAAGGGTCTTTCACACCCTTGCTGCAACTCAAGAAGTTCACCGCCATATCCGTCTCCACTCGAGAGGAAACATGATGGTCCCGCCCACATCCAGAGGAGCCCCGTTTGCCCCTCGTAGCTCGAGATGAGGGATCCTTTCCCTGCTATCAACGGGAAAGTATTTTCGGCGTTCCCGTCGCATCTCAAGAGGAGGCACTCTCAACAGGAAAGACGAGAGGAACTCCATGGTCGTACCACCATTCCAAGAGTCCCCCAGATGTTTCAGTCTATTCCAGAGGAAACTCTTTGCCCTGCACTGACTCATCTTTCATGCCGAAGATCGACTCACACCACGGTGGCACGTGGGACAGCCCTGTGGGATAGCCTCGAGGGAAAGCCTAGAGGGAAAACCACAGATCCTTTGATCCACGCGACGGGAAGCGTGACATTGCTGCTACAGCCTGGAAGGAAAGCGCACGTGCATGCCCCCACTCGAGACGAGGCCTGACTCCCCTGGGGAGACTCCAGAAAGACTCAAAGATCCATGTCAGCCCCTTAGAGGAATCCTCCGTTCCGGCCCTGACTCCACACAAGGTTTTAGGCCCCGGTATCGACTGGAGAGGAATCCCGAGAGGCACCCTAGCAACTCGTATGGGGACTGGAGTTTCCTGAGGCCACCAGGGCTTGTCCCTCACGTCCCCGTCGTAACTCGAGAACACCTGCCGCAACTCGAGAAAATCCAGGAAGTTCTCCCTTCCAGGCGAGATGAGGCTTATTTCCGATAAGGCGTCTGGAGACTAATGACACGGAACCTCTGGAACTTCGAAAGGGTCTTTCACACCCTTGCTGCAACTCAAGAAGTTCACCGCCATACCCGTCTCCACTCGAGAGGAAGCACGATGGTCCCGCCCACATCCAGAGGAGCCCCGTTTCCCCCTCGTAGCTCGAGATGAGGGATCCTTTCCCTGCTTTCAACGGGAAAGAATTCCCGGCGTTCCCGTCGCATCTCAAGAGGAGACACTCTCAACAGGAAAGGCGAGAGGAACTCTATGGTCGTACCACCATTCCAAGAGTCCCCCAGATGTCTCAGTCCATTCCAGAGGAACCTCTTTGCCCTGCACTGGCTCATCTTTCACGCCGAGGATCGACTCACACCACGATGGCACGCGGGACAGCCCTGTGGGAAAGCCTCGAGGGAAAACCACAGATCCTTTGATCCACGCGACGGGAAGCGTGACATTGCTGTTACAGCCTGGAAGGAAAGCGCACGTGCATGCCCCCACACGAGACGAGACCTGACACCGCTTGGGAGACTCCAGAAGGACCCAAAGATCCATGTCAGCCCCTGAGAGTAATCCTCGGTTCCGGCCCTGACTCCACACAAGGTTTTTGGCCCCGGTATCGACGGGAGATGAATCCCGAGAGGCCCCCTAGCAAGTCTCATGGGGACTGGCCTCTCCTGAGGCCACCAGGGCGGGTCCCTGAGGTCCCCGTCGTAACTCGAGAACACCTGCCGCAACTCGAGAAAATCCAGGAAGTTCTCCCTTCCAGGCGAGATGAGGCCTATTTCCGATGAGGCGTCTGGAGACTAATGACACCTAAACTCTGGAACTTCGAAAGGGTTTTTCACACCCTTGCTGCAACTCCAGAAGTTCACCGCCTTACCCGTCTCCACTCGAGAGGAAGCACGATAGTCCCGCCCACATCCAGAGGAGCCCCGTTTCCCCCTCGCAGCTCGAGATGAGGGATCCTTTCCCTGCTTTCAACGGGAAAGAATTCCCGGCGTTCCCGTCGCATCTCAAGAGGAGGCACTCTCAACAGGAAAGGCGAGAGGAACTCTATGGTCGTACCACCATTCCAAGAGTCCCCCAGATGTCTCAGTCCATTCCAGAGGAACCTCTTTGCCCTGCACTGGCTCATCTTTCAAGCCGAGGATCGACTCACACCACGTTGGCACGTGGGACAGCCCTGTGGGAAAGCCTCGAGGGAAAACCACAGATCCTTTGATCCACGCGACGGGAAGCGTGACATTGCTGCTACAGCCTGGAAGGAAAGCGCACGTGCATGCCCCCACTCGAGACGAGGCCTGACTCCCCTGGTGAGACTCCAGAAGTACCCAAAGATCCATGTCAGCCCCTGAGAGGAATCCTTGGTTCCGGCCCTGACTCCACACAAGGATTTTGGCCCCGGTATCGACGGGAGAGGAATCCCGAGAGGACCCCTAGCAACTCGCATGGGGACTGGCCTCTCCTGAGGCCACCAGGGCGGGTCCCTGAGGTCCCCGTCGTAACTCGAGAACACCTGCCGCACCTCGAGAAAATCCAGGAAGTTCTCCCTTCCAGGCGAGATGAGGCCTATTTCCGATGAGGCGTCTGGAGACTAATGACACCTAACCTCTGGAACTTCGAAAGGGTCTTTCACACCCTTTCTGCAACTCAAGAAGTTCACCGCCATACCTGTCTCCACTCGAGAGGAAGCACGATGGTCCGGCCCACATCCAGAGGAGCCCCGTTTCCCCCTCGTAGCTCGAGATGAGGGATCCTTTCCCTGCTTTCAACGGGAAAGAATTCCCGGCGTTCCCCTCGCATCTCAAGAGGAGGCACTCTAAACAGGAAAGGCGAGAGGAACTCCATGGTCGTACCACCATTCCACGAGTCCACCAGATGTCGCAGTCCATTCCAGAGGAACCTCTTTGCCCTGCACTGGCTAATCTTTCACGCCGAGGATCGACTCACACCACGGTGGCACGTGGGACAGCCCTGTGGGAAAGCCTCGAGGGAAAGCCTAGAGGGAAAACCACAGATCCTTTGATCCACGCCACGGGAAGTGTGACATTGCTACTACAGCCTGGAAGGAAAGCGCACGTGCATGCCCCCACTCGAGACGATGCCTGACTCCCCTGGGGAGACTCCAGAAGTACCCAAAGATCCATGTCAGCCCCTGAGAGGAATCCTCGGTTCCGGCCCTGACTCCACACAAGGTTTTTGGCTCCGGTATCGACGGGAGAGGAATCCCGAGAGGCCCCCTAGCAACTCTCATGAGGACTGGCCTCTCCTGAGGCCACCAGGCCGGGTCCCTGAGGTCCCCGTCGTAACTCGAGAACACCTGCCGCAACTCGAGAAAATCCAGGAAGTTCTCCCTTCCACGCGAGATGAGGCCTATTTCCGATGAGGCGCCTGGAGACTAATGACACCTAACCTCTGGAACTTCGAAAGGGTCTTTCACACCCTTGCTGCAACTCAGGAAGTTCACCGCAATACCCGTCTCCACTCGAGAGGAAGCACGATGGTCCCGCCCACATCCAGAGGAGCCCCGTTTCCCCCTCGTAGCTCGAGATGAGGGATCCTTTCCCTGCTTTCAACGGGAAAGAATTCCCGGCGTTCCCGTCGCATCTCAAGAGGAGGCACTCTCAACAGGAAAGGCGAGAGGAACTCCATGGTCGTACCACCATTCCAAGAGTCCCCCAGATGTCTCAGTCCATTCCAGAGGAACCTCTTTGCCCTGCACTGGCTCATCTTTCACGCCGAGGATCGATTCACACCACGATGGCACGCGGGACATCCCTGTGGGAAAGCCTCGAGTGAAAACCACAGATCCTTTGATCCACGCGACGGGAAGCGTGACATTGCTGTTACAGTCTGGAAGGAAAGCGCACGTGCATGCCCCCACTCGAGACGAGGCCTGACTCCCCTGGGGAGACTCCAGAAGTACCCAAAGATCCATGTCAGCCCCTGAGAGGAATCCTTTGTTCCGGCCCTGACTCCACACAAGGTTTTTGGCCCCGGTATCGACGGGAGAGGAATCCCGAGAGGCCCCCTAGCAATTCGCATGGGGACTGGCCTCTCCTGAGTCCACCAGGGCGGGTCCCTGAAGTCCCTGTCGTAACTCGAGAACACCTGCCGCAACTCGAGAAAATCCAGGAAGTTCTCCCTTCCAGGTGAGATGAGGCCTATTTCCGATGAGGCGCATGGAGACTAATGACACCTAACCTCTGGAACTTCGAAAGGGACTTTCACACCCTTGCTGGAACTCAAGAAGTTCACCGCCATACCGGTCTCCACTCGAGACGAAGCACGATGGTCCCGCCCACATCCAGAGGAGCCCCGTTTCCCCCTCGTAGCTCGAGATGAGGGATCCTTTCCCTGCTTTCAACGGGAAAGAATTCCCGGCGTTCCCATCGCATCTCAAGAGGAGGCACTCTCAACAGGAAAGGCGAGAGGAACTCCATGTTCATACCACCATTTCAAAGGTCCCCCAGATATATCAGTCCATTCCAGAGGAACCTCTTTGCCTTCACTGGCTCATCTTTCACGCCGAGGATCGACTCACACCACGGTGGCACGTGGGACAGCCCTGTGGGAAAGCCTCGAGGGAAAGCCTCGAGGGAAAACCACAGATCCTTTGATCCACGCGACGGGAAGCGTGACATTGCTGCTACAGCCTGGAAGGAAAGCGCACGTGCATGCCCCCAATCGAGACGAGGCCTGACTCCCCTGGGGAGACTCCAGAAGTACCCAAAGATCCATGTCAACCCCTGAGAGGAATCCTCGGTTCCGGCCCTGACTCCACACAAGTTTTTTGGCCCCGGTATCGACAGGAGAGGAATCCTGAGAGGCCCCCGAGCAACTCGCATGGGGATTGGCCTTTCCTGAGGCCACCAGGGCGGGTCCCTGAGGTCCCCGTCGTAACTCGAGAACACCTGCCGCAACTCGAGAAACTTCAGGAAGTTCTCCCTTCCAGGCGAGATGAGGCCTATTTCCGATGAGGCGTCTGGAGACTAATGACACGGAACCTCTGGAACTTCGAAAGGGTCTTTCACACCCTTGCTGCAACTCAAGAAGTTCACCGCCATATCCGTCTCCACTCGAGAGGAAACATGATGGTCCCGCCCACATCCAGAGGAGCCCCGTTTGCCCCTCGTAGCTCGAGATGAGGGATCCTTTCCCTGCTATCAACGGGAAAGTATTTTCGGCGTTCCCGTCGCATCTCAAGAGGAGGCACTCTCAACAGGAAAGACGAGAGGAACTCCATGGTCGTACCACCATTCCAAGAGTCCCCCAGATGTTTCAGTCTATTCCAGAGGAAACTCTTTGCCCTGCACTGACTCATCTTTCATGCCGAAAATCGACTCACACCACGGTGGCACGTGGGACAGCCCTGTGGGATAGCCTCGAGGGAAAGCCTAGAGGGAAAACCACAGATCCTTTGATCCACGCGACGGGAAGCGTGACATTGCTGCTACAGCCTGGAAGGAAAGCGCACGTGCATGCCCCCACTCGAGACGAGGCCTGACTCCCCTGGGGAGACTCCAGAAAGACTCAAAGATCCATGTCAGCCCCTTAGAGGAATCCTCCGTTCCGGCCCTGACTCCACACAAGGTTTTAGGCCCCGGTATCGACTGGAGAGGAATCCCGAGAGGCACCCTAGCAACTCGTATGGGGACTGGAGTTTCCTGAGGCCACCAGGGCTTGTCCCTCACGTCCCCGTCGTAACTCGAGAACACCTGCCGCAACTCGAGAAAATCCAGGAAGTTCTCCCTTCCAGGCGAGATGAGGCTTATTTCCGATAAGGCGTCTGGAGACTAATGACACGGAACCTCTGGAACTTCGAAAGGGTCTTTCACACCCTTGCTGCAACTCAAGAAGTTCACCGCCATACCCGTCTCCACTCGAGAGGAAGCACGATGGTCCCGCCCACATCCAGAGGAGCCCCGTTTCCCCCTCGTAGCTCGAGATGAGGGATCCTTTCCCTGCTTTCAACGGGAAAGAATTCCCGGCGTTCCCGTCGCATCTCAAGAGGAGACACTCTCAACAGGAAAGGCGAGAGGAACTCTATGTTCGTACCACCATTCCAAGAGTCCCCCAGATGTCTCAGTCCATTCCAGAGGAACCTCTTTGCCCTGCACTGGCTCATCTTTCACGCCGAGGATCGACTCACACCACGATGGCACGCGGGACAGCCCTGTGGGAAAGCCTCGAGGGAAAACCACAGATCCTTTGATCCACGCGACGGGAAGCGTGACATTGCTGTTACAGCCTGGAAGGAAAGCGCACGTGCATGCCCCCACACGAGACGAGACCTGACACCGCTTGGGAGACTCCAGAAGGACCCAAAGATCCATGTCAGCCCCTGAGAGTAATCCTCGGTTCCGGCCCTGACTCCACACAAGGTTTTTGGCCCCGGTATCGACGGGAGATGAATCCCGAGAGGCCCCCTAGCAAGTCTCATGGGGACTGGCCTCTCCTGAGGCCACCAGGGCGGGTCCCTGAGGTCCCCGTCGTAACTCGAGAACACCTGCCGCAACTCGAGAAAATCCAGGAAGTTCTCCCTTCCAGGCGAGATGAGGCCTATTTCCGATGAGGCGTCTGGAGACTAATGACACCTAAACTCTGGAACTTCGAAAGGGTTTTTCACACACTTGCTGCAACTCCAGAAGTTCACCGCCTTACCCGTCTCCACTCGAGAGGAAGCACGATAGTCCCGCCCACATCCAGAGGAGCCCCGTTTCCCCCTCGCAGCTCGAGATGAGGGATCCTTTCCCTGCTTTCAACGGGAAAGAATTCCCGGCGTTCCCGTCGCATCTCAAGAGGAGGCACTCTCAACAGGAAAGGCGAGAGGAACTCTATGGTCGTACCACCATTCCAAGAGTCCCCCAGATGTCTCAGTCCATTCCAGAGGAACCTCTTTGCCCTGCACTGGCTCATCTTTCACGCCGAGGATCGACTCACAGCACGTTGGCACGTGGGACAGCCCTCTGGGAAAGCCTCGAGGGAAAACCACAGATCCTTTGATCCACGCGACGGGAAGCGTGACATTGCTGCTACAGCCTGGAAGGAAAGCGCACGTGCATGCCCCCACTCGAGACGAGGCCTGACTCCCCTGGTGAGACTCCAGAAGTACCCAAAGATCCATGTCAGCCCCTGAGAGGAATCCTCGGTTCCGGCCCTGACTCCACACAAGGATTTTGGCCCTGGTATCGACGGGAGAGGAATCCCGAGAGGACCCCTAGCAACTTGCATGGGGACTGGCCGTTCCTGAGGCCACCAGGGCCGGTCCCGGAGGTCCCCGTCCTAACTCGAGAACACATGCCGCAACTCGAGAAAATCCAGGAAGTTCTCCCTTCCAGGCGAGATGAGGCCTATTGCCGATGAGGCGTCTGGAGACTAATGACACCTAACCTCTGAAACTTCGAAAGGGTCTTTCACACCCTTGCTGCAACTCAAGAAGTTCACCGCCATACCCGTCTCCACTCGAGAGGAAGCACGATGGTCCCGCCCACATCCAGAGGAGTCCCGTTTCCCCCTCGTAGCTCGAGATGAGGGATCCTTTCCCTGCTTTCAACGGGAAAGAATTCCCGGCGTTCCCGTCGCATCTCAAGAGGAGGCACTCTCAACAGGAAAGGCGAGAGGAACTCCATGGTCGTACCACCATTCCAAGAGTCCCCCAGATGTCTCAGTCCATTCCAGAGGAACCTCTTTGCCCTGCAATGGCTCATCTTTCACTCCGAGGATCGACTCACACCACAGTGGCACGTGGGACAGCCCTGTGGGAAAGCCTCGAGGGAAAGCCTCGAGGGAAAACCACAGATCCTTTGTTCCACGCGAAGGGAAGAGTGACATTGCTGCTACAGCCTGGAAGGAAAGCGCACGTGCATGCCCCCACTCGAGACGAGGCCTGACTCCCCTGGGGAGACTCCATAAGTACCCAAAGATCCATGTCAGCCCCTGAGAGGAATCCTCGGTTCCGGCCCTGACTCCACACAAGGTTTTTGTCCCCGGTATCGATGGGAGAGGAATCCCGAGAGGAACCCTAGCAAGTCTCATGGGGACGGGCCACTTCTGAGGCCACCAGGGCGGGTCCCTGAGGTACCCGTCGTAACTCGAGAACACCTGCCGCAACTCGAGAAAATCCAGGAAGTTCTCCCTTCCAGG
Source organism: Capricornis sumatraensis (assembly GCF_032405125.1). Lineage (NCBI taxonomy): Eukaryota > Metazoa > Chordata > Mammalia > Artiodactyla > Bovidae > Capricornis > Capricornis sumatraensis. The sequence continues at coordinate 80,362 of NW_027184615.1, read as the reverse complement.
CGAGATGAGGCCTATTTCCGATGAGGCGTCTGGAGACTAATGACACCTAACCTTTGGAACTTCGAAAGGGTCTTTCACACCCTTTCTGCAACTCAAGAAGTTCACCGCCATACCTGTCTCCACTCGAGAGGAAGCACGATGGTCCGGCCCACATCCAGAGGAGCCCCGTTTCCCCCTCGTAGCTCGAGATGAGGGATCCTTTCCCTGCTTTCAACGGGAAAGAATTCCCGGCGTTCCCATCGCATCTCAAGAGGAGGCACTCTCAACAGGAAAGGCGAGAGGAACTCCATGGTCGTACCACCATTCCACGAGTACCCCAGATGTCGCAGTCCATTCCAGAGGAACCTCTTTGCCCTGCACTGGCTAATCTTTCACGCCGAGGATCGACTCACACCACGGTGGCACGTGGGACAGCCCTGTGGGAAAGCCTCGAGGGAAAGCCTAGAGGGAAAACCACAGATCCTTTGATCCACGCCACGGGAAGTGTGACATTGCTACTACAGCCTAGAAGGAAAGCGCACGTGCATGCCCCCACTCGAGACGATGCCTGACTCCTCTGGGGAGACTCCAGAAGTACCCAAAGATCCATGTCAGCCCCTGAGAGGAATCCTCGGTTCCGGCCCTGACTCCACACAAGGTTTTTGGCTCCGGTATCGACGGGAGAGGAATCCCGAGAGGCCCCCTAGCAACTCTCATGGGGACTGGCCTCTCCTGAGGCCACCAGGCCGGGTCGCTGAGGTCCCCGTCGTAACTCGAGAACACCTGCCGCAACTCGAGAAAATCCAGGAAGTTCTCCCTTCCAGGCGAGATGAGGCCTATTTCCGATGAGGCGCCTGGAGACTAATGACACCTAACCTCTGGAACTTCGAAAGGGTCTTTCACACCCTTGCTGCAACTCAAGAAGTTCACCGCCATACCCGTCTCCACTCGAGAGGAAGCACGATGGTCCCGCCCACATCCAGAGGAGCCCCGTTTCCCCCTCGTAGCTCGAGATGAGGGATCCTTTCCCTGCTTTCAACGGGAAAGAATTCCCGGCGTTCCCGTCGCATCTCAAGGGGAGGCACTCTCAACAGGAAAGGCCTGAGGAACTCCATGGTCGTACCACCATTCCAAGAGTCCCCCAGATGTCTCAGTCCATTCCAGAGGAACCTCTTTGCCCTGCACTGGCTCATCTTTCACGCCGAGGATCGATTCACACCACGATGGCACGCGGGACATCCCTGTGGGAAAGCCTCGAGGGAAAACCACAGATCCTTTGATCCACGCGACGGGAAGCGTGACATTGCTGTTACAGCCTGGAAGGAAAGCGCAGGTGCATGCCCCCACACGAGGCGAGGCCTGACACCGCTTGGGAGACTCCAGAAGTACCCAAAGATCCATGTCAGCCCCTGAGAGGAATCCTCGGTTCCGGCCCTGACTCCACACAAGGTTTTTGGCCCCGGTATCGACGGGAGAGGAATCCCGAGAGGCCCCCTAGCAACTCGCATGGGGACTGGCCTCTCCTGAGGCCACCAGGGCGGGTCCCTGAGGTCCCCGTCGTAACTCGAGAACACCTGCCGCAACTCGAGAAAATCCAGGAAGTTCTCCCTTCCAGGCGAGATGAGGCCTATTTCCGATGAGGCGTCTGGAGACTAATGACACCTAAACTGTGGAACTTCGAAAGGGTCTTTCACACCCTTGCTGCAACTCAAGAAGTTCACCGCCATACCCGTCTCCACTCGAGAGGAAGCACGATGGTCCCGCCCACATCCAGAGGAGCCCCGTTTCCCCCTCGCAGTTCGAGATGAGGGATCCTTTCCCTGCTTTCAACGGGAAAGAATTCCCGGCGTTCCCGTCGCATCTCAAGAGGAGGCACTCTCAATAGGAAAGGCGAGAGGAACTCCATGGTCGTACCACCATTCCAAGAGTCCCCCAGATGTCGCAGTCCATTCCAGAGGAACCTCTTTGCCCTGCACTGGCTCATCTTTCACGCCGAGGATCGACTCACACCACGGTGGCACGTGGGACAGCCCTGTGGGAAAGCCTCGAGGGAAAGCCTCGAGGGAAAACCACAGATCCTTTGATCCACGCGACGGGAAGCGTGACATTGCTGCTACAGCCTGGAAGGAAAGCGCACGTGCATGCCCCCACTCGAAACGAGGCCTGACTCCCCTGGGGAGACTCCACAAGTACCCACAGATCCATGTCAGCCCCTGAGAGGAATGCTCGGTTCCGGCCCTGACTCCACACAAGGTTTTTGGCCCCCGTATCGACGGGAGAGGAATCCCGAGAGGCCCCATAGCAACTCGCATGGGGACTGGCCTCTCCTGAGGCCACCAGTGCGGGTCCCTGAGGTCCCCGTCATAACTCGAGAACACCTGCCACAACTCGAGAAAATCCAGGAAGTTCTCCCTTCCAGGCGAGATGAGGCCTATTTCCGATGAGGCGTCTGGAGACTAATGACACCTAACCTCTGGAACTTCGAAAGGGTCTTTCACACCCTTGCTGCAACTCAAGAAGTTCACCGCCATACCCGTCTCCACTCGAGAGGAAGCACGATGGTCCCGCCCACATCCAGAGGAGCCCCATTTCCCCCTCGGAGCCCGAGATGAGGGATCCTTTCCCTGCTTTCAACGGGAAAGAATTCCCGGCGTTCCCGTCGCATCTCAAGAGGAGGGACTCTCAACAGGAAAGGCGAGAGGAACTCCATGGTCGTACCACCATTCCAAGAGCCCCCCAGATGTCTCAGTCCATTCCAGAGGAAACTCATTGCCCTGCACTGGCTCATCTTTAACGCCGAGGATCGACTCACACCACGGTGGCACGTGGGACAGCCCTGTGGGATAGCCTCGAGGGAAAACCACGGATCCTTTGATCCACGCCACGGGAAGCGTGACATTGCTGCTACAGCCTGGACGGAAAGCGCACGTGGATGCCCCAACTCGAGACGAGGCCTGACTCCCCTGGGGAGACTCCAGAAGTACCCAAAGTTCCATGTCAGCCCCTGAGAGGAATCCTCGGTTCCGGCCCTGACTGCACACAAGGTTTTTGGCCCCAGTATCGACGGGAGAGGAATCCCGAGAGGCCCCCTAGCAACTCGCATGGGGACTGGCCTCTCCTGAGGCCACCAGGGCGGGTCCTTGAGGTCCCCGTCGTAACTCGAGAACACCTGCCGCAACTCGAGAAAATCCAGGAAGTTCTCCCTTCCAGGCGAGATGAGGCCTATTTCCGATGAGGCGTCTGGAGACTAATGACACCTAACCTCTGGAACTTCGAAAGGGTCTTTCACACCCTTGCTGCAACTCAAGAAGTTCACCGCCATAACCGTCTTCACTCGAGAGGAAGCACGATGGTCCCGCCCACATCCAGAGGAGCCCCGTTTCCCCCTCGGAGCTCGAGATGAGGGATCCTTTCCCTGCTTTCAACGGGAAAGAATTCCCGGCTTTCCCGTCGCATCTCAAGAGGAGGCACTCTCAACAGGAAAGGCGAGAGGAACTCCATGGTCGTACCACCATTCCAAGAGTCCCCCAGATGTCTCAGTCCATTACAGAGGAACCTCTTTGCCCTGCACTGGCTCATCTTTCACGCCGAGGATCGACTCACACCACGGTGGCACGTGGGACAGCCCTGTGGGAAAGCCTCGAGGGAAAGCCTCGAGGGAAAACCACAGATCCTTTGATCCACGCGACGGGAAGCGTGACATTGCTGCTACAGCCTGGAAGGAAAGTGCACGTGCATGCCCCCACTCGAGACGAGGCCTGACTCCCCTGGGGAGACTCCAGAAGTACCCAAAGATCCATGTCTGCCCCTGAGAGGAATCCTCGGTTCCGGCCCTGACTCCACACAAGGTTTTTGGCCCCGGTATCGACGGGAGAGGAATCTCGAGAGGCCCCCTAGCAACTCGCATGGGGACTGGCCGTTCCTGAGGCCACCAGGGCGGGTCCCTGAGGTCCCCGTCGTAACTCGAGAACACCTGCCGCAACTCGAGAAAATCCAGGAAGTTCTCCCTTCCAGGCGAGATGAGGCCTATTTCCGATGAGGCGTCTGGAGACTAATGACACCTAACCTTTGGAACTTCGAAAGGGTCTTTCACACCCTTTCTGCAACTCAAGAAGTTCACCGCCATACCTGTCTCCACTCGAGAGGAAGCACGATGGTCCGGCCCACATCCAGAGGAGCCCCGTTTCCCCCTCGTAGCTCGAGATGAGGGATCCTTTCCCTGCTTTCAACGGGAAAGAATTCCCGGCGTTCCCATCGCATCTCAAGAGGAGGCACTCTCAACAGGAAAGGCGAGAGGAACTCCATGGTCGTACCACCATTCCACGAGTACCCCAGTTGTCGCAGTCCATTCCAGAGGAACCTCTTTGCCCTGCACTGGCTAATCTTTCACGCCGAGGATCGACTCACACCACGGTGGCACGTGGGACAGCCCTGTGGGAAAGCCTCGAGGGAAAGCCTAGAGGGAAAACCACAGATCCTTTGATCCACGCCACGGGAAGTGTGACATTGCTACTACAGCCTGGAAGGAAAGCGCACGTGCATGCCCCCACTCGAGACGATGCCTGACTCCCCTGGGGAGACTCCAGAAGTACCCAAAGATCCATGTCAGCCCCTGAGAGGAATCCTCGGTTCCGGCCCTGACTCCACACAAGGTTTTTGGCTCCGGTATCGACGGGAGAGGAATCCCGAGAGGCCCCCTAGCAACTCTCATGGGGACTGGCCTCTCCTGAGGCCACCAGGCCGGGTCGCTGAGGTCCCCGTCGTAACTCGAGAACACCTGCCGCAACTCGAGAAAATCCAGGAAGTTCTCCCTTCCAGGCGAGATGAGGCCTATTTCCGATGAGGCGCCTGGAGACTAATGACACCTAACCTCTGGAACTTCGAAAGGGTCTTTCACACCCTTGCTGCAACTCAAGAAGTTCACCGCCATACCCGTCTCCACTCGAGAGGAAGCACGATTGTCCCGCCCACATCCAGAGGAGCCCCGTTTCCCCCTCGGAGCTCGAGATGAGGGATCCTTTCCCTGCTTTCAACGGGAAAGAATTCCCGGCTTTCCCGTCGCATCTCAAGAGGAGGCACTCTCAACAGGAAAGGCGAGAGGAACTCCATGGTCGTACCACCATTCCAAGAGTCCCCCAGATGTCTCAGTCCATTACAGAGGAACCTCTTTGCCCTGCACTGGCTCATCTTTCACGCCGTGGATCGACTCACACCACGGTGGCACGTGGGACAGCCCTGTGGGAAAGCCTCGAGGGAAAACCACAGATCCTTTGATCCACGCCACGGGAAGCGTGACATTGCTGCTACAGCCTGGAAGGAAAGCGCACGTGCATGCCCCCACTCGAGACGAGGCCTGACTCCCCTGGGGAGACTCCAGAAGTACCCAAAGATCCATGTCAGCCCCTGAGAGGAATCCTCGGTTCCGGCCCTGACTGCACACAAGGTTTTTGGCCCCGGTATCGACAGGAGAGGAATCCCGAGAGGCCCCCTAGCAACTCGCATGGGGACTGGCCTCTCCTGAGGCCACCAGGGCGGGTCCCTGAGGTCCCCGTCGTAACTCGAGAACAGCTGCCGCAACTCGAGAAAATCCAGGAAGTTCTCCCTTCCAGGCGAGATGAGGCCTATTTCCGATGAGGCGTCTGCAGACTAATGACACCTAACCTCTGGAACTTCGAAAGGGTCTTTCACAACCTTGCTGCAACTCAAGAAGTTCACCGCCATACCCGTCTACACTCGAGAGGAAGCACGATGGTCCCGCCCACATCCAGAGGAGCCCCGTTTCCCCCTCGGAGCTCGAGATGAGGGATCCTTTCCCTGCTTTCAACGGGAAAGAATTCCCGGCGTTCCCGTCGCATCTCAAGAGGAGGCACTCTCAACAGGAAAGGCGAGAGGAACTCCATGGTCGTACCACCATTCCAAGAGTCCCCCAGATGTCTCAGTCCATTCCAGAGGAACCTCTTTGCCCTGCACTGGCTCATCTTTCACGCCGAGGATCGACTCACACCACGGTGGCACGTGGGACAGCCCTGTGGGAAAGCCTCGAGTGAAAGCCTCGAGGGAAAACCACAGATCCTTTGATCCACGCGACGGGAAGCGTGACATTGCTGCTACAGCCTGGAAGGAAAGCGCACGTGCATGCCCCCACTCGAGACGAGGCCTGACTCCCCTGGGGAGACTCCAAAAGTACCCAAAGATCCATGTCAGCCCCTGAGAGGAATCCTCGGTTCCGGCCCTGACTCCACACAAGGCTTTGGCCCCGGTATCGACGGGAGAGGAATCCCGAGAGGCCCCCTAGCCAGTCGCAAGGGGACTGGCCTCTCCTGAGGCCACCAGGGCGGGTCCCTGAGGTCCCCGTCGTAACTCGAGAACACCTGCCGCAACTCGAGAAAATCCAGGAAGTTCTCCCTTCCAGGCGAGATGAGGCCTATTTCCGATGAGGCGTATGGAGACTAATGACACCTAACCTCTGGAACTTCGAAAGGGTCTTTCACACCCTTGCTGCAACTCAAGAAGTTCACCGCCATACCCGTCTCCACTCGAGAGGAAGCACGATAGTCCCGCCCACATCCAGAGGAGCCCCGTTTCCCCCTCGGAGCTCGAGATGAGGGATCCTTTCCCTGCTTTCAACGGGAAAGAATTCCCAGCGTTCCCGTCGCATCTCAAGAGGAGGCACTCTCAATAGGAAAGGCGAGAGGAACTCCATGGTCGTATCACCATTCCAAGAGTCCCCCAGATGTCTCAGTCCATTCCAGAGGAACCTCTTTGCCCTGCACTGGCTCATCTTTCACGCCGAGGATCGACTCATACCACGGTGGCACGTGGGACAGCCCTGTGGGAAAGCCTCGAGGGAAAGCCTCGAGGGAAAACCACAGATCCTTTGATCCACGCGACGGGAAGCGTGACATTGCTGCTACAGCCTGGAAGGAAAGCGCACGTGCATGCCCCCACTCGAGACGTGGCCTGACTCCCCTGGGGAGACTCCAGAAGTACCCAAAGATCCATGTCAGCCCCTGAGAGGAATCCTCGGTTCCGGCCCTGACTCCACACAAGGCTTTGGCCCCGGTATCGACGGGAGAGGAATCCCGAGAGGCCCCCTAGCAACTCGCATGGGGACTGGCCTCTCCTGAGGCCACCAGGGCGGGTCCCTGAGGTCCCCGTCGTAACTCGAGAACACCTGCCGCAACTCGAGAAATCCAGGAAGTTCTCCCTTCCAGGCGAGATGAGGCCAATTTCCGATGAGGCCTCTGGAGACTAATGACACCTAATGTCGGGAACTTCGAAAGGGCCTTTCACACCCTTGCTGCAAATCAAGAAGTTCACCGCCATACCCGTCTACACTCGAATGGAAGCACGATGGTCCCGCCCACATCCAGAGGAGCCCCGTTTCCCCCTCGTAGCTCGAGATAAGGGATCCTTTGCCTGCTTTCAACGGGAAAGAATTCCCGGCGTTCCCGTCGCATCTCAAAAGGAGGCACTCTCAACAGGAAAGGCGAGAGGAACTCCATGATCGTACCACCATTCCAAGAGTCCCCCAGATGTCTCAGTCCATTCCAGAGGAGCCTCTTTGCCCTGCACGGGCTCATCTTTCACGCCGAGGATCGACTCACACCACGGTGGCACGTGGGACAGCCCTGTTGGAAAGCCTCGAGGGAAAGCCTTGAGGGAAAACCACAGATCCTTAGATTCACGCGACGGGAAGCGTGACATTACTGCTACAGCCTGGAGGGAAAGGGCACGTGCATGCCCCCACTCAAGACGAGGCCTGACTCCCCTGGGGAGACTTCAGAAGTACCCCAAGATTCATGTCAGCCCCTGAGTGGAATCCTCGGTTCCGGCCCTGACTCCACCAAAGGATTTTGGCCCCGGTATCGACGGGAAAGGAATCCCTAGAGGCCCCCTGGCAACTCGCATGGGGACTGGCTTTTCCTGAGGACACCAGGGCGGTTCCCTGATGTCCCCTTCGTAACTCGAGAACACCTGCCGCATCTCGAGAAATTCCAGGAAGTTCTCCCTTCCAGGCGAGATGAGGCCTATTTCCGATGAGGCGTCTGGAGACTAATGACACCTAACCTCTGGAACTTCGAAAGGGTCTTTCACACCCTTGCTGCAACTCAAGAAGTTCACCGCCATACCCGTCTCCACTCGAGAGGAAGCACGATGGTCCCGCCCACATCCAGAGGAGCCCCGTTTCCCCCTCGTAGCTCGAGATGAGGGATCCTTTCCCTGCTTTTAACGGGAAAGAATTCCAGGCTTTCCCGTCGCATCTCAGGAGGAGGCACTCTCAACAGGAAAGGCAATAGGAACTCCATGGTCGTACCACCATTCCAGGAGTCCCCCAGATGTCTCAGTCCATTAAAGAGGAACCTCTTTGCCCTGCACTGGCTCATCTTTCACGCCGAGGATCGACTCACACCACGGTGGCACGTGGGACAGCCCTGTGGGAAAGCCTCGAGGGAAAGCCTCGAGGGAAAACCACAGATCCTTTAATCCACGCGGCGGGAAGCATGACATTGCTGCTACAGCCTGGAAGGAAAGCTCACGTGCATGCCCCCACTCGAGACGAGGCCTGACTCCCCTGGGGAGACTCCAGAAGTACCCAAAGATCCATGTCACCCCTGAGAGGAATCCTCGGTTCCGGCCCTGACTCCACACAAGGATTTTGGCCCCGGTATCGACGGGAGAGGAATCCCGAGAGGCCCCCTAGCAACTCGCATGGAGACTGGCCTTTCCTGAGGCCACCAGGGCGGGTCCCTGAGGTCCCCGTCGTAACTCGAGAACACCTGCCGCAACTCGAGAAAATCCAGGAAGTTCTCCCTTCCAGGCGAGATGAGGCCTATTTCCGATGAGGCGTCTGGAGACTAATGACACCTAACCTCTGGAACTTCGAAAGGGTCTTTCACACCCTTGCTGCAACTCAAGAAGTTCACCGCCATACCCGTCTCCACTCGAGAGGAAGCACGATGGTCCCGTCCACATCCAGAGGAGCCCCGTTTCCCCCTCGTAGCTCGAGATGAGGGATCCTTTCCCTGCTTTCAACGGGAAAGAATTCCCGGCATTCCCGTCGCATCTCAAGAGGAGGCACTCTCAACAGGAAAGGCGAGAGGAACTCCATGGTCGTACCACCATTCCAAGAGTCCCCCAGATGTCTCAGTCCATTCCAGAGGAACCTCTTTGCCCTGCACTGGCTCATCTTTCACGCCGAGGATCGACTCACACCACGGTGGCACGTGGGACTGCCCTGTGGGAAAGCCTCGAGGGAAAGCCTCGAGGGAAAACCACAGATCCTTTGATCCACACGACGGGAAGCGTGACATTGCTGCTACAGCCTGGAAGGAAAGCGCACGTGCATGCCCCCACTCGAGACGAGGCCTGACTCCCCTGGGGAGACTCCAGAAGTACCCAAAGACCCATGTCAGCCCCTGAGAGGAATCCTCGGTTCCGGCCCTGACTCCACACAAGGTTTTTGGCCCCGGTATCGACGGGAGAGGAATCCCGAGAGGCCCCCTAGCAACTCGCATGGGGACTGGCCTCTCCTGAGGCCACCAGGGCGGGTCCCTGAGGTCCCCGTCGTAACTCGAGAACACCTGCCGTAACTCGAGAAAATCCAGGAAGTTCTCCCTTCCAGGCGAGATGAGGCCTATTTCCGATGAGGCGTCTGGAGACTAATGCACCTAACCTCTGGAACTTCGAAAGGGTCTTTCACACGCTTGCTGCAACTCAAGAAGTTCACCGCCATACCCGTCTCCACTCGAGAGGAAGCACGATGGTCCCGCCCACATCCAGAGGAGCCCCGTTTCCCCCTCGTAGCTCGAGATGAGGGATCCTTTCCCTGCTTTCAACGGGAGAGAATTCCCGGCGTTCCCGTCGCATCTCTAGAGGAGGCACTCTCAACAGGAAAGGGGAGAGGAACTTCATGGTCGTACCACCATTCCAAGAGTCCCCCAGATGTCTCAGTCCATTCCAGAGGAACCTCTTTGCCCTGCACTGGCTCATCTTTCACGCCGAGGATCGACTCACACCACGGTGGCACGTGGGACAGCCCTGTGGGAAAGCCTCGAGAGAAAACCACAGATCCTTTGATCCACGACACGGGAAGCGTGACATTGCTGCTACAGCCTGGAAGGAAAGCGCACGTGAATGCCCCCACTCGAGACGAGGCCTGACTCCCCTGGGGAGACTCCAGAAGTACCCAAAGATCCATGTCAGCCCCTGAGAGGAATCCTCGGTTCCGGCCCTGACTCCACACAAGGTTTTTGGCCCCGGTATCGACGGGAGAGGAATCCCGAGAGGCCCCCTAGCAACTCGCATGGGGATTGGCCTCTCCTGACGCCACCAGGGTGGGTCCCTGAGGTCCCCGTCGTAACTCGAGAACACTTGCCGCAACTCGAGAAAATCCAGGAAGTTCTCCCTTCCAGGCGAGATGAGGCCTATTTCCGATGAGGCGTCTGGAGATTAATGACACCTAACCTCTGGAACTTCGAAAGGGTCTTTCACACCCTTGCTGCAACTCAAGAAGTTCACCGCCATACCCGTCTCCACTCGAGAGGAAGCACGATGGTCCCGCCCACATCCAGAGGAGTCCCGTTTCCCCCTCGTAGCTCGAGATGAGGGATCCTTTCCCTGCTTTCAACGGGAAAGAATTCCCGGCGTTCCCGTCGCATCTCAAGAGGAGGCACTCTCAACAGGAAAGGCGAGAGGAACTCCATGGTCGTAGCACCATTCCAAGAGTCCCCCAGATGTCTCAGTCCATTCCAGAGGAACCTCTTTGCCCTGCACTGGCTCATCTTTCACGCCGAGGATCGACTCACACCACGGTGGCACGTGGGACTGCCCTGTGGGAAAGCCTCGAGGGAAAGCCTCGAGGGAAAACCACAGATCCTTTGATCCACACGACGGGAAGCGTGACATTGCTGCTACAGCCTGGAAGGAAAGCGCACGTGCATGCCCCCACTCGAGACGAGGCCTGACTCCCCTGGGGAGACTCCAGAAGTACCCAAAGACCCATGTCAGCCCCTGAGAGGAATCCTCGGTTCCGGCCCTGACTCCACACAAGGTTTTTGGCCCCGGTATCGACGGGAGAGGAATCCCGAGAGGCCCCCTAGCAACTCGCATGGGGACTGGCCTCTCCTGAGGCCACCAGGGCGGGTCCCTGAGGTCCCCGTCGTAACTCGAGAACACCTGCCGTAACTCGAGAAAATCCAGGAAGTTCTCCCTTCCAGGCGAGATGAGGCCTATTTCCGATGAGGCGTCTGGAGACTAATGCACCTAACCTCTGGAACTTCGAAAGGGTCTTTCACACGCTTGCTGCAACTCAAGAAGTTCACCGCCATACCCGTCTCCACTCGAGAGGAAGCACGATGGTCCCGCCCACATCCAGAGGAGCCCCGTTTCCCCCTCGTAGCTCGAGATGAGGGATCCTTTCCCTGCTTTCAACGGGAGAGAATTCCCGGCGTTCCCGTCGCATCTCTAGAGGAGGCACTCTCAACAGGAAAGGGGAGAGGAACTTCATGGTCGTACCACCATTCCAAGAGTCCCCCAGATGTCTCAGTCCATTCCAGAGGAACCTCTTTGCCCTGCACTGGCTCATCTTTCACGCCGAGGATCGACTCACACCACGGTGGCACGTGGGACAGCCCTGTGGGAAAGCCTCGAGAGAAAACCACAGATCCTTTGATCCACGACACGGGAAGCGTGACATTGCTGCTACAGCCTGGAAGGAAAGCGCACGTGAATGCCCCCACTCGAGACGAGGCCTGACTCCCCTGGGGAGACTCCAGAAGTACCCAAAGATCCATGTCAGCCCCTGAGAGGAATCCTCGGTTCCGGCCCTGACTCCACACAAGGTTTTTGGCCCCGGTATCGACGGGAGAGGAATCCCGAGAGGCCCCCTAGCAACTCGCATGGGGATTGGCCTCTCCTGACGCCACCAGGGTGGGTCCCTGAGGTCCCCGTCGTAACTCGAGAACACTTGCCGCAACTCGAGAAAATCCAGGAAGTTCTCCCTTCCAGGCGAGATGAGGCCTATTTCCGATGAGGCGTCTGGAGATTAATGACACCTAACCTCTGGAACTTCGAAAGGGTCTTTCACACCCTTGCTGCAACTCAAGAAGTTCACCGCCATACCCGTCTCCACTCGAGAGGAAGCACGATGGTCCCGCCCACATCCAGAGGAGCCCCGTATCCCCCTCGTAGCTCGAGATGAGGGATCCTTTCCCTGCTTTCAACGGGAAAGAATTCCCGGCGTTCCCGTCGCATCTCAAGAGGAGGCACTCTCAACAGGAAAGGCGAGAGGAACTCCATGGTCGTAGCACCATTCCAAGAGTCCCCCAGATGTCTCAGTCCATTCCAGAGGAACCTCTTTGCCCTGCACTGGCTCATCTTTCACGCCGAGGATCGACTCACACCACGGTGGCACGTGGGACAGCCCTGTGGGAAAGCCTCGAGGGAAAGCCTCGAGGGAATACCACAGATCCTTTGATCCACGCGACGAGAAGCGTGACATTGATGCTACAGCCTGGAAGGAAAGCGCACGTGCATGCCCCCACTCGAGACGAGGCCTGACTCCCCTGGGGAGACTCCAGAAGTACCCAAAGCTCCATGTCAGCCCCTGAGAGGAATCCTCGGTTCCGGCCCTGACTCCACACAAGGTTTTTGGCCCCGGTATCGACGGGAGAGGAATCCCGAGAGGCCCCCTAGCAACTCGCATGGGGACTGGCCTCTCCTGAGGGCACCAGGTCGGGTCCCTGATGTCCCCGTCGTAACTCGAGAACACCTGCCGCATCTCGAGAAAATCCAGGAAGTTCTCCCTTCCAGGCGAGATGAGGCCTATTACCGATGAGGCGTCTGGAGACAAATGACACCTAACCTCTGGAACTTCGAAAGGGTCTTTCACACCCTTGCTGCAACTCAAGAAGTTCACCCCCATACCCGTCTCCACTCGAGAGGAAGCACGATGGTCCCGCCCACATCCAGAGGAGCCCCGTTTCCCCCTCGTAGCTCGAGATGAGGGATCCTTTCCCTGCTTTCAACGGGAAAGAATTCCCGGCGTTCCCGTCGCATCTCAAGAGGAGGCACTCTCAACAGGAAAGGCGAGAGGAACTCCATGGTCGTACCACCATTCCAAGAGTCCCCCAGATGTCTCAGTCCATTCCAGAGGAACCTCTTTGCCCTGCACTGGCTCATCTTTCACGCCGAGGATCGACTCACACCACGGTGGCACGTGGGACAGCCCTGTGGGAAAGCCTCGAAGGAAAGCCTCGAGGGAAAACCACAGATCCTTTGATCCACGCGACGGGAAGCGTGACATTGCTGCTACAGCCTGGAAGGAAAGCACACGTGCATGCCCCGACTCGAGACGAGGCCTGTCTCCCCTGGCGAGACTCCAGATGTACCCAAAGATCCATATCAGCCCCTGAGAGGAATCCCCTGTTCCGGCCCTGACTCCACACAAGGTTTTTGGCCCCGGTATCGACGGGAGAGGAATCCCGAGAGGCCCCCTAGCAACTCGCATGGGGACTGGCCTCTCCTGAGGCCACCAGGGCGGGTCCCTGAGGTCCCCATCGTAACTCGAGAACACCTGCCGCAACTCGAGAAATCCAGGAAGTTTTCCCTTCCAGGCGAGATGAGGCCTATTTCCGATGAGGCGTCTGGAGACTAATGACACCTAACCTCTGGAACTTCGAAAGGGTCTTTCACACCCTTGCTGCAACTCAAGAAGTTCACCGCCATACCCGTGTCCACTCAAGAGGAAGCACGATGGTCCCGCCCACATCCAGAAGAGCACCGTTTCCCCCTCGTAGCTCGAGATGAGGGATCCTTTCCCTGCTTTCAACGGGAAAGAATTCCCGGCGTTCCCGTCGCATCTCAAGAGGAGGCACTCTCAGCAGGAAAGGCGAGAGGAACTCCATGGTCGTACCACCATTCCAAGAGTCCCCCAGATGTCTCAGTCCATTCCAGAGGAACCTCTTTGCCCTGCACTGGCTCATCTTTCACGCCGAGGATCGACTCACACCACGGTGGCACGTGGGACAGCCCTGTGGGAAAGCCTCGAGAGAAAGCCTCGAGGGAAAACCACAGATCCTTTGATCCACGCGACGGGAAGCGTGACATTGCTGCTACAGCCTGGAAGGAAAGCACACGTGCATGCCCCCACTCGAGACGAGGCCTGACTCCCCTGGGGAGACTCCAGAAGTACCCAAAGATCCATGTCAGCCCCTGAGAGGAATCCTCGGTTCCGGCCCTGACTCCACCAAAGGGTTTTGGCCCCGGTATCGACGGAAGAGTAATCCCGAGAAGCCCCCTAGCAACTCGCATGGGGACTGGCCTCTCCTGAGGCCACCAGGGCGGGTCCCTGTGGTCCCCGTCGTAACTCGAGAACACCTGCCGCAACTCGAGAAATCCAGGAAGTTCTCCCTTCCAGGCGAGATGAGGCCTATTTCCGATGAGGCGTCTGGAGACTAATGACACCTAAATTCTGGAACTTCGAAAGGGTCTTTCACACCCTTGCTGCAACTCAAGAAGTTCACCGCCATACCCGTGTCCACTCAAGAGGAAGCACGATGGTCCCGCCCACATCCAGAGGAGCACCGTTTCCCCCTCGTAGCTCGAGATGAGGGATCCTTTCCCTGCTTTCAACGGGAAAGAATTCCCGGCGTTCCCATCGCATCTCAAGAGGAGGCATTCTCAGCAGGAAAGGCGAGAGGAACTCCATGGTCGTACCACCATTCCAAGAGTCCCCCAGATGTCTCAGTCCATTCCAGAGGAACCTCTTTGCCCTGCACTGGCTCATCTTTCACGCCGAGGATCGACTCACACCATGGTGGCACGTGGGACAGCCCTGTGGGAAAGCCTCGAGGGAAAGCCTCGAGGGAAAACCACAGATCCTTTGATCCACGCGACGGGAAGCGTGACATTGCTGCTACAGCCTGGAAGGAAAGTGCACGTGCATGCCCCGACTCGAGACGAGGCCTGTCTCCCCTGGCGAGACTCCAGATGTACCCAAAGATCCATATCAGCCCCTGAGAGGAATCCTCGGTTCCGGCCCTGACTCCACACAAGGTTTTTGGCCCCGGTATGGACGGGAGAGGAATCCCGAGAGGCCCCCTAGCAACTCGCATGGGGACTGGCCTCTCCTGAGGCCACCAGGGCGGGTCCCTGAGGTCCCCGTCGTAACTCGAGAACACCTGCCGCAACTCGAGAAAATCCAGGAAGTTCTCCCTTCCAGGCGAGATGAGGCCTATTTCCGATGAGGCGTCTGGAGACTAATGACACCTAACCTCTGGAACTTCGAAAGGGTCTTTCACACCCTTGCTGCGACTCAAGAAGTTCACCGCCATACCCGTCTCCACTCGAGAGGAAGCACGATGGTCCCGCCCACATCCAGAGGAGCCCCGTTTCCCCCTCGTAGCTCGAGATGAGGGATCCTTTCCCTGCTTTCAACGGGAAAGAATTCCCGGCGTTCCCGTCGCATCTCAAGAGGAGGCACTCTCAACAGGAAAGGCGAGAGGAACTCCATGGTCGTACCACCATTCCAAGAGTCCCCCAGATGTCTCAGTCCATTCCAGAGGAACCTCTTTGCCCTGCACTGGCACATCTTTCACGCCGAGGATCGAATCACACCATGGTGGCACGTGGGACAGCCCTGTGGGAAAGCCTCGAGGGAAAGCCTCGAGGGAAAACCACAGATCCTTTGATCCACGCCACGGGAAGCGTGACATTGCTGCTACAGCCTGGAAGGAAAGTGCACGTGCATGCCCAGACTCGAGACGAGGCCTGTCTCCCCTGGCGAGACTCCAGATGTACCCAAAGATCCATATCAGCCCCTGAGAGGAATCCTCGGTTCCGGCCCTGACTCCACACAAGGTTTTTGGCCCCGGTATGGACAAGAGAGGAATCCCGAGAGGCCCCCTAGCAACTCGCATGGGGACTGGCCTCTCCTGAGGCCACTAGGGCGGGTCCCTGAGGTCCCCGTCGTAACTCGAGAACACCTGCCGCAACTCGAGAAAATCCAGGAAGTTCTCCCTTCCAGGCGAGATGAGGCCTATTTCCGATGAGGCGTCTGGAGACCAATGACACCTAACCTCTGGAACTTCGAAAGGGTCTTTCACACCCTTGCTGCGACTCAAGAAGTTCACCGCCATACCCGTCTCCACTCGAGAGGAAGCACGATGGTCCCGCCCACATCCAGAGGAGCCCCGTTTCCCCCTCGTAGCTCGAGATGAGGGATCCTTTCTCTGCTTTCAACGGGAAAGAATTCCCGGCGTTCCCGTCGCATCTCAAGAGGAGGCACTCTCAACAGGAAAGGCGAGAGGAACTCCATGGTCGTACCACCATTCCAAGAGTCCCCCAGATGTCTCAGTCCATTCAAGAGGAACCTCTTTGCCCTGCACTGGCTCATCTTTCACGGCGAGGATCGACTCACACCACGGTGGCACGTGGGACAGCCCTGTGGGAAAGCCTCGAGGGAAAGCCTCGAGGGAAAACCACAGATCCTTTGATCCACGCCACGGGAAGCGTGACATTGCTGCTACAGCCTGGAAGGAAAGCGCACGTGCATGCCCCCACTCGAGACGAGGCCTGACTCCCCTGGGGAGACTCCAGAAGTACCCAAAGATCCATGTCAGCCCCTGAGAGGAATCCTCGGTTCCGGCCCTGACTCCACCAAATGTTTTTGGCCCCGGTATTGATGGGAGAGGAATCCCGAGAGGCCCCCTAGCAACTCGCATGGGGACTGGCCTCTCCTGAGGCCACCAGGGCGGGTCCCTGAGGTCCCCGTCGTAACTCGAGAACACCTGCCGCAACTCGAGAAATTCCAGGAAGTTCTCCCTTCCAGGCGAGATGAGGCCTATTTCCGATGAGGCGTCTGGAGACTAATGACACCTAACCTCTGGAACTTCGAAAGGGTCTTTCACACCCTTGCTGCGACTCAAGAAGTTCACCGCCATACCCGTCTCCACTCGAGAGGAAGCACGATGGTCCCGCCCACATCCAGAGGAGCCCCGTTTCCCCCTCGTAGCTCGAGATGAGGGATCCTTTCCCTGCTTTCAACGGGAAAGTATTCCCGGCGTTCCTGTCGCATCTCAAGAGGAGGCACTCTCAACAGGAAAGGCGAGAGGAACTCCATGGTCGTACCACTATTCCAAGAGTCCCCCAGATATCTCAGTCCATTCCAGAGGAACCTCTTTGCCTTGCACTGGCTCATCTTTCACGCCGAGGATCGACTCACACCACGGTGGCACGTGGGACAGCCCTGTGGGAAAGCCTCAAGGGAAAGCCTCGAGGGAAAACCACAGATCCTTTGATCCACGCGACGGGAAGCGTGACATTGCTGCTACAGCCTGGAAGGAAAGTGCACGTGCATGCCCCGACTCGAGACGAGGCCTGTCTCCCCTGGCGAGACTCCAGATGTACCCAAAGATCCATATCAGCCCCTGAGAGGAATCCTCGGTTCCGGACCTGACTCCACACAAGGTTTTTGGCCCCGGTATCGACGGGAGAGGAATCCCGAGAGGCCCCCTAGCAACTCGCATGGGGACTGGCGTCTCCTGAGGCCACCAGGGCGGGTCCCTGAGGTCCCCGTCGTAACTCGAGAACACCTGCCGCAACTCGAGAAAATCCAGGAAGTTCTCCCTTCCAGGCGAGATGAGGCCTATTTCTGATGAGGCGTCTGGAGACTAATGACACCTAACCTCTGGAACTTCGAAAGAGTCTTTCACACCCTTGCTGCAACTCAAGAAGTTCACCGCCATACCCGTGTCCACTCAAGAGGAAGCACGATGGTCCCGCCCACATCCAGAGGAGCACCGTTTCCCCCTCGTAGCTCGAGATGAGGGATCCTTTCCCTGCTTTCAACTGGAAAGAATTCCCGGCGTTCCCGTCGCATCTCAAGAGCAGGCACTCTCAACAGGAAAGGCGAGAGGAACTCCATGGTCGTACCACCATTCCAAGAGTCCCCCAGATGTCTCAGTCCATTCCAGAGGAACCTCTTTGCCCTGCACTGGCTCATCTATCACGCCGAGGATCGACTCACACCATGTTGGCACGTGGGACAGCCCTGTGGGAAAGCCTCGATGGAAAGCCTCGAGGGAAAACCACAGATCCTTTGATCCACGCCACGGGAAGCGTGACATTGCTGCTACAGCCTGGAAGGAAAGCGCACGTGCATGCCCCCAGTCGAGACGAGGCCTGACTCCCCTAGGGAGACTCCAGAAGTACTCAAAGATCCATGTCAGCCCCTGAGAGGAATCCTCGGTTCCGGCCCTGACTCCACCAAAGGTTTTTGGCCCCGGTATCGACGGGAGAGGAATCCCGAGAGGCCCCCTAGCAACTCGCATGGGGACTGGCCTCTCCTGAGGCCACCAGGGCGGGTCCCTGAGGTCCCCGTCGTAACTCGAGAACACCTGCCGCAACTCGAGAAAATCCAGGAAGTTCTCCCTTCCAGGCGAGAAGAGGCCTATTTCCGATGAGGCGTCTGGAGACTGATGACACCTAACCTCTGGAACTTCGAAAGGGTCTTTCACACCCTTGCTGCGACTCAAGAAGTTCACCGCCATACCCGTGTCCACTCGAGAGGAAGCACGATGGTCCCGCCCACATCCAGAGGAGCACCGTTTCCCCCTCGTAGCTCGAGATGAGGGAACCTTTCCATGCTTTCAACGGGAAAGAATTCCCGGCGTTCCCGTCGCATCTCAAGAGGAGGCACTCTCAACAGGAAAGGCGAGAGGAACTCCATGGTCGTACCACCATTCCAAGAGTCCCCCAGATGTCTCAGTCCATTCCAGAGGAACCTCTTTGCCCTGCACTGGCTCATCTTTCACGCCGAGGATCGACTCACACCATGGTGGCACGTGGGACAGCCCTGTGGGAAAGCCTCGAGGGAAAGCCTCGAGGGAAAACCACAGATCCTTTGATCCACGCGACGGGAAGCGTGACATTGCTGCTACAGCCTGGAAGGAAAGCGCACGTGCATGCCCCGACTCGAGACGAGGCCTGACTCCCTTGGCGAGACTCCAGATGTTCCCAAAGATCCATATCAGCCCATGAGAGTAATCCTCGGTTCCGGCCCTGACTCCACACAAGGTTTTTGGCCCCGGTATCGACGGGAGAGGAATCCCGAGAGGCCCCTTAGCAACTCGCATGGGGACTGGCCTCTCCTGAGGCCAACAGGGCGGGTCCCTGAGGTCCCCGTCGTAACTCGAGAACACCTGCCGCAACTCGAGAAAATCCAGGAAGTTCTCCCTTCCAGGCGAGATGAGGCCTATTTCCGATGAGGCGTCTGGAGACTAATGACACCTAACCTCTGGAACTTCGAAAGGGTCTTTCACACCCTTGCTGCGACTCAAGAAGTTCACCGCCATAACCGTCTCCACTCGAGAGGAAGCACGATGGTCCCGCCCACATCCAGAGGAGCCCCGTTTCCCCCTCGTAGCTCGAGATGAGGGATCCTTTCCCTGCTTTCAACGGGAAAGAATTCCCGGCGTTCCCGTTGCATCTCAAGAGGAGGCACTCTCAACAGGAAAGGCGAGAGGAACTCCATGGTCGTACCACCATTCCAAGAGTCCCTCAGATGTCTCAGTCCATTCCAGAGGAACCTCTTTGCCCTGCACTGGCTCATCTTTCACGCCGAGGATCGACTCACACCACGGTGGCACGTGGGACAGCCCTGTGGGAAAGCCTCGAGGGAAAGCCTCGAGGGAAAACCACAGATCCTTTGATCCACGCCACGGGAAGCGTGACATTGCTGCTACAGCCTGGAAGGAAAGCGCACGTGCATGCCCCCACTCGAGACGAGGCCTGACTCCCCTGGTTAGACTCCAGAAGTACCCAAAGATCCATGTCAGCCCCTGAGAGGAATCCTCGGTTCCGGCCCTGA
The DNA here is from genome assembly GCF_032405125.1 of Capricornis sumatraensis. Classification (NCBI taxonomy): domain Eukaryota; kingdom Metazoa; phylum Chordata; class Mammalia; order Artiodactyla; family Bovidae; genus Capricornis; species Capricornis sumatraensis. The sequence goes on along the minus strand of NW_027184615.1, from coordinate 60,513 downwards.
CTCCACCAAATGTTTTTGGCCCCGGTATCGACGGGAGAGGAATCCCGAGAGGCCCCCTAGCAACTCGCATGGGGACTGGCCTCTCCTGAGGCCACCAGGGCGGGTCCCTGAGGTCCCCGTCGTAACTCGAGAACACCTGCCGCAACTCGAGAAAATCCAGGAAGTTCTCCCTTCCAGGCGAGATGAGGCCTATTTCCGATGAGGCGTCTGGAGACTAATGACACCTAACCTCTGGAACTTCGAAAGGGTCTTTCACACCCTTGCTGCGACTCAAGAAGTTCACCGCCATACCCGTCTCCACTCGAGAGGAAGCACGATGGTCCCGCCCACATCCAGAGGAGCCCCGTTTCCCCCTCGTAGCTCGAGATGAGGGATCCTTTCCCTGCTTTCAACGGGAAAGAATTCCCGGCGTTCCCGTCGCATCTCAAGAGGAGGCACTCTCAACAGGAAAGGCGAGAGGAACTCCATGGTCGTACCACTATTCCAAGAGTCCCCCAGATGTCTCAGTCCATTCCAGAGGAACCTCTTTGCCTTGCACTGGCTCATCTTTCACGCCGAGGATCGACTCACACCACGGTGGCACGTGGGACAGCCCTGTGGGAAAGCCTCAAGGGAAAGCCTCGAGGGAAAACCACAGATCCTTTGATCCACGCGACGGGAAGCGTGACATTGCTGCTACAGCCTGGAAGGAAAGTGCACGTGCATGCCCCGACTCGAGACGAGGCCTGTCTCCCCTGGCGAAACTCCAGATGTACCCAAAGATCCATATCAGCCCCTGAGAGGAATCCTCGGTTCCGGCCCTGACTCCACACAAGGTTTTTGGCCCCGGTATCGACGGGAGAGGAATCCCGAGAGGCCCGCTAGCAACTCTCATGGGGACTGGCGTCTCCTGAGGCCACCAGGGCGGGTCCCTGAGGTCCCCGTCGTAACTCGAGAACACCTGCCGCAACTCGAGAAAATCCAGGAAGTTCTCCCTTCCAGGCGAGATGAGGCCTATTTCTGATGAGGCGTCTGGAGACTAATGACACCTAACCTCTGGAACTTCGAAAGAGTCTTTCACACCCTTGCTGCAACTCAAGAAGTTCACCGCCATACCCGTGTCCACTCAAGAGGAAGCACGATGGTCCCGCCCACATCCAGAGGAGCACCGTTTCCCCCTCGTAGCTCGAGATGAGGGATCCTTTCCCTGCTTTCAACGGGAAAGAATTCCCGGCGTTCCCGTCGCATCTCAAGAGCAGGCACTCTCAACAGGAAAGGCGAGAGGAACTCCATGGTCGTACCACCATTCCAAGAGTCCCCCAGATGTCTCAGTCCATTCCAAAGGAACCTCTTTGCCCTGCACTGGCACATCTTTCACGCCGAGGATCGAATCACACCACGGTGGCACGTGGGACAGCCCTGTGGAAAAGCCTCGAGGGAAAGCCTCGAGGGAAAACCACAGATCCTTTGATCCACGCCACGGGAAGCGTGACATTGCTGCTACAGCCTGGAAGGAAAGCGCACGTGCATGCCCCCACTCGAGACGAGGCCTGACTCCCCTGGGGAGACTCCAGAAGTACCCAAAGATCCATGTCAGCCCCTGAGAGGAATCCTAGGTTCCGGCCCTGACTCCACCAAATGTTTTTGGCCCCGGTATCGACGGGAGAGGAATCCCGAGAGGCCCCCTAGCAACTCGCATGGGGACTGGCCTCTCCTGAGGCCACCAGGGCGGGTCCCTGAGGTCCCCGTCGTAACTCGAGAACACCTGCCGCAACTCGAGAAAATCCAGGAAGTTCTCCCTTCCAGGCGAGATGAGGCCTATTTCCGATGAGGCGTCTGGAGACTAATGACACCTAAACTCTGGAACTTCGAAAGGGTCTTTCACACCCTTGCTGCAAATCAAGAAGTTCACCGCCATACCCGTCTCCACTCGAGAGGAAGCACGATGGTCCCGCCCACATCCAGAGGAGCCCCGTTTCCCCCTCGTAGCTCGAGATGAGGGATCCTTTCCCTGCTTTCAACGGGAAAGAATTCCCGGCGTTCCCGTCGCATCTCAAGAGGAGGCACTCTCAACAGGAAAGGCGAGAGGAACTCCACGGTCGTACCACCATTCCAAGAGTCCCCCAGATGTCTCAGTCCATTCCAGAGGAACCTCTTTGCCCTGCACTGGCTCATCTTTCACGCCGAGGATCGACTCACACCACGGTGGCACGTGGGACAGCCCTGTGGGAAAGCCTCGAGGGAAAGCCTCGAGGGAAAACCACAGATCCTTTGATCCACGCGACGGGAAGCGTGACATTGCTGCTACAGCCTGGAAGGAAAGCGCACGTGCATGCCCCCACTCGAGACGAGGCCTGACTCCCCTGGGGAGACTCCACAAGTACCCAAAGATCCATGTCAGCCCATGAGAGGAATCCTTGCTTCCGGCCCTGACTCCACACAAGGTTTTTGGCCCCGGTATCGACGGGAGAGGAATCCCGAGAGGCCCCCTAGCAACTCGCATGGGGACTGGCCTCTCCTGAGGCCACCAGGGCGGGTCCCTGAGGTCCCCCTCGTAACTCGAGAACACCTGCCGCAACTCGAGAAAATCCAGGAAGTTTTCCCTTCCAGGCGAGATGAGGCCTATTTCCAATGAGGCGTCTGGAGACTAATGACACCTAACCTCTGGAACTTCGAAAGGGTCTTTCACACTTTTGCTGCAACTCAAGAAGTTCACCGCCATACCCGTCTCCACTCGAGAGGAAGCACGATGGTCCCGCCCACATCCAGAGGAGCCCCGTTTCCCCCTCGGAGCTCGAGATGAGGGATCCTTTCCCTGCTTTCAACGGGAAAGAATTCCCGGCGTTCCCGTCGCATCTCAAGAGGAGGCACTCTTAACAGGAAAGGCGAGAGGAACTCCGTGGTCGTACCACCATTCCAAGAGTCCCCCAGATGTCTCAGTCCATTCCAGAGGAACCTCTTTGCCCTGCACTGGCTCATCTTTCACGCCGAGGATCCACACACACCACGGTGGCACATGGGACAACCCTGTGGGAAAGCCTCAAGGGAAAGCCTCGAGGGAAAACCACAGATCCTTTGATCCATGCGACGGGAAGCGTAACATTGCTGCTACAGCCTGGAAGGAAAGTGCACGTGCATGCCCCCACTCGAGACGAGGCCTGACTCCCCTGGGGAGACTCCAGAAGTACCCAAAGATCCATGTCAGCCCCTGAGAGGAATCCTCGGTTCCGGCCCTGACTCCACACAAGGTTTTTGGCCCCAGTATCGACGGGAGAGGAATCCCGAGAGGCCCCCTAGCAACTCGCATGGGGACTGGCCTCTCCTGAGGCCACCAGGGCGGGTCCCTGAGGTCCCCGTCGTAACTCGAGAACACCTGCCGCAACTCGAGAAAATCCAGGAAGTTCTCCCTTCCAGGCGAGATGAGGCCTATTTCCGATGAGGCGTCTGGAGACTAATGACACCTAACCTCTGGAAATTCGAAAGGGTCTTTCACACTTTTGCTGCAACTCAAGAAGTTCACCGCCATACCCGTCTCCACTCGAGAGGAAGCACGATGGTCCCGCCCACATCCAGAGGAGCCCCGTTTCCCCCTCGTAGCTCGAGATGAGGGATCCTTTCCCTGCTTTCAACGGGAAAGAATTCCCGGCGTTCCCGTCGCATCTCAAGAGGAGGCACTCTCAACAGGAAAGGCGAGAGGAACTCCATGGTCGTACCACCATTCCAAGAGTCCCCCAGATGTCTCAGTCCATTCCAGAGGAACCTGTTTGCCCTGCACTGGCTCATCTTTCACGCCGAGGATCGACTCACACAACGGTGGCACGTGAGACAGCCCTGTGGGAAAGCCTCGAGGGAAAGCCTCGAGGGAAAACCACAGATCCTTTGATCCACGCGACGGGAAGCGCGACATTGCTGCTACAGCCTGGAAGGAAATCGCACGTGCATGCCCCCACTCGAGACGAGGCCTGACCCCGCTGGGGAGACTCCAGAAGTACCCAAAGACCCATGTCAGCCCCTGAGAGAAATCCTCGGTTCCGGCCCTGATTCCACAGAAGGATTTTGGCCCCGGTATCGACGGGAGAGGAATCCCGAGAGGCCCCCGAGCAACTAGCATGGGGACTGGCCTTTCCTGAGGACACCAGGGCGGGTCCCTGAGGTCCCCGTCGTAACTCGAGAACACCTGCCGCAACTCGAGAAAATCCAGGAAGTTCTACCTTCCAGGCGAGATGAGGCCTATTTCCGATGAGGAGTCTGGAGTCTAATGACAGCTAATCTCTGGGACTTCAAAAGGGTCTTTCACACCCTTGCTGCAACTCAAGAAGTTCACCGCCATACCCGTCTCCACTCGAGAGGAAGCACGATGGTCCCGCCCACATTCAGAGGAGCCCCGTTTCCCCCTCGGAGCTCGAGATGAGGGATCCTTTCCCTGCTTTCAACGGGAAAGAATTCCCGGCGTTCCCGTCGCATCTCAAGAGGAGGCACTCTTAACAGGAAAGGCGAGAGGAACTCCGTGGTCGTACCACCATTCCAAGAGTCCCCCAGATGTCTCAGTCCATTCCAGAGGAACCTCTTTGCCCTGCACTGGCTCATCTTTCACGCCGAGGATCCACACACACCACGGTGGCACGTGGGACAACCCTGTGGGAAAGCCTCGAGGGAAAGCCTCGAGGGAAAACCACAGATCCTTTGATCCACGCGACGGGAAGCGTGACATTGCTGCTACAGCCTGGAAGGAAAGCGCACGTGCATGCCCCCACTCGAGACGAGGCCTGACTCCCCTGGGGAGACTCCAGAAGTACCCAAAGATCCATGTCAGCCCCTGAGAGGAATCCTCGGTTCCGGCCCTGACTCTACACAAGGTTTTTGGCCCCGGTATCGACGGGAGAGGAATCCCGAGAGGCCCCCTAGCAACTCGCATGGGGACTGGCCTCTCCTGAGGCCACCAGGGCGGGTCCCTGAGGTCCCCGTCGTAACTCGAGAACACCTGCCGCAACTCGAGAAAATCCAGGAAGTTCTCCCTTCCAGGCGAGATGAGGCCTATTTCCGATGAGGCGTCTGAAGACTAATGACACCTAACCTCTGGAACTTCGAAAGGGTCTTTCACATCCTTGCTGCAACTCAAGAAGTTCACCGCCATACCCGTCTCCACTCGAGAGGAAGCACGATGGTCCCGCCCACATCCAGAGGAGCCCCGTTTCCCCCTCGTAGCTCGAGATGAGGGATCCTTTCCCTGCTTTCAACGGGAAAGAATTCCCGGCGTTCCCGTCGCATCTGAAGAGGAGGCACTCTCAACAGGAAAGGCGAGAGGAACTCCATGGTCGTACCACCATTCCAAGAGTCCCCCAGATGTCTCAGTCCATTCCAGAGGAGCCTCTTTGCCCTGCACTGGCTCATCTTTCACGCCGAGGATCGACTCACACCACGGTGGCACGTCGGACAGCCCTGTGAGAAAGCCTCGAGGGAAAGCCTCGAGTGAAAACCACAGATCCTTTGATCCACGCGACGGGAAGCGTGACATTGCTGCTACAGCCTGGAAGGAAAGCGCATGTGCATGCCCCCACTCGAGACGAGGCCTGACTCCCCTGGGGAGACTCCAGAAGTACCCAAAGATCCATGTCAGCCCCTGAGAGGAATCCTCGGTTCCGGCCCTGACTCCACACAAGGTTTTTGGCCCCGGTATCGACGGGAGAGGAATCCCGAGAGGCCCCCTAGCAACTCGCATGGGGACTGGCCTCTCCTGAGGCCACCAGGGCGGGTCCCTGAGGTCCCCGTCGTAACTAGAGAACACCTGTCGCAACTCGAGAAAATCCAGGAAGTTCTCCCTTCCAGGCGAGATGAGGCCTATTTCCGATGAGGCCTCTGGAGACAAATGACACCTAACCTCTGGAACTTCGAAAGGGTCTTTCACACGCTTGCTGCAACTCAAGAAGTTCACCGCCGTACCCGTCTCCACTCGAGAGGAAGCACGATGGTCCCGCCCACATCCAGAAGAGCCCCGTTTCCCCCTCGTAGCTCGAGATGAAGGATCCTTTCCCTGCTTTCAACGGGAAAGAATTCCCGGCGTTCCCGTCGCATCTCAAGAGGAGGCACTCTCAACAGGAAAGGCGAGAGGAACTCCATGGTCGTACCACCATTCCAAGAGTCCCCCAGATGTCTCAGTCCATTCCAGAGGAGCCTCTTTGCCCTGCTCTGGCTCATCTTTCACGCCGAGCATCGACTCACACCACGGTGGCACGTCGGACAGCCCTGTGGGAAAGCCTCGAGGGAAAGCCTCGAGGGAAAACCACAGATCCTTTGATCCACGCGACGGGAAGCGTGACATTGCTGCTACAGCCTGGAAGGAAAGCGCACGTGCATGCCCCCACTCGAGACGAGGCCTGACTCCCCTGGGGAGACTCCACAAGTACCCAAAGATCCATGTCAGCACCTGAGAGGAATCCTCGGTTCCGGCCCTGACTCCACACAAGGTTTTTGGCCCCGGTATCGACGGGAGAGGAATCCCGAGAGGCCCCCTAGCAACTCGCATGGGGACTGGCCTCTCCTGAGGCCACCACAGCGGGTCCCTGAGGTCCCCGTCGTAACTCGAGAACACCTGCCGCAACTCGAGAAAATCCAGGAAGTTCTCCCTTCCAGGCGAGATGAGGCCTATTTCCGATGAGGCCTCTGGAGACAAAAGACACCTAACCTCTGGAACTTCGAAAGGGTCTTTCACACCCTTGCTGCAACTCAAGAAGTTCACCGCTGTACCCGTCTCCACTCGAGAGGAAGCACGATGTTCCCGCCCACATCCAGAGGAGCCCCGTTTCCCCCTCGTAGCTCGAGATGAGGGATCCTTTCCCTGCTTTCAACGGGAAAGAATTCCCGGCGTTCCCGTCGCATCTCAAGAGGAGGCACTCTCAACAGGAAAGGCGAGAGTAACTCCATGGTCGTACCACCATTCCAAGAGTCCCCCAGATGTCTCAGTCCATTCCAGAGGAACCTGTTTGCCCTGCACTGGCTCATCTTTCACGCCGAGGATCGACTCACACCACGATGGCACGTGAGACAGCCCTGTGGGAAAGCCTCGAGGGAAAGCCTCGAGGGAAAACCACAGATCCTTTGATCCACGCGACGGGAAGCGTGACGTTGCTGCTACAGCCTGGAATGAAGGCGCACGTGCATGCCCCCACTCGAGACGAGGCCTGACCCCCCTGGGGAGACTCCAGAAGTACCCAAAGACCCATGTCAGCCCCTGAGAGGAATCCTCGGTTCCGGCCCTGACTCCACAGAAGGATTTTGGCCCCGGTATCGACGGGAGAGGAATCCCGAGAGGCCCCCGAGCAACTCGCATGGGGACTGGCCTTTCCTGAGGACACCAGGGCGGGTCCCTGAGGTCCCCGTCGTAACTCGAGAACACCTGCCGCAACTCGAGAAAATCCAGGAAGTTCTCCCTTCCAGGCGAGATGAGGCCTATTTCCGATGAGGCGTCTGGAGACTAATGACACCGAACCTCTGGAACTTCGAAAGGGTCTTTCACACCCTTGCTGCAACTCAAGAAATTCACCGCCATACCCGTCTCCACTCGAGAGGAAACACGATGGTCCCGCCCACATCCAGAGGAGCCCCGTTTCCCCCTCGTAGCTCGAGATGAGGGATCCTTTCCCTGCTATCAACGGGAAAGAATTCCCGGCGTTCCCGTCGCATCTCAAGAGGAGGCACTCTCAACAGGAAAGATGAGAGGAACTCCATGGTCGTACCACCATTCCAAGAGTCCCCGAGATTTCTCAGTCCATTCCAGAGGAAACTCTTTGCCCTGCACTGGCTCATCTTTCACGCCGAGGATCGACTCACACCATGGTGGCACGTGGGACAGCCCTGTGGGAAAGCCTCGAGGGAAAGCCTCGAGGGAAAACCACAGATCCTTTGATCCACGCGACGGGAAGCATGACATTGCTGCTACAGCCTGGAAGGAAAGCGCACGTGCATGCCCCCACTCGAGACGAGTCCTGACTCCCCTGGGGAGACTCCAGAAGTACCCAAAGATCCATGTCAATCCCTGAGAGGAATCCTCGGTTCCGGCCCTGACTCCACACAAGGTTTTTGGCCCCGGTATCGACGGGAGAGGAATCCCGAGAGGCCCCATAGCAACTAGCATGGGGACTGGCCGTTCCTGAGGCCACCAGGGCGGGTCCCAGAGGTCCCAGTCGTAAATCGAGAACACCTGCCGCAACTCGAGAAAATCCAGGAAGTTCTCCTTTCCAGGCGAAATGAGGCCTATTTCCGATGAGGCGTCTGGAGACTAATGACACCTAACCTCTGGAACTTCGAAAGGGTCTTTCACACCCTTGCTGCAACTCAAGAATTTCACCGCCATACCCGTCTCCACTCGAAAGGAAGCACGATGGTCCCGCCCACATCCAGAGGAGCCCCGTTTCCCCCTCGTAGCTCGAGATGAGGGATCCTTTCCCTGCTTTCAACGGGAAAGAATTCCCGGCGTTCCCGTCGCATCTCAAGAGGAGGCACTCTCAACAGGAAAGGCGAGAGGAACTCCATGGTCGTACCACCATTCCAAGAGTCCCCCAGATGTCTCAGTCCATTCCAGAGGAACCTGTTTGCCCTGCACTGGCTCATCTTTCACGCCGAGGATTGACTCACACAACGGTGGCACGTGAGACAGCCCTGTGGGAAAGCCTCGAGGGAAAGCCTCGAGGGAAAACCACAGATCCTTTGATCCACGCGACGGGAAGCGTGACATTGCTGCTACAGCCTGGAAGGAAGGCGCACGTGCATGCCCCCACTCGAGACGAGGCCTGACCCCCCTGGGGAGACTCCAGAAGTACCCAAAGACCCATGTCAGCCCCTGAGAGAAATCCTCGGTTCCGGCCCTGACTCCACAGATGGATTTTGGCCCCGGTATCGACGGGAGAGGAATCCCGAGAGGCCCCCGAGCAACTCGCATGGGGACTGGCCTTTCCTGAGGACACCAGGGCGGGTCCCTGAGGTCCCCGTCGTAACTCGAGAACAGCTGCCGCAACTCGAGAAAATCCAGGAAGTTCTCCCTTCCAGGCGAGATGAGGCCTATTTCCGATGAGGCGTCTGGAGACTAATGACACCGAACCTCTGGAACTTCGAAAGGGTCTTTCACACCCTTGCTACAACTCAAGAAGTTCACCGCCATACCCGTCTCCACTCGAGAGGAAACACGATGGTCCCGCCCACATCCAGAGGAGCCCCGTTTCCCCCTCGTAGCTCGAGATGAGGGATCCTTTCCCTGCTATCAACGGGAAAGAATTCCCGGCGTTCCCGTCGCATCTCAAGAGGAGGCACTCTCAACAGGAAAGATGAGAGGAACTCCATGGTCGTATCACCATTCCAAGAGTCCCCGAGATTTCTCAGTCCATTCCAGAGGAAACTCTTTGCCCTGCACTGGCTCATCTTTCACGCCGAGGATCGACTCACACCATGGTGGCACGTGGGACAGCCCTGTGGGAAAGCCTCGAGGGAAAGCCTCGAGGGAAAATCACAGATCCTTTGATCCACGCGACGGGAAGAATGACATTGCTGCTACAGCCTGGAAGGAAAGCGCACGTGCATGCCCCCACTCGAGACGAGTCCTAACTCCCCTGGGGAGACTCCAGAAGTACCAAAAGATCCATGTCAGCCACTGAGAGGAATCCTCGATTCCGGCCCTGACTCCACACAAGGTTTTTGGCCCCGGTATCGACGGGAGAGGAATCCCGAGAGGCCCCCTAGCAAATAGCATGGGGACTGGCCGTACCTGAGGCCACCAGGACGGGTCCCTGAGGTCCCCGTCGTAAATCGAGAACACCTGACGCAACTCGAGAAAATCCAGGAAGTTCTCCTTTCCAGGCGAAATGAGGCCTATTTCCGATGAGGCGTCTGGAGACTAATGACACCTAACCTCTGGAACTTCGAAAGGGTCTTTCACACCCTTGCTGCAACTCAAGAATTTCACCGCCATACCCGTCTCCATTCGAGAGGAAGCACGATGGTCCCGCCCACATCCAGAGGAGCCCCGTTTCCCCCTCGTAGCTCGAGATGAGGGATCCTTTCCCTGCTTTCAACGGGAAAGAATTCCCGGCGTTCCCGTCGCATCTCAAGAGGAGGCACTCTCAACAGGAAAGGCGAGAGGAACTCCATGGTCGTACCACCATTCCAAGAGTCCCCCAGATGTCTCAGTCCAATCCAGAGGAACCTCCTTGCCCTGCACTGTCTCATCCTTCACGCCGAGAATCGACTCACACCACGGTGGCACGTGGGACAGCCCTGTGGGAAAGCCTCGAGGGAAAACCACAGATCCTTTGATCCACGCGACGGGAACCGAGACATTGCTGCTACAGCCTGGAAGGAAAGCGCACGTGCATGCCCCCACTCGAGACAAGGCCTGACTCCCCTGGGGAGACTCCAGAAGTACCCAAAGATCCATGTCAGCCCCTGAGAGGAATCCTCGGTTCCGGCCCTGACTCCACACAATTTTTTGGCCCCGGAATCGACATGAGAGGAATCCTGAGAGGTCCCCGAGCAACTGGCATGGGGATTGGCCTTTCCTGAGGCCACCAGGGCGGGTCCCTGAGGTCCCCGTCGTAACTCGAGAACACCTGCCGCAACTTGAGAAACTTCAGGAAGTTCTCCCTTCCAGGCGAGATGAGGCCTATTTCCGATGAGGCGTCTGGAGACTAATGACACCGAACCTCTGGAACTTCGAAAGGGTCTTTCACACCCTTGCTGCAACTCAAGAAGTTCACCGCCATACCCGTCTCCACTCGAGAGGAAGCACGATGGTCCCGCCCACATCCAGAGGAGCCCCGTTTCCCCCTCGTAGCTCGAGATGAGGGATCCTTTCCCTGCTTTCAACGGGAAAGAATTCCCGGCGTTCCCGTCGCATCTCAAGAGGAGGCACTCTCAACAGGAAAGGCGAGAGGAACTCCATGGTCGTACCACCATTCCAAGAGTCCCCCAGATGTCTCAGTCCATTCCAGAGGAACCTGTTTGCCCTGCACTGGCTCATCTTTCACGCCGAGGATCGACTCACACAACGGTGGCACGTGAGACAGCCCTGTGGGAAAGCCTCGAGGGAAAGCCTCGAGGGAAAACCACAGATCCTTTGATCCACGCGACGGGAAGCGCGACATTGCTGCTACAGCCTGGAAGGAAATCGCACGTGCATGCCCCCACTCGAGACGAGGCCTGACCCCGCTGGGGAGACTCCAGAAGTACCCAAAGACCCATGTCAGCCCCTGAGAGAAATCCTCGGTTCCGGCCCTGATTCCACAGAAGGATTTTGGCCCCGGTATCGACGGGAGAGGAATCCCGAGAGGCCCCCGAGCAACTAGCATGGGGACTGGCCTTTCCTGAGGACACCAGGGCGGGTCCCTGAGGTCCCCGTCGTAACTCGAGAACACCTGCCGCAACTCGAGAAAATCCAGGAAGTTCTACCTTCCAGGCGAGATGAGGCCTATTTCCGATGAGGAGTCTGGAGTCTAATGACAGCTAATCTCTGGGACTTCAAAAGGGTCTTTCACACCCTTGCTGCAACTCAAGAAGTTCACCGCCATACCCGTCTCCACTCGAGAGGAAGCACGATGGTCCCGCCCACATTCAGAGGAGCCCCGTTTCCCCCTCGGAGCTCGAGATGAGGGATCCTTTCCCTGCTTTCAACAGGAAAGAATTCCCGGCGTTCCCGTCGCATCTCAAGAGGAGGAACTCTCAACACGAAAGGCGAGAGGAACTCCATGGTCGTACCACCATTCCAAGAGTCCCCCAGATGTCTCAGTCCATTCCAGAGGAACCTCTTTGCCCTGCACTGGCTCATCTTTCACGCCGAGGATCGACTCACACCACGGTGGCACGTGGGACAGCCCTGTGGGAAAGCCTCGAGGGAAAACCACAGATCCTTTGATCCACGCGACGCGAACCGAGACATTGCTGCTACAGCCTGGAAGGAAAGCGCACGTGCATGCCCCCACTCGAGACAAGGCCTGACTCCCCTGGGGAGACTCCAGAAGTACCCAAAGATCCATGTCAGCCCCTGAGAGGAATCCTCGGTTCCGGCCCTGACTCCACACAAGTTTTTTGGCCCCGGTATCGACAGGAGAGGAATCTTGAGAGGCCCCCGAGCAACTCGCATGGGGATTGGCCTTTCCTAAGGCCACCAGGGCGGGTCCCTGAGGTCCCCGTCGTAACTCGAGATCACCTGCCGCAACTCGAGAAACTTCAGGAAGTTCTCCCTTCCAGGCGAGATGAGGCCTATTTCCGATGAGGCGTCTGGAGACTAATGACACGGAACCTCTGGAACTTCGAAAGGGTCTTTCACACCCTTGCTGCAACTCAAGAAGTTCACCGCCATATCCGTCTCCACTCGAGAGGAAACATGATGGTCCCGCCCACATCCAGAGGAGCCCCGTTTGCCCCTCGTAGCTCGAGATGAGGGATCCTTTCCCTGCTATCAACGGGAAAGTATTTTCGGCGTTCCCGTCGCATCTTAAGAGGAGGCACTCTCAACAGGAAAGACGAGAGGAACTCCATGGTCGTACCACCATTCCAAGAGTCCCCCAGATGTTTCAGTCTATTCCAGAGGAACCTCTTTGCCCTGCACTGACTCATCTTTCATGCCGAAGATCGACTCACACCACGGTGGCACGTGGGACAGCCCTGTGGGATAGCCTCGAGGGAAAGCCTAGAGGGAAAACCACAGATCCTTTGATCCACGCGACGGGAAGCGTGACATTGCTGCTACAGCCTGGAAGGAAAGCGCACGTGCATGCCCCCACTCGAGACGAGGCCTGACTCCCCTGGGGAGACTCTAGAAAGACTCAAAGATCCATGTCAGCCCCTTAGAGGAATCCTCCGTTCCGGCCCTGACTCCACACAAGGTTTTAGGCCCTGGTATCGACTGGAGAGGAATCCCGAGAGGCATCCTAGCAACTCGTATGGGGACTGGAGTTTCCTGAGGCCACCAGGGCTTGTCCCTCACGTCCCCGTCGTAACTCGAGAACACCTGCCGCAACTCGAGAAAATCCAGGAAGTTCTCCCTTCCAGGCGAGATGAGGCTTATTTCCGATAAGGCGTCTGGAGACTAATGACACGGAACCTCTGGAACTTCGAAAGGGTCTTTCACACCCTTGCTGCAACTCAAGAAGTTCACCGCCATATCCGTCTCCACTCGAGAGGAAACATGATGGTCCCGCCCACATCCAGAGGAGCCCCGTTTCCCCCTCGTAGCTCGAGATGAGGGATCCTTTCCCTGCTATCAACGGGAAAGTATTTTCGGCGTTCCCGTCGCATCTCAAGAGGAGGCACTCTCAACAGGAAAGACGAGAGGAACTCCATGGTCGTACCACCATTCCAAGAGTCCCCCAGATGTCTCAGTCCATTCCAGAGGAACCTCTTTGCCCTGCACTGGCTCATCTTTCACGCCGAGGATCGACTCACACCACGGTGGCACGTGGGACAGCCCTGTGGGAAAGCCTCGAGGGTAAACCACAGATCCTTTGATCCACGCGACGGGAACCGTGAAATTGCTGCTACAGCCTGGAAGGAAAGCGCACGTGCATGCCCCCACTCGAGACGATGCCTGACTCCCCTGGGGAGACTCCAGAAGTACCCAAAGATCCATGTCAGCCCCTGAGAGGAATCCTCGGTTCCGGCCCTGACTCCACACAAAGTTTTTGGCCCCCGTATCGACGGGAGAGGAATCCCGAGAGGCCCCCGAGCAACTCGCATGGGGACCGGCCTTTCCTGAGGCCACCAGGGCGGGTCCCTGAGGTCCCCGTCGTAACTCGAGAACACCTGCCACAACTCGAGAAAATCCAGGAAGTTCTCCCTTCCAGGCGAGATGAGGCCTATTTCCGATGAGACGTCTGGAGACTAATGACACCGAACCTCTGGAACTTCGAAAGTGTCTTTCACACCCTTGCTGCAACTCAAGAAGTTCACCGCCATACCCGTCTCCACTCGAGAGGAAACACGATGGTCCCGCCCACATCCAGAGGAGCCCCGTTTCCCCCTCGTAGCTCGAGATGAGGGATCCTTTCCCTGCTATCAACGGGAAAGAATTCCCGGCGTTCCCGTCGCATCTCAAGAGGAGGCACTCTCAACAGGAAAGTTGAGAGGAACTCCATGGTCGTACCACCATTCCAAGAGTCCCCGAGATTTCTCAGTCCATTCCAGAGGAAACTCTTTGCCCTGCACTGGCTCATCTTTCACGCCGAGGATTGACTCACACCACGGTGGCACGTGGGACAGCCCTGTGGGAAAGCCTCGAGGGAAAGCCTCGAGGGAAAACCACAGATCCTTTGATCCACGAGCCGGGAAGCGTGACATTGCTGCTACAGCCTGGAAGGAAAGCGCACGTGCATGCCCCCACTCGAGACGAGGCCTGACTCCCCTGGGGAGACTCCAGAAGTACCCAAAGATCCATGTCAGCCCCTGAGAGGAATCCTCGGTTCCGGCCCTGGCTCCACACAAGGTTTTTGGCCCCGGTATCGACGGGAGAGGAATCCCGAGAGGCCCCCTAGCAACTAGCATGGGGACTGGCCGTTCCTGAGGCCACCAGGGCGGGTCCCTGAGGTCCCCGTCGTAACTCGAGAACACCTGCCGCAACTCGAGAAAATCCAGGAAGTTCTCCCTTCCAGGCGAGATGAGGCCTATTTCCGATGAGGCTTCTGGAGACAAATGACACCTAACCTCTGTAACTTCGAAAGGGTCTTTCACACCCTTGCTGCAACTCAATAAGTTCACCGCCGTACCCGTCTCCACTCGAGAGGAAGCACGATGGTCCCGCCCACATCCAGAGGAGCCCCGTTTCCCCCTCGTAGCTCGAGATGAGGGATCCTTTCCCTGCTTTCAACGGGAAAGAATTCCCGGCGTTCCCGTCGCATCTCAAGAGGAGGCACTCTCAACAGGAAAGGCGAGAGGAACTCCATGGTCGTACCACCATTCCAAGATTCCCCCAGATGTCTCAGTCCATTCCAGAGGAGCCTCTTTGCCCTGCACTGGCTCATCTTTCACGCCGAGGATCGACTCACACCACGGTGGCACGTGAGACAGCCCTGTGGGAAAGCCTCGAAGGAAAGCCTCGAGGGAAAACCACAGATCCTTTGATCCACGCGACGGGAAGCGTGACATTGCTGCTACAGCCTGGAAGGAAAGCGCACGTGCATGCCCCCACTCGAGACGAGGCCTGACTCCCCTGGGGAGACTCCACAAGTACCCAAAGACCAATGTGAGCCCCTGAGAGGAATCCTCGGTTCCGGGCCTGACTCCACACAAGGTTTTTGCCCCGGTATCGACGGGAGAGGAATCCCGAGAGGCCCCCTAGCATCTCGCATGGGGACTGGCCTCTCCTGAGGCCACCAGGGCGGGTCCCTGAGGTCCCCGTCGTAACTCGAGAACACCTGCCGCACCTCGAGAAAATCCAGGAAGTTCTCCCTTCCAGGCGAGATGAGGCCTATTTCCGATGAGGCGTCTGGAGACTAATGACACCGAACCTCTGGAACTTCGAAAGGGTCTTTCACACCCTTGCTGCAACTCAAGAAGTTCACCGCCATACCCGTCTCCACTCGAGATTAAACACGATGGTCCCGCCCCATCCAGAGGAGCCCAGTTTCCCCCTCGTAGCTCGAGATGAGGGATCCTTTCCCTGCTATCAACGGGATAGAATTCCCGGCGTTCCCGTCGCATCTCAAGTGGAGGCACTCTCAACAGGAAAGATGAGAGGAACTCCATGGTCGTACCACCATTCCAAGAGTCCCCGAGATTTCTCAGTCCATTCCAGAGGAAACTCTTTGCCCTGCACTGGCTCATCTTTCACGCCGAGGATCGACTCACACCACGGTGGCACGTGGGACAGCCCTGTGGGAAAGCCTCGAGGGAAAGCCTCGAGGGAAAACCACAGATCCTTTGATCCACGCGACGGGAAGCATGACATTGCTGCTACAGCCTGGAAGGAAAGCGCACGTGCATGCCCCCAATCGAGACGAGTCCTGACTCCCCTGGGGAGACTCCAGAAGTACCCAAAGATCCATGTCAGCCCCTGAGAGGAATCCTCGGTTCCGGCCCTGACTCCACACAAGGTTTTTGGCCCCGGTATCGACGGGAGAGGAATCCCGAGAGGCCCCCTAGCAACTAGCATGGGGACTGGCCGTACCTGAGGCCACCAGGGCGGGTCCCTGAGGTCCCCGTCGTAAATCGAGAACACCTGCCGCAACTCGAGAAAATCCAGGAAGTTCTCCTTTCCAGGCGAAGTGAGGCCTATTTCCGATGAGGCGTCTGGAGACTAATGACACCTAACCTCTGGAACTTCGAAAGGGTCTTTCACACCCTTGCTGCAACTCAAGAATTTCACCGCCATACCCGTCTCCACTCGAGAGGAATCACGATGGTCCCGCCCACATTCAGAGGAGCCCAGTTTCCCCCTCGTAGCTCGAGATGAGGGATCCTTTCCCTGTTTTCAACGGGAAAGAATTCCCGGCGTTCCCGTCGCATCTCAAGAGGAGGCACTCTCAACAGGAAAGGCGAGAGGAACTCCATGGTCGTACCACCATTCCAAGAGTCCCCCAGATGTCTCAGTCCAATCCAGAGGAACCTCTTTGCCCTGCACTGTCTCATCTTTCACGCCGAGAATCGACTCACACCACGGTGGCACGTGGGACAGCCCTGTGGGAAAGCCTCGAGGGAAAACCACAGATCCTTTGATCCACGCGAGGGGAACCGAGACATTGCTGCTACAGCCTGGAAGGAAAGCGCACGTGCATGCCCCCACTCGAGACAAGGCCTGACTCCCCTGTGGAGACTCCAGAAGTACCCAAAGATCCATGTCAGCCCCTGAGAGGAATCCTCGGTTCCGGCCCTGACTCCACAGAAGTTTTTTGGCCCCGGTATCGACAGGAGAGGAATCCTGAGAGGCCCCCGAGCAACTCGCTTGGGGACTGGCCTTTCCTGAGGCCACCAGGGCGGGTCCCTGAGGTCCCCGTCGTAACTCGAGAACACCTGCCGCAACTTGAGAAACTTCAGGAAGTTCTCCCTTCCAGGCGAGATGAGGCCTATTTCCGATGAGGCGTCTGGAGACTAATGACACGGAACCTCTGGAACTTCGAAAGGGTCTTTCACACCCTTGCTGCAACTCAAGAAGTTCACCGCCATAACCGTCTCCACTCGAGAGGAAACATGATGGTCCCGCCCACATTCAGAGGAGCCCCGTTTGCCCCTCGTAGCTCTAGATGAAGGATCCTTTCCCTGCTATCAACGGGAAAGTATTTTCGGCGTTCCCGTCGCATCTCAAGAGGAGGCACTCTCAACAGGAAAGACGAGAGGAACTCCATGGTCGTACCACCATTCCAAGAGTCCCCCAGATGTTTCAGTCCATTCCAGAGGAACCTCTTTGCCCTGCACTGGCTCATCTTTCATGCCGAAGATCGACTCACACCACGGTGGCACGTGGGACAGCCCTGTGGGATAGCCTCGAGGGAAAGCCTAGAGGGAAAACCACAGATCCTTTGATCCACGCGACGGGAAGTGTGATATTGCTGCTACAGCCTGGAAGGAAAGCGCACGTGCATGCCCCCACTCGAGACGAGGCCTGACTCCCCTGGGGAGACTCCAGAAAGACCCAAAGATCCATGTCAGCCCCTTAGAGGAATCCTCCGTTCCGGCCCTGACTCCACACAAGGTTTTGGCCCCGGTATCGACTGGAGAGGAATCCCGAGAGGCACCCTAGCAACTCGCATGGGGACTGGAGTTTCCTGAGGCCACCAGGGCTTGTCCCTGACGTCCCCGTCGTAACTCGAGAACACCTGCCGCAACTCGAGAAAATCCAGGAAGTTCTCCGTTCCAGGCGAGATGAGGCCTATTTCCGATGAGGCGTCTGGAGTCTAATGACAGCTAATCTCTGGGACTTCAAAAGGGTCTTTCACACCCATGCTGCAACTCAAGAAGTTCACAGCCATACCCGTCTCCACTCGAGAGGAAGCACGATGGTCCCGCCCACATTCAGAGGAGCCCCGTTTCCCCCTCGTAGTTCGAGATGAGGGATCCTTTCCCTGCTTTCAACAGGAAAGAATTCCCGGCGTTCCCGTCGCATCTCAAGAGGAGGAACTCTCAACAGGAAAGGCGAGAGGAACTCCATGGTCGTACCACCATTCCAAGAGTCCCCCAGAGGTCTCAGTCCATTCCAGAGGAACCTCTTTGCCCTGCACTGGCTCATCTTTCACGCCGAGGATCGACTCACACCACGGTGGCACGTGGGACAGCCCTGTGGGAAAGCCTCGAGGGAAAACCACAGATCCTTTGATCCACGCGACGGGAACCGTGACATTGCTGCTACAGCCTGTAAGGAAAGCGCACGTGCATGCCCCCACTCGAGACGAGGCCTGACTCCCCTGGGGAGACTCCAGAAGTACCCCAAGATACATGTCAGCCCCTGAGAGGAATCCTCGGTTCCGGCCCTGACTCCACACAAGGTTTTTTGCCCCGGTATCGACGGGAGAGGAATTCCGAGAGCCCCCTAGCAACTCGCATGGGGACTGGCCTCTACTGAGGCCACCAGTGCGGGTCCCTGAGGTCCCCGTCGTAACTCGACAACACCTGCCGCAACTCGAGAAAATCCAGGAAGTTCTACCTTCCAGGCGAGATGAGGCCTATTTCCGATGAGGCGTCTGGAGACGAATGACACCTAACCTCTGGAACTTTGAAAGGGTCTTTCACATCCTTGCTGCAACTCAAGAAGTTCACCGCCATACCCGTGTCCACTCGAGAGGAAGCACGATGGTCCCGCCCACATCCAGAGGAACCCCGTTTCCCCCTCGTAGCTCGAGATGAGGGATCCTTTCCCTGCTTTCAACGGGAAAGAATTCCCGGCGTTCCCGTCGCATCTCAAGAGGAGGCACTCTCAACAGGAAAGGCGAGAGGAACTCCATGGTCGTACCACTATTCCAAGAGTCACCCAGATATCTCAGTCCATTCCAGAGGAACCTCTTTGCCCTGCACTGGCTCATCTTTCACGCCGAGGATCGACTCACACAACGGTGGCACGTGAGACAGCCCTGTGGGAAAGCCTCGAGGGAAAGCCTCGAGGGAAAACCACAGATCCTTTGATCCACGCGACGGGAAGCGTGACATTGCTGCTACAGCCTGGAAGGAAGGCGCACGTGCATGCCCACACTCGAGACGAGGCCTGACCCCCCTGGGGAGACTCCAGAAGTACCCAAAGACCCATGTCAGCCCCTGAGAGGAATCCTCGGTTCCGGCCCTGACTCCACAGAAGGATTTTGGCCCCGGTATCGACGGGAGAGGAATCCCGAGAGGCCCCCGAGCAACTCGCATGGGGACTGGCCTTTCCTGAGGACACCAGGGCGGGTCCCTGAGGTCCCCTTCGTATCTCGAGAACACCTGCCGCAACTCGAGAAAATCCAGGAAGTTCTCCCTTCCAGGCGAGATGAGGCCTATTTCCGATGAGGCGTCTGGAGACTAATGACACCGAACCTCTGGAACTTCGAAAGGGTCTTTCACACCCTTGCTGCAACTCAAGAAGTTCACCGCCATACCCGTCTCCACTCGAGAGGAAGCACGATGATCCCGCCCACATCCAGAGGAGCCCCGTTTCCCCCTCGTAGCTCGAGATGAGGGATCCTTTCCCTGCTTTCAACGGGAAAGAATTCCCGGCGTTCCCGTCGCATCTCAAGAGGAGGCACTCTCAACAGGAAAGGCGAGAGGAACTCCATGGTCCTAAAACCATTCCAAGAGTCCCCCAGATGTCTCAGTCCAATCCAGAGGAACCTCTTTGCCCTGCACTGTCTCATCTTTCACGCCGAGAATCGACTCACACCACGGTGGCACGTGGGACAGCCCTGTGGGAAAGCCTCGAGGGAAAACCACAGATCCTTTGATCCACGCGACGCGAACCGAGACATTGCTGCTACAGCCTGGAAGGAAAGCGCACGTGCATGCCCCCACTCGAGACAAGGCCTGACTCCCCTGGGGAGACTCCAGAAGTACCCAAAGATCCATGTCAGCCCCTGAGAGGAATCCTCGGTTCCGGCCCTGACTCCACACAAGTTTTTTGGCCCCGGTATCGACAGGAGAGGAATCCTGAGAGGCCCCCGAGCAACTCGCATGGGGATTGGCCTTTCCTAAGGCCACCAGGGCGGGTCCCTGAGGTCCCCGTCGTAACTCGAGATCACCTGCCGCAACTCGAGAAACTTCAGGAAGTTCTCCCTTCCAGGCGAGATGAGGCCTATTTCCGATGAGGCGTCTGGAGACTAATGACACGGAACCTCTGGAACTTCGAAAGGGTCTTTCACACCCTTGCTGCAACTCAAGAAGTTCACCGCCATATCCGTCTCCACTCGAGAGGAAACATGATGGTCCCGCCCACATCCAGAGGAGCCCCGTTTGCCCCTCGTAGCTCGAGATGAGGGATCCTTTCCCTGCTATCAACGGGAAAGTATTTTCGGCGTTCCCGTCGCATCTTAAGAGGAGGCACTCTCAACAGGAAAGACGAGAGGAACTCCATGGTCGTACCACCATTCCAAGAGTCCCCCAGATGTTTCAGTCTATTCCAGAGGAACCTCTTTGCCCTGCACTGACTCATCTTTCATGCCGAAGATCGACTCACACCACGGTGGCACGTGGGACAGCCCTGTGGGATAGCCTCGAGGGAAAGCCTAGAGGGAAAACCACAGATCCTTTGATCCACGCGACGGGAAGCGTGACATTGCTGCTACAGCCTGGAAGGAAAGCGCACGTGCATGCCCCCACTCGAGACGAGGCCTGACTCCCCTGGGGAGACTCTAGAAAGACTCAAAGATCCATGTCAGCCCCTTAGAGGAATCCTCCGTTCCGGCCCTGACTCCACACAAGGTTTTAGGCCCTGGTATCGACTGGAGAGGAATCCCGAGAGGCATCCTAGCAACTCGTATGGGGACTGGAGTTTCCTGAGGCCACCAGGGCTTGTCCCTCACGTCCCCGTCGTAACTCGAGAACACCTGCCGCAACTCGAGAAAATCCAGGAAGTTCTCCCTTCCAGGCGAGATGAGGCTTATTTCCGATAAGGCGTCTGGAGACTAATGACACGGAACCTCTGGAACTTCGAAAGGGTCTTTCACACCCTTGCTGCAACTCAAGAAGTTCACCGCCATATCCGTCTCCACTCGAGAGGAAACATGATGGTCCCGCCCACATCCAGAGGAGCCCCGTTTGCCCCTCGTAGCTCGAGATGAGGGATCCTTTCCCTGCTATCAACGGGAAAGTATTTTCGGCGTTCCCGTCGCATCTCAAGAGGAGGCACTCTCAACAGGAAAGACGAGAGGAACTCCATGGTCGTACCACCATTCCAAGAGTCCCCCAGATGTCTCAGTCCATTCCAGAGGAACCTCTTTGCCCTGCACTGGCTCATCTTTCACGCCGAGGATCGACTCACACCACGGTGGCACGTGGGACAGCCCTGTGGGAAAGCCTCGAGGGTAAACCACAGATCCTTTGATCCACGCGACGGGAACCGTGAAATTGCTGCTACAGCCTGGAAGGAAAGCGCACGTGCATGCCCCCACTCGAGACGAGGCCTGACTCCCCTGGGGAGACTCCAGAAGTACCCAAAGATCCATGTCAGCCCCTGAGAGGAATCCTCGGTTCCGGCCCTGACTCCACACAAAGTTTTTGGCCCCCGTATCGACGGGAGAGGAATCCCGAGAGGCCCCCGAGCAACTCGCATGGGGACCGGCCTTTCCTGAGGCCACCAGGGCGGGTCCCTGAGGTCCCCGTCGTCACTCGAGAACACCTGCCACAACTCGAGAAAATCCAGGAAGTTCTCCCTTCCAGGCGAGATGAGGCCTATTTCCGATGAGACGTCTGGAGACTAATGACACCGAACCTCTGGAACTTCGAAAGGGTCTTTCACACACTTGCTGCAACTCAAGAAGTTCACCGCCATACCCGTCTCCACTCGAGAGGAAACACGATGGTCCCGCCCACATCCAGAGGAGCCCCGTTTCCCCCTCGTAGCTCGAGATGAGGGATCCTTTCCCTGCTATCAACGGGAAAGAATTCCCGGCGTTCCCGTCGCATCTCAAGAGGAGGCACTCTCAACAGGAAAGATGAGAGGAACTCCATGGTCGTACCACCATTCCAAGAGTCCCCGAGATTTCTCAGTCCATTCCAGAGGAAACTCTTTGCCCTGCACTGGCTCATCTTTCACGCCGAGGATTGACTCACACCACGGTGGCACGTGGGACAGCCCTGTGGGAAAGCCTCGAGGGAAAGCCTCGAGGGAAAACCACAGATCCTTTGATCCACGAGCCGGGAAGCGTGACATTGCTGCTACAGCCTGGAAGGAAAGCGCACGTGCATGCCCCCACTCGAGACGAGGCCTGACTCCCCTGGGGAGACTCCAGAAGTACCCAAAGATCCATGTCAGCCCCTGAGAGGAATCCTCGGTTCCGGCCCTGGCTCCACACAAGGTTTTTGGCCCCGGTATCGACGGGAGAGGAATCCCGAGAGGCCCCCTAGCAACTAGCATGGGGACTGGCCGTTCCTGAGGCCACCAGGGCGGGTCCCTGAGGTCCCCGTCGTAACTCGAGAACACCTGCCGCAACTCGAGAAAATCCAGGAAGTTCTCCCTTCCAGGCGAGATGAGGCCTATTTCCGATGAGGCTTCTGGAGACAAATGACACCTAACCTCTGTAACTTCGAAAGGGTCTTTCACACCCTTGCTGCAACTCAATAAGTTCACCGCCGTACCCGTCTCCACTCGAGAGGAAGCACGATGGTCCCGCCCACATCCAGAGGAGCCCCGTTTCCCCCTCGTAGCTCGAGATGAGGGATCCTTTCCCTGCTTTCAACGGGAAAGAATTCCCGGCGTTCCCGTCGCATCTCAAGAGGAGGCACTCTCAACAGGAAAGGCGAGAGGAACTCCATGGTCGTACCACCATTCCAAGAGTCCCCCAGATGTCTCAGTCCATTCCAGAGGAGCCTCTTTGCCCTGCACTGGCTCATCTTTCACGCCGAGGATCGACTCACACCACGGTGGCACGTGAGACAGCCCTGTGGGAAAGCCTCGAAGGAAAGCCTCGAGGGAAAACCACAGATCCTTTGATCCACGCGACGGGAAGCGTGACATTGCTGCTACAGCCTGGAAGGAAAGCGCACGTGCATGCCCCCACTCGAGACGAGGCCTGACTCCCCTGGGGAGACTCCACAAGTACCCAAAGACCAATGTGAGCCCCTGAGAGGAATCCTCGGTTCCGGGCCTGACTCCACACAAGGTTTTTGCCCCGGTATCGACGGGAGAGGAATCCCGAGAGGCCCCCTAGCATCTCGCATGGGGACTGGCCTCTCCTGAGGCCACCAGGGCGGGTCCCTGAGGTCCCCGTCGTAACTCGAGAACACCTGCCGCAACTCGAGAAAATCCAGGAAGTTCTCCCTTCCAGGCGAGATGAGGCCTATTTCCGATGAGGCGTCTGGAGACTAATGACACCGAACCTCTGGAACTTCGAAAGGGTCTTTCACACCCTTGCTGCAACTCAAGAAGTTCACCGCCATACCCGTCTCCACTCGAGATTAAACACGATGGTCCCGCCCACATCCAGAGGAGCCCAGTTTCCCCCTCGTAGCTCGAGATGAGGGATCCTTTCCCTGCTATCAACGGGATAGAATTCCCGGCGTTCCCGTCGCATCTCAAGTGGAGGCACTCTCAACAGGAAAGATGAGAGGAACTCCATGGTCGTACCACCATTCCAAGAGTCCCCGAGATTTCTCAGTCCATTCCAGAGGAAACTCTTTGCCCTGCACTGGCTCATCTTTCACGCCGAGGATCGACTCACACCACGGTGGCACGTGGGACAGCCCTGTGGGAAAGCCTCGAGGGAAAGCCTCGAGGGAAAACCACAGATCCTTTGATCCACGCGACGGGAAGCATGACATTGCTGCTACAGCCTGGAAGGAAAGCGCACGTGCATGCCCCCAATCGAGACGAGTCCTGACTCCCCTGGGGAGACTCCAGAAGTACCCAAAGATCCATGTCAGCCCCTGAGAGGAATCCTCGGTTCCGGCCCTGACTCCACACAAGGTTTTTGGCCCCGGTATCGACGGGAGAGGAATCCCGAGAGGCCCCCTAGCAACTAGCATGGGGACTGGCCGTACCTGAGGCCACCAGGGCGGGTCCCTGAGGTCCCCGTCGTAAATCGAGAACACCTGCCGCAACTCGAGAAAATCCAGGAAGTTCTCCTTTCCAGGCGAAGTGAGGCCTATTTCCGATGAGGCGTCTGGAGACTAATGACACCTAACCTCTGGAACTTCGAAAGGGTCTTTCACACCCTTGCTGCAACTCAAGAATTTCACCGCCATACCCGTCTCCACTCGAGAGGAATCACGATGGTCCCGCCCACATCCAGAGGAGCCCAGTTTCCCCCTCGTAGCTCGAGATGAGGGATCCTTTCCCTGTTTTCAACGGGAAAGAATTCCCGGCGTTCCCGTCGCATCTCAAGAGGAGGCACTCTCAACAGGAAAGGCGAGAGGAACTCCATGGTCGTACCACCATTCCAAGAGTCCCCCAGATGTCTCAGTCCAATCCAGAGGAACCTCTTTGCCCTGCACTGTCTCATCTTTCACGCCGAGAATCGACTCACACCACGGTGGCACGTGGGACAGCCCTGTGGGAAAGCCTCGAGGGAAAACCACAGATCCTTTGATCCACGCGAGGGGAACCGAGACATTGCTGCTACAGCCTGGAAGGAAAGCGCACGTGCATGCCCCCACTCGAGACAAGGCCTGACTCCCCTGTGGAGACTCCAGAAGTACCCAAAGATCCATGTCAGCCCCTGAGAGGAATCCTCGGTTCC
Source organism: Capricornis sumatraensis (assembly GCF_032405125.1). Classification (NCBI taxonomy): domain Eukaryota; kingdom Metazoa; phylum Chordata; class Mammalia; order Artiodactyla; family Bovidae; genus Capricornis; species Capricornis sumatraensis. Next base: position 35,707 of record NW_027184615.1, on the reverse strand, counting down.
GGCCCTGACTCCACAGAAGTTTTTTGGCCCCGGTATCGACAGGAGAGGAATCCTGAGAGGCCCCCGAGCAACTCGCTTGGGGACTGGCCTTTCCTGAGGCCACCAGGGCGGGTCCCTGAGGTCCCCGTCGTAACTCGAGAACACCTGCCGCAACTCGAGAAACTTCAGGAAGTTCTCCCTTCCAGGCGAGATGAGGCCTATTTCCGATGAGGCGTCTGGAGACTAATGACACGGAACCTCTGGAACTTCGAAAGGGTCTTTCACACCCTTGCTGCAACTCAAGAAGTTCCCCGCCATAACCGTCTCCACTCGAGAGGAAACATGATGGTCCCGCCCACATCCAGAGGAGCCCCGTTTGCCCCTCGTAGCTCTAGATGAAGGATCCTTTCCCTGCTATCAACGGGAAAGTATTTTCGGCGTTCCCGTCGCATCTCAAGAGGAGGCACTCTCAACAGGAAAGGCGAGAGGAACTCCATGGTCGTACCACCATTCCAAGAGTCCCCCAGAGGTCTCAGTCCATTCCAGAGGAACCTCTTTGCCCTGCACTGGCTCATCTTTCACGCCGAGGATCGACTCACACCACGGTGGCACGTGGGACAGCCCTGTGGGAAAGCCTCGAGGGAAAACCACAGATCCTTTGATCCACGCGACGGGAACCGTGACATTGCTGCTACAGCCTGTAAGGAAAGCGCACGTGCATGCCCCCACTCGAGACGAGGCCTGACTCCCCTGGGGAGACTCCAGAAGTACCCCAAGATACATGTCAGCCCCTGAGAGGAATCCTCGGTTCCGGCCCTGACTCCACACAAGGTTTTTTGCCCCGGTATCGACGGGAGAGGAATTCCGAGAGCCCCCTAGCAACTCGCATGGGGACTGGCCTCTACTGAGGCCACCAGTGCGGGTCCCTGAGGTCCCCGTCGTAACTCGACAACACCTGCCGCAACTCGAGAAAATCCAGGAAGTTCTACCTTCCAGGCGAGATGAGGCCTATTTCCGATGAGGCGTCTGGAGACGAATGACACCTAACCTCTGGAACTTTGAAAGGGTCTTTCACATCCTTGCTGCAACTCAAGAAGTTCACCGCCATACCCGTGTCCACTCGAGAGGAAGCACGATGGTCCCGCCCACATCCAGAGGAACCCCGTTTCCCCCTCGTAGCTCGAGATGAGGGATCCTTTCCCTGCTTTCAACGGGAAAGAATTCCCGGCGTTCCCGTCGCATCTCAAGAGGAGGCACTCTCAACAGGAAAGGCGAGAAGAACTCCATGGTCGTCCACCATTCCAAGAGTCCCCCAGATGTCTCAGTCCATTCCAGAGGAAACTCTTTGCCCTGCACTGGCTGATCTTTCACGCTGAGGATCGACTCACACCACGGTGGCACGTGGGACAGCCCTGTGGGAAAGCCTCGAGGGAAAGCCTCGAGGGAAAACCACAGATCCTTTGATCCACGCGACGGGAAGCGTGACATTGCTGCTACAGCCTGGAAGGAAAGCGCACGTGCATGCCCCCACTCGAGACGAGGCCTGACTCCCCTGGGGAGACTCCAGAAGTACCCAAAGATCCATGTCAGCCCCTGAGAGGAATCCTCGGTTCCGGCCCTGACTCCACACAAGGTTTTTGGCCCAGTATCGATGGGAGAGGAATCCCGAGAGGCGCCCTAGCAACTCGCATGGGGACTGGCCTCTCCTGAGGCCACCAGGGCGGGTCCCTGAGGTCCCCGTCGTAACTCGAGAACACCTGTCGCAACTCGAGATAATCCAGGAAGTTCTCCCTTCCAGGCGAGATGAGGCCTATTTCCGATGAGGCGTTTGGAGACAAATGACACCTAACCTCTGGAACTTCGAAAGGGTCTTTCACACCCTTGCTGCAACTCAAGAAGTTCAGCGCCATACCCGTGTCCACTCGAGAGGAAGCACGATCGTCCCGCCCACATCCAGAGGAGCCCAGTTTCCCCCTCGTAGCTCGAGATGAGGGATCCTTTCCCTGCTTTCAACGGGAAAGAATTCCCGGCGTTCCCGTCGCATCTCAAGAGGAGGCACTCTCAACATGAAAGGCGAGAGGAACTCCATGGTCGTACCACCATTCCAAGAGTCCCCCAGATGTCTCAGTCCATTCCAGAGGAACCTCTTTGCCCTGCACTGGCTGATCTTTCCCGCCGAGGATCGACTCACACCACGGTGGCACGTGGGACAGCCCTGTGGGAAAGCCTCGAGGGAAAACCACAGATCCTTTGATCCACGCTACGGGAAGCGTGACATTGGTGCTACAGCCTGGAAGGAAAGCGCACGTGCATACCCCCACTCGAGACGAGGCCTGACTCCCCTGGGGAGACTCCAGAAGTACCCAAAGATCCATGTCAGCCCCTGAGAGGAATCCTTGGTTCCGGCCCTGACTCCACACAAGGTTTTTGGCCCCGGTATCGACGGGAGAGGAATCCCGAGAGGCCCCCTAGCAACTCGCATGGGGACTGGCCTCTCCTGAGGCCACCAGGGCGGGTCCCTGAGGTCCCCGTCGTAACTCGAGAACACCTGCCGCAACTCGAGAAAATCCAGGAAGTTCTCCCTTCCAGGCGAGATGAGGCCTATTTCCGATGAGGCGTCTGGAGACTAATGACACCTAACCTCTGGAACTTCGAAAGGGTCTTTCACACCCTTGCTGCAACTCAAGAAGTTCACCGCCATACCGTCTCCACTCGAGAGGAAGCACGATGGTCCCGCCCACATCCAGAGGAGCCCCGTTTCCCCCTCGGAGCTCGAGATGAGGGATCCTTTCCCTGCTTTCAACGGGAAAGAATTCCCGGCGTTCCCGTCGCATCTCAAGAGGAGGCACTCTCAACAGGAAAGGCGAGAGGAACTCCATGGTCGTACCACCATTCCAAGAGTCCCCCAGATGTCTCAGTCCATTCCAGAGGAACCTCCTTGCCCTGCACTGGCTCATCTTTCACGCCGAGGATCGACACACACAACGGTGGCACGTGGGACAGCCCTGTGGGAAAGCCTCGAGGGAAAGCCTCGAGGGAAAACCACAGATCCTTTGATCCACGCCACGGGAAGCGTGACATTGCTGCTACAGCCTGGAAGGAAAGCGCACGTGCATGCCCCCACTCGAGACGAGGCCTGACTCCCCTGGGGAGACTCCACAAGTACCCAAAGATCCATGTCAGCCCCTGAGAGGAATCCTCGGTTCCGGCCCTGACTCCACACAAGGTTTTTTGCCCCGGTATCTACGGGAGAGGAATCCCGAGAGGCCCCCTAGCAACTCGCATGGGGACTGGCCTCTCCTGAGGCCACCAGGGCGGGTCCCTGAGGTCCCCGTCGTAACTCGAGAACACCTGCCGCAACTCGAGAAAATCCAGGAAGTTCTCCCTTCCAGGCGAGATGAGGCCTATTTCCGATGAGGCCTCTGGAGACTAATGACACCTAACCTCTGGAACTTAGAAAGGGTCTTTCACATCCTTGCTGCAACTCATGAAGTTCACCGCCATACCCGTCTCCACTCGAGAGGAAGCACGATGGTCCCGGCCACATCCAGAGGAGCCCAGTTTCCCCCTCGTAGCTCGAGATGAGGGATCCTTTCCCTGCTTTCAACGGGAAAGAATTCCCGGCGTTCCCGTCGCATCTCAAGAGGAGGCACTCTCAACAGGAAAGGCGAGAGGAACTCCATGGTCGTACCACCATTCCAAGAGTCCCCCAGATGTCTCAGTCCATTCCAGAGGAACCTCTTTGCCCTGCACTGGCTGATCTTTCACGCCGAGGATCGACTCACACCACGGTGGCACGTGGGACAGCCCTGTGGGAAAGCCTCGAGGGAAAGCCTCGAGGGAAAACAACAGATCCTTTGATCCACGCTACGGGAAGCGTGACATTGGTGCTACAGCCTGGAAGGAAAGCGCACGTGCATGCCCCCACTCGAGACGAGGCCTGACTCCCCTGGGGAGACTCCAGAAGTACCCAAAGATCCATGTCAGCCCCTGAGAGGAATCCTCGGTTCCAGCCCTGACTCCACACAAGGTTTTTTGCCCCGGTATCGACCGGAGAGGAATCTCGAGTGGCACCCTAGTAACTCGCATGGGGACTGGCCTCTCCTGAGGCCACCAGGGCGGGTCCCTGAGGTCCCCGTCGTAACTCGAGAACACCTGCCGCAACTCGAGAAAATCCAGGAAGTTCTCCCTTCCAGGCGAGATGAGGCCTATTTCCGATGAGGCGTTTGGAGACGAATGACACCTAACCTCTGGAACTTCGAAAGGGTCTTTCACACCCTTGCTGCAACTCAAGAAGTTCAGCGCCATACCCGTGTCCACTCGAGAGGAAGCACGATCGTCCCGCCCACATCCAGAGGAGCCCAGTTTCCCCCTTGTAGCTCGAGATGAGGGATCCTTTCCCTGCTTTCAACGGGAAAGAATTCCCGGCGTTCCCGTCGCATCTCAAGTGGAGGCACTCTCAACAGGAAAGGCGAGAGGAACTCCATGGTCGTACCACCATTCCAAGAGTCCCCCAGATGTCTCAGTCCATTCCAGAGGAACCTCTTTGCCCTGCACTGGCTCATCTTTCACGCCGAGGATCGACTCACACCACGGTGGCACGTGGGACAGCCCTGTGGGAAAGCCTCGAGGGAAAGCCTCGAGGGAAAACCACAGATCCTTTGATCCACGCTACGGGAAGCGTGACATTGGTGCTACAGCCTGGAAGGAAAGCACACGTGCATGCCCCCACTCGAGACGAGGCCTGACTCCCCTGGGTAGACTCCAGAAGTACCCAAAGATCCATGTCAGCCCCTGAGAGGAATCCTTGGTTCCGGCCCTGTCTCCACACAAGGTTTTTGGCCCCGGTATCGACGGGAGAGGAATCCCGAGAGGCCCCCTAGCAACTCGCATGGGGACTGGCCTCTCCTGAGGCCACCAGGGCGGGTCCCTGAGGTCCCCGTCGTAACTCGAGAACACCTGCCGCAACTCGAGAAAATCCAGGAAGTTCTCCCTTCCAGGCGAGATGAGGCCTATTTCCGATGAGGGGTCTGGAGACTAATGACACCTAACCTCTGGAACTTCGAAAGGGTCTTTCACACCCTTGCTGCAACTCAAGAAGTTCACCGCCATACCGTCTCCACTCGAGAGGAAGCACGATGGTCCCGCCCACATCCAGAGGAGCCCCGTTTCCCCCTCGGAGCTCGAGATGAGGGATCCTTTCCCTGCTTTCAACGGGAAAGAATTCCCGGCGTTCCCGTCGCATCTCAAGAGGAGGCACTCTCAACAGGAAAGGCGAGAGGAACTCCATGGTCGTACCACCATTCCAAGAGTCCCCCAGATGTCTCAGTCCATTCCAGAGGAACCTCTTTGCCCTGCACTGGCTCATCTTTCACGCCGAGGATCGACACACACAACTGTGGCACGTGGGACAGCCCTGTGGGAAAGCCTCGAGGGAAAGCCTCGAGGGAAAACCACAGATCCTTTGATCCACGCTACGGGAAGCGTGACATTGGTGCTACAGCCTGGAAGGAAAGCGCACGTGCATGCCCCCACTCGAGACGAGGCCTGACTCCCCTGGGGAGACTCCAGAAGTACCCAAAGATCCATGTCAGCCCCTGAGAGGAATCCTTGGTTCCGGCCCTGACTCCACACAAGGTTTTTGGCCCCGGTATCGACGGGAGAGGAATCCCGAGAGGCCCCCTAGCAACTCGCATGGGGACTGGCCTCTCCTGAGGCCACCAGGGCGGGTCCCTGAGGTCCCCGTCGTAACTCGAGAACACCTGCCGCAACTCGAGAAAATCCAGGAAGTTCTCCCTTCCAGGCGAGATGAGGCCTATTTCCGATGAGGCGTCTGGAGACTAATGACACCTAACCTCTGGAACTTCGAAAGGGTCTTTCACATCCTTGCTGCAACTCAAGAAGTTCACCGCCATACCCGTCTCCACTCGAGAGGAAGCACCATGGTCCCGCCCACATCCAGAGGAGCCCAGTTTCCCCCTCGTAGCTCGAGATGAGGGATCCTTTCCCTGCTTTCAACGGGAAAGAATTCCCGGCGTTCCCGTCGCATCTCAAGAGGAGGCACTCTCAACAGGAAAGGCGAGAGGAACTCCATGGTCGTACCATCATTCCAAGAGTCCCCCAGATGTCTCAGTCCATTCCAGAGGAACCTCTTTGCCCTGCACTGGCTCATCTTTCACGCCGAGGATCGACTCACACCACCGTGGCACGTGGGACAGCCCTGTGGGAAAGCCTCGAGCGAAAGCCTCGAGGGAAAACCACAGATCCTTTGATCCACGGGACGGGAAGCGTGACATTGCTGCTACAGCCTGGAAGGAAAGCGCACGTGCATGCCCCCACTCGAGACGAGGCCTGACTCCCCTGGGGAGACTCCAGAAGTACCCAAAGATCCATGTCAGCCCCTGAGAGGAATCCTCGGTTCCGGTCCTGACTCCACACAAGGTTTTTTGCCCCGGTATCGACCGGAGAGGAATCCCGAGAGGCCCCCTAGTAACTCGCATGGGGACTGGCCTCTCCTGAGGCCACCAGGGCGGGTCCCTGAGGTCCCCGTCGTAACTCGAGAACACCTGCCGCAACTCGAGAAAATCCAGGAAGTTCTCCATTTCAGGCGAGATGAGGCCTATTTCCGATGAGGCGTTTGGAGACGAATGACACCTAACCTCTGGAACTTCGAAAGGGTCTTTCACACCCTTGCTGCAACTCAAGAGGTTCAGCGCCATACCCGTGTCCACTCGAGAGGAAGCACGATCGTCCCGCCCACATCCAGAGGAGCCCAGTTTCCCCCTCGTAGCTCGAGATGAAGGACCCTTTCCCTGCTTTCAACGGGAAAGAATTCCCGGCGTTCCCGTCGGATCTCAAGAGGAGGCACTCTCAACAGGAAAGGCGAGAGGAACTCCATGGTCGTACCACCATTCCAAGAGTCCCCCAGATGTCTCAGTCCATTCCAGAGGAACCTCTTTGCCCTGCACTGGCTGATCTTTCACGCCGAGGATCGACTCACACCACGGTGGCACGTGGGACAGCCCTGTGGGAAAGCCTCGAGGGAAAGCCTCGAGGGAAAACCACAGATCCTTTGATCCACCCTACGGGAAGCGTGACATTGGTGCTACAGCCTGGAAGGAAAGCGCACGTGCATGCCCCCACTCGAGACGAGGCCTGACTCCCCTGGGGAGACTCCAGAAGTACCCAAAGATCCATGTCAGCCCCTGAGAGGAATCCTCGGTTCCGGCCCTGACTGCACACAAGGTTTTTTGCCCCGGCATCGACCGGAGAGGAATCCCGAGAGGCCCCCTAGTAACTCGCATGGGGACTGGCCTCTCCTGAGGCCACCAGGGCGGGTCCCTGAGGTCCCCGTCGTAACTCGAGAACACCTGCCGCAACTCGAGAAAATCCAGGAAGTTCTCCCTTCCAGGCGAGATGAGGCCTATTTCCGATGAGGCGTTTGGAGACGAATGACACCTAACCTCTGGAACTTCGAAAGGGTCTTTCACACCCTTGCTGCAACTCAAGAAGTTCAGCGCCATACCCGTGTCCACTCGAGAGGAAGCACGATCGTCCCGCCCACATCCAGAGGAGCCCAGTTTCCCCCTCGTAGCTCGAGATGAGGGATCCTTTCCCTGCTTTCAACGGGAAAGAATTCCCGGCGTTCCCGTCGCATCTCAAGAGGAGGCACTCTCAACAGGAAAGGTGAGAGGAACTCCATGGTCGTACCACCATTCCAAGAGTCCCCCAGATGTCTCAGTCCATTCCAGAGGAACCTCTTAGCCCTGCACTGGCTGATCTTTCACGCCGAGGATCGACTCACACCACGGTGGCACGTGGGACAGCCCTGTGGGAAAGCCTCGAGGGAAAGCCTCGAGGGAAAACCACAGATCCTTTGATCCACGTTACGGGAAGCGTGACATTGGTGCTACAGCCTGGAAGGAAAGCGCACGTGCATGCCCCCACTCGAGACGAGGCCTGACTCCCCTGGGGAGACTCCAGAAGTACCCAAAGATCCATGTCAGCCCCTGAGAGGAATCCTTGGTTCCGGCCCTGACTCCACACAAGGTTTTTGGCCCCGGTATCGACGGGAGAGGAATCCCGAGAGGCCCCCTAGCAACTCGCATGGGGACTGGCCTCTCCTGAGGCCACCAGGGCGGGTCCGTGAGGTCCCCGTCGTAACTCGAGAACACCTGCCGCAACTCGAGAAAATCCAGGAAGTTCTCCCTTCCAGGCGAGATGAGGCCTATTTCCGATGAGGCGTCTGGAGACAAATGACAACAAACCTCTGGAACTTCGAAAGGGTCTTTCACACCCTTGCTGCAACTCAAGAAGTTCACCGCCATACCCGTCTCCACTCGAGAGGAAGCACGATGGTCCCGCCCACATCCAGAGGAGCCCCGTTTCCCCCTCGGAGCTCGAGATGAGGGATCCATTCCCTGCTTTCAACGGGAAAGAATTCCCGGCGTTCCCGTCGCATCTCAAGAGGAGGCACTCTCAACAGGAAAGGCGAGAGGAACTCCATGGTCGTACCACCATTCCAAGAGTCCCCCAGATGTCTCAGTCCATTCCAGAGGAGCCTCTTTGCCCTGCACTGGCTCATCTTTCACGCCGAGGATCGACTCACACCACGGTGGCACGTGGGACAGCCCTGTGGGAAAGCCTCGAGGGAAAGCCTCGAGGGAAAACCACAGATCCTTTGATCCACGCGACGGGAAGCGTGACATTGCTGCTTCAGCCTGGAAGGAAAGCAAACGTGCATGCCCCCACTCGAGACGAGGCCTGACTCCCCTGGGGAGACTCCAGAAGTACCCAAAGATCCATGTCAGCCCCTGAGAGGAATCTTCGGTTCCGGCCCTGACTCCACACAAGGTTTTTGGCCCCGGTATCGACAGGAGAGGAATCCCGAGAGGGCCCCTAGCAACTCGCATGGGGACTGGCCTCTCCGGAGGCCACCAGGGCGGGTCCCTGAGGTTCCCGTCGTAACTCGAGAACACCTGCCGGAACTCGAGAAAATCCAGGAAGTTCTCCCTTCCAGGCGAGATGAGGCCTATTTCCGATGAGGCCTCTGGAGACAAATGACACCTAACCTCTGGAACTTCGAAAGGGTCTTTCACACCCTTGCTGCAACTCAAGAAGTTCACCGCCTTACCCGTCTCCACTCGAGAGGAAGCACGATGGTCCCGCCCACATCCAGAGGAGCCCCGTTTCCCCCTCGTAGCTCGAGATGAGGGATCCTTTCCCTGCTTTCAACGGGAAAGAATTCCCGGCGTTCCCGTCGCATCTCAAGAGGAGGCACTCTCAACAGGAAAGGCGAGAGGAACTCCATGGTCGTTCCACCATTCCAAGAGTCCCCCAGATGTCTCAGTCCATTACAGAGGAGCCTCTTGGCCCTGCACTGGCTCATCTTTCACGCCGAGGATCGACTCACACCACGGTGGCACGTGGGACAGCCCTGTGGGAAAGCCTCGAGGGAAAGCCTCGAGGGAAAACCACAGATCCTTTGATCCACGCGACGGGAAGCGTGACATTGCTGCTACAGCCTGGAAGGAAAGCGCACGTGCATGCCCCCACTCGAGACGAGGCCTGACTCCCCTGGGGAGACTCCAGAAGTACCCAAAGATCCATGTCAGCCCCTGAGAGGAATCCTCGGTTCCGGCCCTGACACCACACAAGGTTTTTGCCCCAGTATCGATGGGAGAGGAATCCCGAGAGGCCCCCTAGCAACTCGCATGGGGACTGGCCTCTCCTGAGGCCACCAGGGCGGGTCCCTGAGGTCCCCGTCGTAACTCGAGAACACCTGCCGCAACTCGAGAATATCCAGGAAGTTCTCCCTTCCAGGCGAGATGAGGCCTATTTCCGATGAGGCGTTTGGAGACGAATGACACATAACCTCTGGAACTTCGAAAGGGTCTTTCACACCCTTGCTGCAACTCAAGAAGTTCAGCGCCATACCCGTGTCTACTCGAGAGGAAGCACGATCGTCCCGCCCACATCCAGAGGAGCCCCTTTTCCCCCTCGTAGCTCGAGATCAGGGATCCTTTCCCTGGTTTCAACGGGAAAGAATTCCCGGCGTTCCCGTCGCATCTCAAGAGGAGGCACTCTCAACAGGAAAGGCGAGAGGAACTCCATGGTCGTACCACCATTCCAAGAGTCCCCCAGATGTCTCAGTCCATTCCAGAGGAACCTCTTTGCCCTGCACTGGCTGATCTTTCACGCCGAGGATCGACTCACACCACGGTGGCACGTGGGACAGCCCTGTGGGAAAGCCTCGAGGGAAAGCCTCGAGGGAAAACCACAGATCCTTTGATCCACGCCACGGGAAGCGTGACATTGCTGCTACAGCCTGGAAGGAAAGCGCACGTGCATGCCCCCACTCGACACGAGGCCTGACTCCCCTGGGGAGACTCCAGAAGTACCCAAAGATCCATGTCAGCCCCTGAGAGGAATCCTCGGTTCCGTCCCTGACTCCACACAAGGTTTTTGGCCCCGGTATCGACGGGAGAGGAATCCCGAGAGGCCCCCTAGCAACTCGCATGGGGACTGGATTCTCCTGAGGCCACCAGGGCGGGTCCCTGAGGTCCCCGTCGTAACTCGAGAACACCTGCCGCAACTCGAGAAAATCCAGGAAGTTCTCCCTTCCAGGCGAGATGAGGCCTATTTCCGATGAGGCGTCTGGAGACTAATGACACCTAACCTCTGGAACTTCGAAAGGGTCTTTCACACCCTTGCTGCAACTCAAGAAGTTCACCGCCATACCCGTCTCCACTCGAGAGGAAGCAAGATGGTCCCGCCCACATCCAGAGGAGCCCCGTTTCCCCCTCGGAGCTCGAGATGAGGGATCCTTTCCCTGCTTTCAACGGGAAAGAATTCCCGGCGTTCCCGTCGCATCTCAAGAGGAGGCACTCTCAACAGGAAAGGCGAGAGGAACTCCATGGTCGTACCACCATTCCAAGAGTCCCCCAGATGTCTCAGTCCATTCCAGAGGAACCTCTTTGCCCTGCACTGGCTCATCTTTCACGCCGAGGATCGACTCACACCACGGTGGCACGTGGGACAGCCCTGTGGGAAAGCCTCGAGGGAAAACCACAGATCCTTTGATCCACGCGACGGGAACCGTGAAATTGCTGCTACAGCCTGGAAGGAAAGCGCACGTGCATGCCCCCACTCGAGACGAGGCCTGACTCCCCTGGGGAGACTCCACAAGTACCCAAAGATCCATGTCAGCCCCTGAGAGGAATCCTCGGTTCCGGCCCTGACTCCACACAAGGTTTTTGGCCCCGGTATCGACGGGAGAGGAATCCCGAGAGGCCCCCTAGCAACTCGCATGGGGACTGGCCTCTCCTGAGGCCACCAGGGCGGGTCCCTGAGGTCCCCGTCGTAACTCGAGAACACCTGCCGCAACTCGAGAAAATCCAGGAAGTTCTCCCTTCCAGGCGAGATGAGGCCTATTTCCGATGAGGCCTCTGGAGACAAATTACACCTAACCTCTGGAACTTCGAAAGGGTCTTTCACACCCTTGCTGCAACTCAAGAAGTTCACCGCCATACCCGTCTCCACTCGAGAGGAAGCACGATGGTCCCGCCCACATCCAGAGGAGCCCCGTTTCCCCCTCGTAGCTCGAGATGAGGGATCCATTCCCTGCTTTCAACGGGAAAGAATTCCCGGCGTTCCCGTCGCATCTCAAGAGGAGGCACTCTCAACAGGAAAGGCGAGAGGAACTCCATGGTCGTTCCACCATTCCAAGAGTCCCCCAGATGTCTCAGTCCATTCCAGAGGAGCCTCTTTGCACTGCACTGGCTCATCTTTCACGCCGAGGATCGACTCACACCACGGTGGCACGTGGGACAGCCCTGTGGGAAAGCCTCGAGCGAAAGCCTCGAGGGAAAACCACAGATCCTTTGATCCACGGGACGGGAAGCGTGACATTGCTGCTACAGCCTGGAAGGAAAGCGCACGTGCATGCCCCCACTCGAGACGAGGCCTGACTCCCCTGGGGAGACTCCAGAAGTACCCAAAGATCCATGTCAGCCCCTGAGAGGAATCCTCGGTTCCGGCCCTGACTCCACACAAGGTTTTTTGCCCCGGTATCGACGGGAGAGGAATCCCGAGAGGCCCCCTAGTAACTCGCATGGGGACTGGCCTCTCCTGAGGCCACCAGGGCGGGTCCCTGAGGTCCCCGTCGTAACTCGAGAACACCTGCCGCAACTCGAGAAAATCCAGGAAGTTCTCCCTTCCAGGCGAGATGAGGCCTATTTCCGATGAGGCGTCTGGAGACAAATGACAACAAACCTCTGGAACTTCGAAAGGGTCTTTCACACCCTTGATGCAACTCATGAAGTTCACCTCCATACCCGTCTCCACTCGAGAGGAAGCACGATGGTCCCGCCCACATCCAGAGGAGCCCCGTTTCCCCCTCGGAGCTCGAGATGAGGGATCCTTTCCCTGCTTTCAACGGGAAAGAATTCCCGGCGTTCCCGTCGCATCTCAAGAGGAGGCACTCTCAACAGGAAAGGCGAGAGGAACTCCATGGTCGTACCACCATTCCAAGAGTCCCCCAGATGTCTCAGTCCATTCCAGAGGAGCCTCTTTGCCCTGCACTGGCTCATCTTTCACGCCGAGGATCGACTCACACCACGGTGGCACGTGGGACAGCCCTGTGGGAAAGCCTCGACGGAAAGCCTCGAGGGAAAACCACAGATCCTTTGATCCACGCGACGGGAAGCGTGACATTGCTGCTACAGCCTGGAAGGAAAGCGCACGTGCATGCCCCCACTCGAGACGAGGCCTGACTCCCCTGGGGAGACTCCACAAGTACCCAAAGATCCATGTCAGCCCCTGAGAGGAATCCTCGGTTCCGGCCCTGACTCCACACAAGGTTTTTTGCCCCGGTATCGACGGGAGAGGAATCCCGAGAGGGCCCCTAGCAACTCGCATGGGGACTGGCCTCTCCGGAGGCCACCAGGGCGGGTCCCTGAGGTTCCCGTCGTAACTCGAGAACACCTGCCGGAACTCGAGAAAATCCAGGAAGTTCTCCCTTCCAGGCGAGATGAGGCCTATTTCCGATGAGGCCTCTGGAGACAAATGACACCTAACCTCTGGAACTTCGAAAGGGTCTTTCACACCCTTGCTGCAACTCAAGAAGTTCACCGCCTTACCCGTCTCCACTCGAGAGGAAGCACGATGGTCCCGCCCACATCCAGAGGAGCCCCGTTTCCCCCTCGTAGCTCGAGATGAGGGATCCTTTCCCTGCTTTCAACGGGAAAGAATTCCCGGCGTTCCCGTCGCATCTCAAGAGGAGGCACTCTCAACAGGAAAGGCGAGAGGAACTCCATGGTCGTTCCACCATTCCAAGAGTCCCCCAGATGTCTCAGTCCATTCCAGAGGAGCCTCTTTGCCCTGCACTGGCTCATCTTTCACGCCGAGGATCGACTCACACCACGGTGGCACGTGGGACAGCCCTGTGGGAAAGCCTCGAGGGAAAGCCTCGAGGGAAAACCACAGATCCTTTGATCCACGCGACGGGAAGCGTGACATTGCTGCTACAGCCTGGAAGGAAAGCGCACGTGCATGCCCCCACTCGAGACGAGGCCTGACTCCCCTGGGGAGACTCCAGAAGTACCCAAAGATCCATGTCAGCCCCTGAGAGGAATCCTCGGTTCCGGCCCTGACACCACACAAGGTTTTTGCCCCAGTATCGATGGGAGAGGAATCCCGAGAGGCCCCCTAGCAACTCGCATGGGGACTGGCCTCTCCTGAGGCCACCAGGGCGGGTCCCTGAGGTCCCCGTCGTAACTCGAGAACACCTGCCGCAACTCGAGAATATCCAGGAAGTTCTCCCTTCCAGGCGAGATGAGGCCTATTTCCGATGAGGCGTTTGGAGACGAATGACACATAACCTCTGGAACTTCAAAAGGGTCTTTCACACCCTTGCTGCAACTCAAGAAGTTCAGCGCCATACCCGTGTCTACTCGAGAGGAAGCACGATCGTCCCGCCCACATCCAGAGGAGCCCCGTTTCCCCCTCTTAGCTCGAGATCAGGGATCCTTTCCCTGGTTTCAACGGGAAAGAATTCCCGGCGTTCCCGTCGCATCTCAAGAGGAGGCACTCTCAACAGGAAAGGCGAGAGGAACTCCATGGTCGTACCACCATTCCAAGAGTCCCCCAGATGTCTCAGTCCATTCCAGAGGAACCTCTTTGCCCTGCACTGGCTGATCTTTCACGCCGAGGATCGACTCACACCACGGTGGCACGTGGGACAGCCCTGTGGGAAAGCCTCGAGGGAAAGCCTCGAGGGAAAACCACAGATCCTTTGATCCACGCCACGGGAAGCGTGACATTGCTGCTACAGCCTGGAAGGAAAGCGCACGTGCATGCCCCCACTCGAGACGAGGCCTGACTCCCCTGGGGAGACTCCAGAAGTACCCAAAGATCCATGTCAGCCCCTGAGAGGAATCCTCGGTTCTGTCCCTGACTCCACACAAGGTTTTTGGCCCCGGTATCGACGGGAGAGGAATCCCGAGAGGCCCCCTAGCAACTCGCATGGGGACTGGATTCTCCTGAGGCCACCAGGGCGGGTCCCTGAGGTCCCCGTCGTAACTCGAGAACACCTGCCGCAACTCGAGAAAATCCAGGAAGTTCTCCCTTCCAGGCTAGATGAGGCCTATTTCCGATGAGGCGTCTGGAGACTAATGACACCTAACCTCTGGAACTTCGAAAGGGTCTTTCACACCCTTGCTGCAACTCAAGAAGTTCACCGCCATACCCGTCTCCACTCGAGAGGAAGCACGATGGTCCCGCCCACATCCAGAGGAGCCCCGTTTCCCCCTCGGAGCTCGAGATGAGGGATCCTTTCCCTGCTTTCAACGGGAAAGAATTCCCGGCGTTCCCGTCGCATCTCAAGAGGAGGCACTCTCAACAGGAAAGGCGAGAGGAACTCCATGGTCGTACCACCATTCCAAGAGTCCCCCAGATGTCTCAGTCCATTCCAGAGGAACCTCTTTGCCCTGCACTGGCTCATCTTTCACGCCGAGGATCGACTCACACCACGGTGGCACGTGGGACAGCCCTGTGGGAAAGCCTCGAGGGAAAACCACAGATCCTTTGATCCACGCGACGGGAACCGTGAAATTGCTGCTACAGCCTGGAAGGAAAGCGCACGTGCATGCCCCCACTCGAGACGAGGCCTGACTCCCCTGGGGAGACTCCACAAGTACCCAAAGATCCATGTCAGCCCCTGAGAGGAATCCTCGGTTCCGGCCCTAACTCCACACAAGGTTTTTGGCCCCGGTATCGACGGGAGAGGAATCCCGAGAGGCCCCCTAGCAACTCGCATGGGGACTGGCCTCTCCTGAGGCCACCAGGGCGGGTCCCTGAGGTCCCCGTCGTAACTCGAGAACACCTGCCGCAACTCGAGAAAATCCAGGAAGTTCTCCCTTCCAGGCGAGATGAGGCCTATTTCCGATGAGGCAGGCCTCTGGAGACAAATGACACCTAACCTCTGGAACTTCGAAAGGGTCTTTCACACCCTTGCTGCAACTCAAGAAGTTCACCGCCATACCCGTCTCCACTCGAGAGGAAGCACGATGGTCCCGCCCACATCCAGAGGAGCCCCGTTTCCCCCTCGTAGCTCGAGATGAGGGATCCATTCCCTGCTTTCAACGGGAAAGAATTCCCGGCGTTCCCGTCGCATCTCAAGAGGAGGCACTCTCAACAGGAAAGGCGAGAGGAACTCCATGGTCGTTCCACCATTCCAAGAGTCCCCCAGATGTCTCAGTCCATTCCAGAGGAGCCTCTTTGCCCTGCACTGGCTCATCTTTCACGCCGAGGATCGACTCACACCACGGTGGCACGTGGGACAGCCCTGTGGGAAAGCCTCGAGCGAAAGCCTCGAGGGAAAACCACAGATCCTTTGATCCACGGGACGGGAAGCGTGACATTGCTGCTACAGCCTGGAAGGAAAGCGCACGTGCATGCCCCCACTCGAGACGAGGCCTGACTCCCCTGGGGAGACTCCAGAAGTACCCAAAGATCCATGTCAGCCCCTGAGAGGAATCCTCGGTTCCGGCCCTGACTCCACACTAGGTTTTTTGCCCCGGTATCGACGGGAGAGGAATCCCGAGAGGCCCCCTAGTAACTCGCATGGGGACTGGCCTCTCCTGAGGCCACCAGGGCGGGTCCCTGAGGTCCCCGTCGTAACTCGAGAACACCTGCCGCAACTCGAGAAAATCCAGGAAGTTCTCCCTTCCAGGCGAGATGAGGCCTATTTCCGATGAGGCGTCTGGAGACAAATGACAACAAACCTCTGGAACTTCGAAAGGGTCTTTCACACCCTTGATGCAACTCATGAAGTTCACCTCCATACCCGTCTCCACTCGAGAGGAAGCACGATGGTCCCGCCCACATCCAGAGGAGCCCCGTTTCCCCCTCGGAGCTCGAGATGAGGGATCCTTTCCCTGCTTTCAACGGGAAAGAATTCCCGGCGTTCCCGTCGCATCTCAAGAGGAGGCACTCTCAACAGGAAAGGCGAGAGGAACTCCATGGTCGTACCACCATTCCAAGAGTCCCCCAGATGTCTCAGTCCATTCCAGAGGAGCCTCTTTGCCCTGCACTGGCTCATCTTTCACGCCGAGGATCGACTCACACCACGGTGGCACGTGGGACAGCCCTGTGGGAAAGCCTCGACGGAAAGCCTCGAGGGAAAACCACAGATCCTTTGATCCACGCGACGGGAAGCGTGACATTGCTGCTACAGCCTGGAAGGAAAGCGCACGTGCATGCCCCCACTCGAGACGAGGCCTGACTCCCCTGGGGAGACTCCACAAGTACCCAAAGATCCATGTCAGCCCCTGAGAGGAATCCTCGGTTCCGGCCCTGACTCCACACAAGGTTTTTTGCCCCGGTATCGACCGGAGAGGAATCCCGAGAGGCCCCCTAGCAACTCGCATGGGGACTGGCCTCTCCTGAGGCCACCAGGGCGGGTCCCTGAGGTCCCCGTCGTAACTCGAGAACACCTGCCGCAACTCGAGAAAATCCAGGAAGTTCTCCCTTCCAGGCGAGATGAGGCCTATTTCCGATGAGGCGTCTGGAGACTAATGACACCTAAACTCTGGAACTTCGAAAGGGTCTTTCACACCCTTGCTGCAACTCAAGAAGTTCACCGCCATACCCGTCTCCACTCGAGAGGAAGAACGATGGTCCCGCCCACATCCAGAGGAGCCCCGTTTCCCCCTCGGAGCTCGAGATGAGGGATCCATTCCCTGCTTTCAACGGGAAAGAATTCCCGGCGTTCCCGTCGCATCTCAAGAGGAGGCACTCTCAACAGGAAAGGCGAGAGGAACTCCATGGTCGTACCACCATTCCAAGAGTCCCCCAGATGTCTCAGTCCATTCCAGAGGAGCCTCTTTGCCCTGCACTGGCTCATCTTTCACGCCGAGGATCGACTCACACCACGGTGGCACGTGGGACAGCCCTGTGGGAAAGCCTCGAGGGAAAGCCTCGAGGGAAAACCACAGATCCTTTGATCCACGCGACGGGAAGCGTGACATTGCTGCTACAGCCTGGAAGGAAAGCAAACGTGCATGCCCCCACTCGAGACGAGGCCTGACTCCCCTGGGGAGACTCCAGAAGTACCCAAAGATCCATGTCAGCCCCTGAGAGGAATCTTCGGTTCCGGCCCTGACTCCACACAAGGTTTTTGGCCCCGGTATCGACGGGAGAGGAATCCCGAGAGGGCCCCTAGCAACTCGCATGGGGACTGGCCTCTCCGGAGGCCACCAGGGCGGGTCCCTGAGGTTCCCGTCGTAACTCGAGAACACCTGCCGGAACTCGAGAAAATCCAGGAAGTTCTCCCTTCCAGGCGAGATGAGGCCTATTTCCGATGAGGCCTCTGGAGACAAATGACACCTAACCTCTGGAACTTCGAAAGGGTCTTTCACACCCTTGCTGCAACTCAAGAAGTTCACCGCCTTACCCGTCTCCACTCGAGAGGAAGCACGATGGTCCCGCCCACATCCAGAGGAGCCCCGTTTCCCCCTCGTAGCTCGAGATGAGGGATCCATTCCCTGCTTTCAACGGGAAAGAATTCCCGGCGTTCCCGTCGCATCTCAAGAGGAGGCACTCTCAACAGGAAAGGCGAGAGGAACTCCATGGTCGTTCCACCATTCCAAGAGTCCCCCAGATGTCTCAGTCCATTCCAGAGGAGCCTCTTTGCCCTGCACTGGCTCATCTTTCACGCCGAGGATCGACTCACACCACAGTGGCACGTGGGACAGCCCTGTGGGAAAGCCTCGAGCGAAAGCCTCGAGGGAAAACCACAGATCCTTTGATCCACGTGACGGGAAGCGTGACATTGCTGCTACAGCCTGGAAGGAAAGCGCACGTGCATGCCCCCACTCGAGACGAGGCCTGACTCCCCTGGGGAGACTCCAGAAGTACCCAAAGATCCATGTCAGCCCCTGAGAGGAATCCTCGGTTCCGGCCCTGACTCCACACAAGGTTTTTTGCCCCGGTATCGACGGGAGAGGAATCCCGAGAGGCCCCCTAGTAACTCGCATGGGGACTGGCCTCTCCTGAGTCCACCAGGGCGGGTCCCTGAGGTCCCCGTCGTAACTCGAGAACACCTGCCGCAACTCGAGAAAATCCAGGAAGTTCTCCCTTCCAGGCGAGATGAGGCCTATTTCCGATGAGGCGTCTGGAGACAAATGACAACAAACCTCTGGAACTTCGAAAGGGTCTTTCACACCCTTGATGCAACTCATGAAGTTCACCTCCATACCCGTCTCCACTCGAGAGGAAGCACGATGGTCCCGCCCACATCCAGAGGAGCCCCGTTTCCCCCTCGGAGCTCGAGATGAGGGATCCTTTCCCTGCTTTCAACGGGAAAGAATTCCCGGCGTTCCCGTCGCATCTCAAGAGGAGGCACTCTCAACAGGAAAGGCGAGAGGAACTCCATGGTCGTACCACCATTCCAAGAGTCCCCCAGATGTCTCAGTCCATTCCAGAGGAGCCTCTTTGCCCTGCACTGGCTCATCTTTCACGCCGAGGATCGACTCACACCACGGTGGCACGTGGGACAGCCCTGTGGGAAAGCCTCGACGGAAAGCCTCGAGGGAAAACCACAGATCCTTTGATCCACGCGACGGGAAGCGTGACATTGCTGCTACAGCCTGGAAGGAAAGCGCACGTGCATGCCCCCACTCGAGACGAGGCCTGACTCCCCTGGGGAGACTCCACAAGTACCCAAAGATCCATGTCAGCCCCTGAGAGGAATCCTCGGTTCCGGCCCTGACTCCACACAAGGTTTTTTGCCCCGGTATCGACCGGAGAGGAATCCCGAGAGGCCCCCTAGCAACTCGCATGGGGACTGGCCTCTCCTGAGGCCACCAGGGCGGGTCCCTGAGGTCCCCGTCGTAACTCGAGAACACCTGCCGCAACTCGAGAAAATCCAGGAAGTTCTCCCTTCCAGGCGAGATGAGGCCTATTTCCGATGAGGCGTCTGGAGACTAATGACACCTAAACTCTGGAACTTCGAAAGGGTCTTTCACACCCTTGCTGCAACTCAAGAAGTTCACCGCCATACCCGTCTCCACTCGAGAGGAAGAACGATGGTCCCGCCCACATCCAGAGGAGCCCCGTTTCCCCCTCGGAGCTCGAGATGAGGGATCCATTCCCTGCTTTCAACGGGAAAGAATTCCCGGCGTTCCCGTCGCATCTCAAGAGGAGGCACTCTCAACAGGAAAGGCGAGAGGAACTCCATGGTCGTACCACCATTCCAAGAGTCCCCCAGATGTCTCAGTCCATTCCAGAGGAGCCTCTTTGCCCTGCACTGGCTCATCTTTCACGCCGAGGATCGACTCACACCACGGTGGCACGTGGGACAGCCCTGTGGGAAAGCCTCGAGGGAAAGCCTCGAGGGAAAACCACAGATCCTTTGATCCACGCGACGGGAAGCGTGACATTGCTGCTACAGCCTGGAAGGAAAGCAAACGTGCATGCCCCCACTCGAGACGAGGCCTGACTCCCCTGGGGAGACTCCAGAAGTACCCAAAGATCCATGTCAGCCCCTGAGAGGAATCTTCGGTTCCGGCCCTGACTCCACACAAGGTTTTTGGCCCCGGTACCGACGGGAGAGGAATCCCGAGAGGGCCCCTAGCAACTCGCATGGGGACTGGCCTCTCCGGAGGCCACCAGGGCGGGTCCCTGAGGTTCCCGTCGTAACTCGAGAACACCTGCCGGAACTCGAGAAAATCCAGGAAGTTCTCCCTTCCAGGCGAGATGAGGCCTATTTCCGATGAGGCCTCTGGAGACAAATGACACCTAACCTCTGGAACTTCGAAAGGGTCTTTCACACCCTTGCTGCAACTCAAGAAGTTCACCGCCTTACCCGTCTCCACTCGAGAGGAAGCACGATGGTCCCGCCCACATCCAGAGGAGCCCCGTTTCCCCCTCGTAGCTCGAGATGAGGGATCCATTCCCTGCTTTCAACGGGAAAGAATTCCCGGCGTTCCCGTCGCATCTCAAGAGGAGGCACTCTCAACAGGAAAGGCGAGAGGAACTCCATGGTCGTTCCACCATTCCAAGAGTCCCCCAGATGTCTCAGTCCATTCCAGAGGAGCCTCTTTGCCCTGCACTGGCTCATCTTTCACGCCGAGGATCGACTCACACCACGGTGGCACGTGGGACAGCCCTGTGGGAAAGCCTCGAGCGAAAGCCTCGAGGGAAAACCACAGATCCTTTGATCCACGGGACGGGAAGCGTGACATTGCTGCTACAGCCTGGAAGGAAAGCGCACGTGCATGCCCCCACTCGAGACGAGGCCTGACTCCCCTGGGGAGACTCCAGAAGTACCCAAAGATCCATGTCAGCCCCTGAGAGGAATCCTCGGTTCCGGCCCTGACTCCACACAAGGTTTTTTGCCCCGGTATCGACGGGAGAGGAATCCCGAGAGGCCCCCTAGTAACTCGCATGGGGACTGGCCTCTCCTGAGGCCACCAGGGCGGGTCCCTGAGGTCCCCGTCGTAACTCGAGAACACCTGCCGCAACTCGAGAAAATCCAGGAAGTTCTCCCTTCCAGGCGAGATGAGGCCTATTTCCGATGAGGCGTCTGGAGACAAATGACAACAAACCTCTGGAACTTCGAAAGGGTCTTTCACACCCTTGATGCAACTCATGAAGTTCACCTCCATACCCGTCTCCACTCGAGAGGAAGCACGATGGTCCCGCCCACATCCAGAGGAGCCCCGTTTCCCCCTCGGAGCTCGAGATGAGGGATCCTTTCCCTGCTTTCAACGGGAAAGAATTCCCGGCGTTCCCGTCGCATCTCAAGAGGAGGCACTCTCAACAGGAAAGGCGAGAGGAACTCCATGGTCGTACCACCATTCCAAGAGTCCCCCAGATGTCTCAGTCCATTCCAGAGGAGCCTCTTTGCCCTGCACTGGCTCATCTTTCACGCCGAGGATCGACTCACACCACGGTGGCACGTGGGACAGCCCTGTGGGAAAGCCTCGAGGGAAAGCCTCGAGGGAAAACCACAGATCCTTTGATCCACGCGACGGGAAGAGTGACATTGCTGCTACAGCCTGGAAGGAAAGCAAACGTGCATGCCCCCACTCGAGACGAGGCCTGACTCCCCTGGGGAGACTCCAGAAGTACCCAAAGATCCATGTCAGCCCCTGAGAGGAATCTTCGGTTCCCGCCCTGACTCCACACAAGGTTTTTGGCCCCGGTATCGACGGGAGAGGAATCCCGAGAGGGCCCCTAGCAACTCGCATGGGGACTGGCCTCTACGGAGGCCATCAGGGCGGGTCCCTGAGGTTCCCGTCGTAAGTCGAGAACACCTGCGGGAACTCGAGAAAATCCAGGAAGTTCTCCCTTCCAGGCGAGATGAGGCCTATTTCCGATGAGGCCTCTGGAGACAAATGACACCTAACCTCTGGAACTTCGAAAGGGTCTTTCACACCCTTGCTGCAACTCAAGAAGTTCACCGCCTTACCCGTCTCCACTCGAGAGGAAGCACGATGGTCCCGCCCACATCCAGAGGAGCCCCGTTTCCCCCTCGTAGCTCGAGATGAGGGATCCTTTCCCTGCTTTCAACGGGAAAGAATTCCCGGCGTTCCCGTCGCATCTCAAGAGGAGGCACTCTCAACAGGAAAGGCGAGAGGAACTCCATGGTCGTTCCACCATTCCAAGAGTCCCCCAGATGTCTCAGTCCATTACAGAGGAGCCTCTTGGCCCTGTACTGGCTCATCTTTCACGCCGAGGATCGACTCACACCACGGTGGCACGTGGGACAGCCCTGTGGGAAAGCCTCGAGGGAAAGCCTCGAGGGAAAACCACAGATCCTTTGATCCACGCCACGGGAAGCGTGACATTGCTGCTACTGCCTGGAAAGAAAGCGCACGTGCATGCCCCCACTCGACACGAGGCCTGACTCCCCTGGGGAGACTCCAGAAGTACCCAAAGATCCATGTCAGCCCCTGAGAGGAATCCTCGGTTCCGTCCCTGACTCCACACAAGGTTTTTGGCCCCGGTATCAACGGGAGAGGAATCCCGAGAGGCCCCCTAGCAACTCGCATGGGGACTGGATTCTCCTGAGGCCACCAGGGCGGGTCCCTGAGGTCCCCGTCGTAACTCGAGAACACCTGCCGCAACTCGAGAAAATCCAGGAAGTTCTCCCTTCCAGGCGAGATGAGGCCTATTTCCGATGAGGCGTCTGGAGACTAATGACACCTAACCTCTGGAACTTCGAAAGGGTCTTTCACACCCTTGCTGCAACTCAAGAAGTTCACCGCCATACCCGTCTCCACTCGAGAGGAAGCACGATGGTCCCGCCCACATCCAGAGGAGCCCCGTTTCCCCCTCGGAGCTCGAGATGAGGGATCCTTTCCCTGCATTCAACGGGAAAGAATTCCCGGCGTTCCCGTCGCATCTCAAGAGGAGGCACTCTCAACAGGAAAGGCGAGAGGAACTCCATGGTCGTACCACCATTCCAAGAGTCCCCCAGATGTCTCAGTCCATTCCAGAGGAACCTCTTTGCCCTGCACTGGCTCATCTTTCACGCCGAGGATCGACTCACACCACGGTGGCACGTGGGACAGCCCTGTGGGAAAGCCTCGAGGGAAAACCACAGATCCTTTGATCCACGCGACGGGAACCGTGAAATTGCTGCTACAGCCTGGAAGGAAAGCGCACGTGCATGCCCCCACTCGAGACGAGGCCTGACTCCCCTGGGGAGACTCCACAAGTACCCAAAGATCCATGTCAGCCCCTGAGAGGAATCCTCGGTTCCGGCCCTGACTCCACACAAGGTTTTTGGCCCCGGTATCGACGGGAGAGGAATCCCGAGAGGCCCCCTAGCAACTCGCATGGGGACTGGCCTCTCCTGAGGCCACCAGGGCGGGTCCCTGAGGTCCCCGTCGTAACTCGAGAACACCTGCCGCAACTCGAGAAAATCCAGGAAGTTCTCCCTTCCAGGCGAGATGAGGCCTATTTCCGATGAGGCCTCTGGAGACAAATGACACCTAACCTCTGGAACTTCGAAAGGGTCTTTCACACCCTTGCTGCAACTCAAGAAGTTCACCGCCATATCCGTCTCCACTCGAGAGGAAGCACGATGGTCCCGCCCACATCCAGAGGAGCCCCGTTTCCCCCTCGGAGCTCGAGATGAGGGATCCTTTCCCTGCTTTCAACGGGAAAGAATTCCCGGCCTTCCCGTCGCATCTCAAGAGGAGGCACTCTCAACAGGAAAGGCGAGAGGAACTCCATGGTCGTACCACCATTCCAAGAGTCCCCCAGATGTCTAAGTCCATTCCAGAGGAAACTCTTTGCCCTGCACTGGCTCATCTTTCACGCCGAGGATCGACTCACACCACGGTGGCACGTGGGACAGCCCTGTGGGAAAGCCTCGAGGGAAAGCCTCGAGGGAAAACCACAGAACCTTTGATCCACGCGACGGGAAGCGTGACATTGCTGCTACAGCCTGGAAGGAAAGCGCACGAGCATGCCCCCACTCGAGACGAGGCCTGTCTCCCCTGGCGAGACTCCAGAAGTACCCAAAGATCCATGTCAGCCCTTGAGAGGAATCCTCGGTTCCGGCCCTGACTCCACACAAGTTTTTTGGCCCCGGTATCGACGGGAGAGGAATCCCGAGAGGCCCCCTAGCAACTCGCATGGGGACTGGCCTCTCCTGAGGCCACCAGGGCGGGTCCCTGAGGTCCCCGTCGTAACTCGGGATAACCTGCCGCAACTCGAGAAAATCCAGGAAGTTCTCCCTTCCAGGCGAGATGAGGCCTATTTCCGATGAGGCGTCTGGAGACTAATGACACCTAACCTCTGGAACTTCGATAGGGTCTTTCACACCCTTGCTGCAACTCAAGTAGTTCACCGCCATACCCGTCTCCACTCGATAGGAAGCACGATCGTCCCACCAATAACCAGAGGAGCCCCGTTTCCCCCTCGTAGCTCAAGATGAGGGATCCTTTCCCTGCTTTAAATGGGAAAGAATTCCGGGGTTCCTGTTGCATCTCAAGAGGAGGCACTCTCAACAGGAAAGGCAAGAGGAACTCCATGGTCGTACCACCATTCCAAGAGTCCCCCAGATGTCTCAGTCCATTCCAGAGGAACCTCTTTGCCCTGCACTGGCTCATCTTTCACGCCGAGGATCGACTCACACCACGGTGGCACGTGGGACAGCCCTGTGGGAAAGCGTCGAGGGAAAGCCCCGAGGGAAAACCACAGATCCCTTGATCCACGCGACGGGAAGCGTGACATTGCTGCTACAGCCTGGAAGGAAAGCGCACGTGCATGCCCCCACTCGAGACGTGGCCTGAATCCCCTGGGGAGACTCCAGAAGTACCCAAAGATCCATGTCAGCCCGTGAGAGGAATCCTCGGTTCCGGCCCTGACTCCACACAAGGTTTTTGGCCCCAGTATCGACGGGAGAGGAATCCCGGGAGGCCCCCTAGCAACTCGCATGGTGACTGGCCTCTCCTGAGGCCACCAGGGCGGGTCCCTGAGGTCCCCGTCGTAACTCGAGAACACCTGCCGCAACTCGAGAAAATCCAGGAAGTTCTCCCTTCCAGGCGAGATGACGCCTATTTCCGATGAGGCGTCTGGAGACTAATGACACCTAACCTCTGGAACTTCGAAAGGGTCTTTCACACCCTTGCTGCAACTCAAGAAGTTCACCGCCATACCCGTCTCCACTCGAGAGGAAGCACGATGGTCCCGCCCACATCCAGAGGAGCCCCGTTTCCCACGCGGAGCTCGAGATGAGGGATCCTTTCCCTGCTTTCAACGGGAAAGAATTCCCGGCGATCCCGTCGCATCTCAAGAGGAGGCACTCTGCACAGGAAAGCCGAGAGGAACTCCATGGTCGTACCACCATTCCAAGAGTCCCCCAGATGTCTCAGTCCATTCCAGAGGAACCTCTTTGCCCTGCACTGGCTCATCTTTCACGCCGAGGATCGACTCACACCACGGTGGCACGTGGGACAGCCCTGTGGGAAAGCCTCGAGGGAAACCCTCGAGGGAAAACCACAGATCCTTTGATCCACGCGACGGGAAGCGTGACATTGCTGCTACAGCCTGGAAGGAAAGCGCACGTGCATGCCCCCACTCGAGACGAGGCCTGAATCCCCTGGGGAGACTCCAGAAGTACCCAAAGATCCATGTCAGCCCCTGAGAGGAATCCTCGGTTCCGGCCCTGACTCCACACAAGGTTTTTGGCCCCGGTATCGACGGGAGAGGAATCCCGAGAGGCCCCCTAGCAACTCGCATGGGGACTGGCCTCTCCTGAGGGCACCAGGGCGGGTCCCTGAGGTCCCCGTCGTAACTCGGGAACACCTGCCGCAACTCGAGAAAATCCAGGAAGTTCTCCCTTCCAGGCGAGATGAGGCCTATTTCCGATGAGGCGTCTGGAGACTAATGACACCTAACCTCTGGAACTTCGAAAGGGTCTTTCACACCCTTGCTGCAACTCAAGAAGTTCACCGCCATATCCGTCTCCACTCGAGAGGAAGCACGATGGTCCCGCCCACATCCAGAGGAGCCCCGTTTGCCCCTCGTAGCTCGAGATGAGGGATCCTTTCCCTGCTTTCAACGGGAAAGAATTCCCGGCGTTCCCATCGCATCTCAAGAGGAGGTACTCTCAACAGGAAAGGCGAGAGGAACTCCATGGTCGTACCATCATTCCAAGAGTCCCCCAGATGTCTCAGTACATTCCAGAGGAACCTCTTTGCCCTGCACTGGCTCATCTTTCACGCCGAGGATCGACTCACACCACGGTGGCACGTGGGACAGCCCTGTGGGAAAGCCTCGAGGGAAAGCCTCGAGGGAAAACCACAGATCCTTTGATCCACGCGACGGGAAGCGTGACATTGCTGCTACAGCCTGGAAGGAAAGAGCACGAGCATGCCCCCACTCGAGACGAGGCCTGTCTCCCCTGGCGAGACTCCAGAAGTACCCAAAGATCCATGTCAGCCCTTGAGAGGAATCCTCGGTTCCGGCCCTGACTCCACACAAGTTTTTTGGCCCCGGTATCGACGGGAGAGGAATCCCGAGAGGCCCCCTAGCAACTCGCATGGGGACTGGCCTCTCCTGAGGCCACCAGGGCGGGTACCTGAGGTCCCCGTCGTAACTCGGGATAACCTGCCGCAACTCGAGAAAATCCAGGAAGTTCTCCCTTCCAGGCGAGATGAGGCCTATTTCCGATGAGGCGTCTGGAGACTAATGACACCTAACCTCTGGAACTTCGAAAGGGTCTTTCACACCCTTGCTGCAACTCAAGTAGTTCACCGCCATACCCGTCTCCACTCGAGAGGAAGCACGATCGTCCCACCAATAACCAGAGGAGCCCCGTTTCCCCCTCGTTGCTCAAGATGAGGGATCCTTTCCCTGCTTTAAATGGGAAAGAATTCCGGGGTTCCTGTCGCATCTCAAGAGGAGGCACTCTCAACAGGAAAGGCAAGAGGAACTCCATGGTCGTACCACCATTCCAAGAGTCCCCCAGATGTCTCAGTCCATTCCAGAGGAACCTCTTTGCCCTGCACTGGCTCATCTTTCACGCCGAGGATCGACTCACACCACGGTGGCACGTGGGACAGCCCTGTGGGAAAGCCTCGAGGGAAAGCCTCGAGGGAAAACCACAGATCCCTTGATCCACGCGACGGGAAGCGTGACATTGCTGCTACAGCCTGGAAGGAAAGCGCACGTGCATGCCCCCACTCGAGACGAGGCCTGAATCCCCTGGGGAGACTCCAGAAGTACCCAAAGATCCATGTCAGCCCATGAGAGGAATCCTCGGTTCCGGCCCTGACTCCACACAAGGTTTTTGGCCCCAGTATCGACGGGAGAGGAATCCCGGGAGGCCCCCTAGCAACTCGCATGGTGACTGGCCTCTCCTGAGGCCACCAGGGCGGGTCCCTGAGGTCCCCGTCGTAACTCGGGAACACCTGCCGCAACTCGAGAAAATCCAGGAAGTTCTCCCTTCCAGGCGAGATGAGGCCTATTTCCGATGAGGCGTCTGGAGACTAATGACACCTAACCTCTGGAACTTCGAAAGGGTCTTTCACACCCTTGCTGCAACTCAAGAAGTTCACCGCCATACCCGTCTCCACTCGAGAGGAAGCACGATGGTCCCGCCCACATCCAGAGGAGCCCCGTTTGCCCCTCGTAGCTCGAGATGAGGGATCCTTTCCCTGCTTTCAACGGGAAAGAATTCCCGGCGTTCCCATCGCATCTCAAGAGGAGGTACTCTCAACAGGAAAGGCGAGAGGAACTCCATGGTCGTACCATCATTCCAAGAGTCCCCCAGATGTCTCAGTCCATTCCAGAGGAACCTCTTTGCCCTGCACTGGCTCATCTTTCACGCCGAGGATCGACTCACACCACGGTGGCACGTGGGACAGCCCTGTGGGAAAGCCTCGAGGGAAAGCCTCGAGGGAAAACCACAGATCCTTTGATCCACGCGACGGGAAGCGTGACATTGCTGCTACAGCCTGGAAGGAAAGCGCACGTGCATGCCCCCACTCGAGACGAGGCCTGACTCCCCTGGGGAGACTCCACAAGTTCCCAAAGATCCATGTCAGCCCCTGAGAGGAATCCTCGGTTCCGGCCCTGACTCCACACAAGGTTTTTGGCCCCGGTATCGACGGGAGAGGAATCCCAAGAGGCCCCCTAGCAACTAGCATGGGGACTGGCCTATCCTGAGGCCACCAGGGCGGGTCCCTGAGGTCCCCGTCGTAACTCAAGAACACCTGCCGCAACTTGAGAAAATCCAGGAAGTTCTCCCTTCCAGGCGAGATGAGGCCTATTTCCGATGAGGCGTCTGGAGACTAATGACACCTAACCTCTGGAACTTCGAAAGGGTCTTTCACACCCTTGCTGCAACTCAAGAAGTTCACCGCCATACCCGTCTCCACTCGAGAGGAAGCACGATGGTCCCGCCCACATCCAGAGGAGCCCCGTTTCCCCCTCGTAGCTCGAGATGAGGGATCGTTTCCCTGCTTTCAACGGGAAAGAATTCCCAGCGTCCCCGTCGCATCTCAAGAGGAGGCACTCTCAACAGGAAAGGCGAGAGGAACTCCATGGTCGTACCACCATTCCAAGAGTCCCCCAGATGTCTCAGTCCATTCCAGAGGAACCTCTTTGCCCTGCACTGGCTCATCTTTCACGCCGAGGATCGACTCACACCACGGTGGCACGTGGGACAGCCCTGTGGGAAAGCCTCGAGGGAAAGCCTCGAGGGAAAACCACAGATCCTTTGATCCACGCCACGGGAAGCGTAACATTGCTGCTACAGCCTGGAAGGAAAGCGCACTTGCATGCCCCCACTCGAGACGAGGCCTGACTCCCCTGGGGAGACTCCACAAGTACCCAAAGATCCATGTCAGCCCCTGAGAGGAATCCTCGGTTCCGGCCCTGACTCCACACAAGGTTTTTGGCCCCGGTATCGACGGGAGAGGAATCCCGAGAGGCCCCCTAGCAACTCGCATGGGGACTGGCCTCTCCTGAGGCCACCAGGGCGGGTCCCTGAGGTCCCCGTCGTAACTCGACAACACCTGCCGCAACTCGGGAAAATCCAGGAAGTTCTCCATTCCAGGCGAGATGAGGCCTATTTCCGATGAGGCGTCTGGAGACTAATGACACCTAACCTCTGGAACTTCGAAAGGGTCTTTCACACCCTTGCTGCAACTCAAGAAGTTCACCGCCATACCCGTCTCCACTCGAGAAGAAGCACGATGGTCCCGCCCACATCCAGAGGAGCCCCGTTTCCCCCTCGGAGCTCGAGATGAGGGATCCTTTCCCTGCTTTCAAAGGGAAAGAATTCCCGGCGATCCCGTCGCATCTCAAGAGGAGGCACTCTCCACAGGAAAGCCGAGAGGAACTCCATGGTCGTACCACCATTCCAAGAGTCCCCCAGATGTCTCAGTCCATTCCAGAGGAGCCTCTTTGCCCTGCACTGGCTCATCTTTCACGCCGAGGATCGACTCACACCACGGTGGCACGTGGGACAGCCCTGTGGGAAAGCCTCGACGGAAAGCCTCGAGGGAAAACCACAGATCCTTTGATCCACGCGACGGGAAGCGTGACATTGCTGCTACAGCCTGGAAGGAAAGCGCACGTGCATGCCCCCACTCGAGACGAGGCCTGACTCCCCTGGGGAGACTCCACAAGTACCCAAAGATCCATGTCAGCCCCTGAGAGGAATCCTCGGTTCCGGCCCTGACTCCACACAAGGTTTTTTGCCCCGGTATCGACCGGAGAGGAATCCCGAGAGGCCCCCTAGCAACTCGCATGGGGACTGGCCTCTCCTGAGGCCACCAGGGCGGGTCCCTGAGGTCCCCGTCGTAACTCGAGAACACCTGCCGCAACTCGAGAAAATCCAGGAAGTTCTCCCTTCCAGGCGAGATGAGGCCTATTTCCGATGAGGCGTCTGGAGACTAATGACACCTAAACTCTGGAACTTCGAAAGGGTCTTTCACACCCTTGCTGCAACTCAAGAAGTTCACCGCCATACCCGTCTCCACTCGAGAGGAAGAACGATGGTCCCGCCCACATCCAGAGGAGCCCCGTTTCCCCCTCGGAGCTCGAGATGAGGGATCCATTCCCTGCTTTCAACGGGAAAGAATTCCCGGCGTTCCCGTCGCATCTCAAGAGGAGGCACTCTCAACAGGAAAGGCGAGAGGAACTCCATGGTCGTACCACCATTCCAAGAGTCCCCCAGATGTCTCAGTCCATTCCAGAGGAGCCTCTTTGCCCTGCACTGGCTCATCTTTCACGCCGAGGTTCGACTCACACCACGGTGGCACGTGGGACAGCCCTGTGGGAAAGCCTCGAGGGAAAGCCTCGAGGGAAAACCACAGATCCTTTGATCCACGCGACGGGAAGCGTGACATTGCTGCTACAGCCTGGAAGGAAAGCAAACGTGCGTGCCCCCACTCGAGACGAGGCCTGACTCCCCTGGGGAGACTCCAGAAGTACCCAAAGATCCATGTCAGCCCCTGAGAGGAATCTTCGGTTCCGGCCCTGACTCCACACAAGGTTTTTGGCCCCGTTATCGACGGGAGAGGAATCCCGAGAGGGCCCCTAGCAACTCGCATGGGGACTGGCCTCTCCGGAGGCCACCAGGGCGGGTCCCTGAGGTTCCCGTCGTAACTCGAGAACACCTGCCGGAACTCGAGAAAATCCAGGAAGTTCTCCCTTCCAGGCGAGATGAGGCCTATTTCCGATGAGGCCTCTGGAGACAAATGACACCTAACCTCTGGAACTTCGAAAGGGTCTTTCACACCCTTGCTGCAACTCAAGAAGTTCACCGCCTTACCCGTCTCCACTCGAGAGGAAGCACGATGGTCCCGCCCACATCCAGAGGAGCCCCGTTTCCCCCTCGTAGCTCGAGATGAGGGATCCATTCCCTGCTTTCAACGGGAAAGAATTCCCGGCGTTCCTGTCGCATCTCAAGAGGAGGCACTCTCAACAGGAAAGGCGAGAGGAACTCCATGGTCGTTCCACCATTCCAAGAGTCCCCCAGATGTCTCAGTCCATTCCAGAGGAGCCTCTTTGCCCTGCACTGGCTCATCTTTCACGCCGAGGATCGACTCACACCACGGTGGCACGTGGGACAGCCCTGTGGGAAAGCCTCGAGCGAAAGCCTCGAGGGAAAACCACAGATCCTTTGATCCACGGGACGGGAAGCGTGACATTGCTGCTACAGCCTGGAAGGAAAGCGCACGTGCATGCCCCCACTCGAGACGAGGCCTGACTCCCCTGGGGAGACTCCAGAAGTACCCAAAGATCCATGTCAGCCCCTGAGAGGAATCCTCGGTTCCGGCCCTCACTCCACACAAGGTTTTTTGCCCCGGTATCGACGGGAGAGGAATCCCGAGAGGCCCCCTAGTAACTCGCATGGGGACTGGCCTCTCCTGAGGCCACCAGGGCGGGTCCCTGAGTTCCCCGTCGTAACTCGAGAACACCTGCCGCAACTCGAGAAAATCCAGGAAGTTCTCCCTTCCAGGCGAGATGAGGCCTATTTCCGATGAGGCGTCTGGAGACAAATGACAACAAACCTCTGGAACTTCGAAAGGGTCTTTCACACCCTTGATGCAACTCATGAAGTTCACCTCCATACCCGTCTCCACTCGAGAGGAAGCACGATGGTCCCGCCCACATCCAGAGGAGCCCCGTTTCCCCCTCGGAGCTCGAGATGAGGGATCCTTTCCCTGCTTTCAACGGGAAAGAATTCCCGGCGTTCCCGTCGCATCTCAAGAGGAGGCACTCTCAACAGGAAAGGCGAGAGGAACTCCATGGTCGTACCACCATTCCAAGAGTCCCCCAGATGTCTCAGTCCATTCCAGAGGAGCCTCTTTGCCCTGCACTGGCTCATCTTTCACGCCGAGGATCGACTCACACCACGG
Organism: Capricornis sumatraensis; assembly: GCF_032405125.1. NCBI lineage: Eukaryota > Metazoa > Chordata > Mammalia > Artiodactyla > Bovidae > Capricornis > Capricornis sumatraensis. The sequence goes on along the minus strand of NW_027184615.1, from coordinate 3,836 downwards.
TGGCACGTGGGACAGCCCTGTGGGAAAGCCTCGACGGAAATCCTCGAGGGAAAACCACAGATCCTTTGATCCACGCGACGGGAAGCGTGACATTGCTGCTACAGCCTGGAAGGAAAGCGCACGTGCATGCCCCCACTCGAGACGAGGCCTGACTCCCCTGGGGAGACTCCACAAGTACCCAAAGATCCATGTCAGCCCCTGAGAGGAATCCTCGGTTCCGGCCCTGACTCCACACAAGGTTTTTTGCCCCGGTATCGACCGGAGAGGAATCCCGAGAGGCCCCCTAGCAACTCGCATGGGGACTGGCCTCTCCTGAGGCCACCAGGGCGGGTCCCTGAGGTCCCCGTCGTAACTCGAGAACACCTGCCGCAACTCGAGAAAATCCAGGAAGTTCTCCCTTCCAGGCGAGATGAGGCCTATTTCCCATGAGGCGTCTGGAGACTAATGACACCTAAACTCTGGAACTTCGAAAGGGTCTTTCACACCCTTGCTGCAACTCAAGAAGTTCACCGCCATACCCGTCTCCACTCGAGAGGAAGAACGATGGTCCCGCCCACATCCAGAGGAGCCCCGTTTCCCCCTCGGAGCTCGAGATGAGGGATCCATTCCCTGCTTTCAACGGGAAAGAATTCCCGGCGTTCCCGTCGCATCTCAAGAGGAGGCACTCTCAACAGGAAAGGCGAGAGGAACTCCATGGTCGTACCACCATTCCAAGAGTCCCCCAGATGTCTCAGTCCATTCCAGAGGAGCCTCTTTGCCCTGCACTGGCTCATCTTTCACGCCGAGGATCGACTCACACCACGGTGGCACGTGGGACAGCCCTGTGGGAAAGCCTCGAGGGAAAGCCTCGAGGGAAAACCACAGATCCTTTGATCCACGCGACGGGAAGCGTGACATTGCTGCTACAGCCTGGAAGGAAAGCAAACGTGCGTGCCCCCACTCGAGACGAGGCCTGACTCCCCTGGGGAGACTCCAGAAGTACCCAAAGATCCATGTCAGCCCCTGAGAGGAATCTTCGGTTCCGGCCCTGACTCCACACAAGGTTTTTGGCCCCGGTATCGACGGGAGAGGAATCCCGAGAGGGCCCCTAGCAACTCGCATGGGGACTGGCCTCTCCGGAGGCCACCAGGGCGGGTCCCTGAGGTTCCCGTCGTAACTCGAGAACACCTGCCGGAACTCGAGAAAATCCAGGAAGTTCTCCCTTCCAGGCGAGATGAGGCCTATTTCCGATGAGGCCTCTGGAGACAAATGACACCTAACCTCTGGAACTTCGAAAGGGTCTTTCACACCCTTGCTGCAACTCAAGAAGTTCACCGCCTTACCCGTCTCCACTCGAGAGGAAGCACGATGGTCCCGCCCACATCCAGAGGAGCCCCGTTTCCCCCTCGTAGCTCGAGATGAGGGATCCATTCCCTGCTTTCAACGGGAAAGAATTCCCGGCGTTCCCGTCGCATCTCAAGAGGAGGCACTCTCAACAGGAAAGGCGAGAGGAACTCCATGGTCGTTCCACCATTCCAAGAGTCCCCCAGATGTCTCAGTCCATTCCAGAGGAGCCTCTTTGACCTGCACTGGCTCATCTTTCACGCCGAGGATCGACTCACACCACGGTGGCACGTGGGACAGCCCTGTGGGAAAGCCTCGAGCGAAAGCCTCGAGGGAAAACCACAGATCCTTTGATCCACGGGACGGGAAGCGTGACATTGCTGCTACAGCCTGGAAGGAAAGCGCACGTGCATGCCCCCACTCGAGACGAGGCCTGACTCCCCTGGGGAGACTCCAGAAGTACCCAAAGATCCATGTCAGCCCCTGAGAGGAATCCTCGGTTCCGGCCCTGACTCCACACAAGGTTTTTTGCCCCGGTATCGACGGGAGAGGAATCCCGAGAGGCCCCCTAGTAACTCGCATGGGGACTGGCCTCTCCTGAGGCCACCAGGGCGGGTCCCTGAGGTCCCCGTCGTAACTCGAGAACACCTGCCGCAACTCGAGAAAATCCAGGAAGTTCTCCCTTCCAGGCGAGATGAGGCCTATTTCCGATGAGGCGTCTGGAGACAAATGACAACAAACCTCTGGAACTTCGAAAGGGTCTTTCACACCCTTGATGCAACTCATGAAGTTCACCTCCATACCCGTCTCCACTCGAGAGGAAGCACGATGGTCCCGCCCACATCCAGAGGAGCCCCGTTTCCCCCTCGGAGCTCGAGATGAGGGATCCTTTCCCTGCTTTCAACGGGAAAGAATTCCCGGCGTTCCCGTCGCATCTCAAGAGGAGGCACTCTCAACAGGAAAGGCGAGAGGAACTCCATGGTCGTACCACCATTGCAAGAGTCCCCCAGATGTCTCAGTCCATTCCAGAGGAGCCTCTTTGCCCTGCACTGGCTCATCTTTCACGCCGAGGATCGACTCACACCACGGTGGCACGTGGGACAGCCCTGTGGGAAAGCCTCGAGGGAAAGCCTCGAGGGAAAACCACAGATCCTTTGATCCACGCCACGGGAAGCGTGACATTGCTGCTACTGCCTGGAAAGAAAGCGCACGTGCATGCCCCCACTCGACACGAGGCCTGACTCCCCTGGGGAGACTCCAGAAGTACCCAAAGATCCATGTCAGCCCCTGAGAGGAATCCTCGGTTCCGTCCCTGACTCCACACAAGGTTTTTGGCCCCGGTATCAACGGGAGAGGAATCCCGAGAGGCCCCCTAGCAACTCGCATGGGGACTGGATTCTCCTGAGGCCACCAGGGCGGGTCCCTGAGGTCCCCGTCGTAACTCGAGAACACCTGCCGCAACTCGAGAAAATCCAGGAAGTTCTCCCTTCCAGGCGAGATGAGGCCTATTTCCGATGAGGCGTCTGGAGACTAATGACACCTAACCTCTGGAACTTCGAAAGGGTCTTTCACACCCTTGCTGCAACTCAAGAAGTTCACCGCCATACCCGTCTCCACTCGAGAGGAAGCACGATGGTCCCGCCCACATCCAGAGGAGCCCCGTTTCCCCCTCGGAGCTCGAGATGAGGGATCCTTTCCCTGCATTCAACGGGAAAGAATTCCCGGCGTTCCCGTCGCATCTCAAGAGGAGGCACTCTCAACAGGAAAGGCGAGAGGAACTCCATGGTCGTACCACCATTCCAAGAGTCCCCCAGATGTCTCAGTCCATTCCAGAGGAACCTCTTTGCCCTGCACTGGCTCATCTTTCACGCCGAGGATCGACTCACACCACGGTGGCACGTGGGACAGCCCTGTGGGAAAGCCTCGAGGGAAAACCACAGATCCTTTGATCCACGCGACGGGAACCGTGAAATTGCTGCTACAGCCTGGAAGGAAAGCGCACGTGCATGCCCCCACTCGAGACGAGGCCTGACTCCCCTGGGGAGACTCCACAAGTACCCAAAGATCCATGTCAGCCCCTGAGAGGAATCCTCGGTTCCGGCCCTGACTCCACACAAGGTTTTTGGCCCCGGTATCGACGGGAGAGGAATCCCGAGAGGCCCCCTAGCAACTCGCATGGGGACTGGCCTCTCCTGAGGCCACCAGGGCGGGTCCCTGAGGTCCCCGTCGTAACTCGAGAACACCTGCCGCAACTCGAGAAAATCCAGGAAGTTCTCCCTTCCAGGCGAGATGAGGCCTATTTCCGATGAGGCCTCTGGAGACAAATGACACCTAACCTCTGGAACTTCGAAAGGGTCTTTCACACCCTTGCTGCAACTCAAGAAGTTCACCGCCATATCCGTCTCCACTCGAGAGGAAGCACGATGGTCCCGCCCACATCCAGAGGAGCCCCGTTTCCCCCTCGGAGCTCGAGATGAGGGATCCTTTCCCTGCTTTCAACGGGAAAGAATTTC